>NW_028274818.1:50883000-51190000 GCF_037043125.1 Eumetopias jubatus | reverse complement strand
AAAATCAAGCTGAGAAAGCAAGTGTCTTTTTTTATTGTTTTTTTTTTAATTCCACTATAGTTAACATACAGTGTTATATTAGTTTCAGGTGTACAATATAGTGACTCAACACTCCCATACATCGGCCGGTGCTCAGCGCCACAAGTGCGCTCCTTAATTCTTAATCCCCATCACGTATTTCACCCATCCTCCCACCTTCCCCCTGGTAACCGTCAGTTCTCTAGAGTTAAAAGTCTGTTTCTTGGTTTGTCTCTCTCCCTTTTTTCTTTGCTTGTTTATTTTGTTTCTTAAATTCCACATATGAGTGAAATCATATGGTATTTATCTCTCTCTGACTAACTTATTGCACTTAGCATTATACCCTCTAGATCCATCCATGTTGTTGCAAATGGCAAGATCTCATTCTTATTTATAGATGAATAATATTCCATTGTGTGTATATATATATACATATATATATACACACACCACCTCTTCTTTATCCATTCATCTATCAGTGAACACCTGGGCTGCTTCCATAACTTGGCTATTGTAAATAATGCTGCTATAAACGTAAAGGTGCATGTATCCCTTTGAATTAAGAGTTTTTGTATTTTGTGGGTAAACATCTAGTAGTGCGATTGCTGGATCATAGGGTAGTTCTATTTTTAACTTTCTGAGGAACTTCCATATTGTTTTTCTGCCATGGCTGCACTGAGAGGTGGGAGGTGATATCTCACTGTGGTTTTGACTTGAATTTCCCTGATGATGAGTGATGTTAAGCATCTTTTCATGTGTCTGTTGGTCATCTCTATGTCTTCTCTGGAGAAATGTCTGTTTGTGTCTTCTCCCTATTTTTTAATCAGAATTATTTATTTTGGGGGTGTTAAGTTGTATCAGTTCTTTATATGTTTTGGATGCTAACCCTTTGCCAGATATGGAAAGCAAGTATCTTTGAACAAACTGGGAGATAGAAAAAAATGTACCAAGGGGGACATGACTTAGAGGCCATGTCCCTTTCCTCCCTACTTAGCCTGACCCTTTGAAGAATAGTTGCTAATTGAGGGAAAGAAGAGGATGCAAATGCACACACACACACACACACAGTTTTATTTCAGGAGGAGCCATTACAGTTTAGCAGAAACCCAACTCTGCAAAAGGCAAAGGAAATGGGCTACAGTAGCTCCCAGAGGAGAGACAGGAAGACAGCCATCTGTCAAGCCTTTGGACTCCAGGAACTTTGGGGAACCTGGTTTTGCTACCGGAAAGATAACATGCTTCATACCTAAGGTTGGCCGAATGAGCTGGACAAGTCTGTTCTGGTGAATCCAAGCAGAATCCGAATATACAAAAAAAAAAGAGATAAAGAAGACAACACCAACCCAGCTCTCTTGTCCAAGCTGGACAAGGACCATGCTTTAAAGTCATCTGTTGGACTTCTCAAACTCAACACCCAAAAAACAAATAATCAAGTCAAAAAATGGGCAGAAGACATGAATAGACACTTCTCTGAAGAAGACATACAAATGGCTAACAGACAAATGAAAAAATGTTCATCATCATTAGCCATCAGGGAAATTCAAATCAAAACCACAGTGAGATACCACCTTACACCAGTTAGAATGGCAAAAATTGACAAGGCAAGAAACAACAAATGTTGGAGAAGTTGTGGAGAAAGGGGACCCCTCTTACAGTGTTGGTGGGAATGCAAGTTGGTACAGCCACTTTGAAAAACAGTGTGGAGGTGCCTCAAAAAATTAAAAATAGAGCCACCCTATGACCCAGCAATTGCACTCCTGGATATTTACCCCAAAGACACAGATGTAGTGAAAAGAAGGGCCATATGCACCCCAATATTCATAGCAGCAATGTCCACAATAACCAAACTGTGGGAAGAGCCGAGATGCCCTTCAACAGATGAATGGATAAAGAAGATGTGGTCCATACATGCAATGGAATATTACTCAGCCATCAGAAAGGATGAATACCCAACTTTTATATCAACATGGATGGGACTGCAGGAGATTATGCTAAGTGAAATAAGTCAAGCAGAGAAAGTCAATTATCATATGGTTTCACTTATTTGTGGAACATAAGGAATATCATAGAGGACATTAGGAGAAGGAAGGGAAAAATGAAGGGGGGGGAATCGGAGAAAGAGATGAACCATGAGAGACTATGGACTCTGAGAAACAAACTGAGGGTTCTAGAGGGGAGGGAGATGGGGGGATGGGTTAGCCCCGTGATGGGTATTAAGGAGGGCATGTACTGCATGGAGCACTGGGGGTTATACGAAAACAATGAATCATGGATCACCACATCAAAAACTAATGATGTATTGTATGGTGACTAACATAACATAATAAAATAAAATTTAAAAAATAAATAAATAAAGTCATCTGTTGGCTGGGAGCTGCCAAGAGTGGGGACTACAAGGCATAATGGCTGGATCTATTACCTGTGGCCACACCGTAGGGCTGCTCTTTGGAGTAGAATTCACAGCTTTTCCACAAAAAAATATTTAAGAATATCGTGACACCACAAGAGACATATTTGCTAATGCTTTTGGAGAGTGTTGGGGAAATATTATAATTAACATAAATCATTTAATATAATTAAAAGTAAGATCTTCTCCCTAGCCAAAAATCCTCTTCACAAAGGTAGTAGAGAAAGAAAACACTTTTCTTATTGAATAAGCATTCAACCAGAATGTGATGTGCATGACAGGCAGTCTGCTAAGGGATTGCCAAGACAAAAAGTAATCTCCCCCTTATCTAGCCCAGCAGACACAGCCCATTACACATGTGTTCCTGAGATAATCAATCACTAGTCCTCAAGGAAGAGGACTTGAGACCTGTATCACACTTACTTCATCCTCACTTCCTCTTCGTAACTGGGGAGACCACGTGTGTTGGCTTCATCTAGAAAAGAACCGAACTTCTCATTCTTTAGGACAGAAGGTAGTTTTGCAAATTGGAGGAAGGCACTCACAGAAGTTACCCTCCCAACAGGAAGGGGAGACCCTCCCTGAATGTTTGCATTTCAAAAAAGTGGCTCCCAGGTCCTGCTGGGAACCCTCCTGAGTTAACAGACTGACAAGAAGCTTATTTAGCCATTATAAAGATGTCTATAAACCTGGAAAGGACTGAAAAAGAAATATGGAAACAAAAGGGAGCTTTCTTTTCCCTTATTTTCAACATGGAGAGTTAAGCCTCTTATTTTTAATTTGCATTTGTCCTTACAATTTCTTCCGTGTGCTACCATAAAATAATAACATTCTTCTCTCTGGTCCCCTTGCAGTTGCCTAAATACTCAGCAAGCCCATAGTAAAATGCAAACAAAGCAATTACTAGAATTACAATTTAATGTAAGGATTGATTTTAAAATTCAGTATAGTGTTTGCCTTGGGGGAAATAACTTTTTTTTTTTAAATTTCCAAAAGTAATCTGTACACCCGACGTGGGGCTCAAACTCACAACCCCAAGATCAACAGTCACGTGCTCTACCTATGGAGCCAGGCAGGTGCCCCAGGGAAATTGCCTTTAAATATAGCAGTCATTCCCCTTTATTAATCCAGAGTGGGACTGGAGAGGCCATATATCCCAGCGTTAGCTTAGTGACATGAGGCCAGTCTTTTGCAGTTTCTAATGGTTTCTCTATTAATTAGATGGGTTTTTTTTCTTTTCTACATCATCCTTCCAATCAAACCAGTTAATGTGTGTGTGTGTGTGTGTGTGTGTGTGTGTGTGTGTGTGTAACTAGATCTTAGGCACCTGGTGCATACTGAGTACTTTTACTTTGTTATTATAAAAAAACCACCAGCGAAGGTGTCCCACTTACACTCTGCTAATCATCAGACTGCTGGTCTTCATGCAGCTGGTGTCAATACTGAGAGCACAGAGTCAGCTGACCTGTGTGGTGTGGGAGCCACGCCTGCCAGGGCAGAGAGCAAGACTGGTTAACATGCAACATTGTATCCTAGTAAATGTGATTTTCAAAGTAGCCAGAATAATCACAGCTGTGTGTAGCCAGGCAGCCTACGAGAACAGTAATACATTTGCTAGAATATTTCTTTTCCATTGAGGTCAATACCAGTCTGTTACCCAGGAAACGTTTTAGGTCCTTTGAGGGAAACCCAGTCCAGTCCTGTGGTGCTGGCTTCACAAGGGAAGGGGGAATCCAGCTCAGTTGTCTTTCACTATGGTAGCCTTCTGGGTGATCAGCAGCCCAGTTGGTGGGTCCCCACCAACTTGGTGACAGTCTGTCTATCCTCTGGAATGACCATAGAGACAAAGTCCCCCAGTTGACCGTGGTGGCCGACTTTCCCCAGCAAGTCCTTTCAGATCTTCATGACTTTAAGTCTCACGGTTTCTGAGCAAGAGAGAAATCCTTTTCAGTATTGAACATGATTATAAGAGGGTCCTGTTAAACACAGGATACAGCCTCAGACCTAAGCTCCTAGCCTGACAAACTTAAGTTCAAAAGGAGACATTCCTTTCCATGCTTGCTTGCAGGGGTCCTTCTAATTCTTTTTCTTTTTTTTCTTTAAATTCAATTAGCCGGCATATAGTACGTTATTAGTTTCAGATGTAGACTTCAGTAATTCATCACTTGCGTATAACACCCAGTGCTCATAGCAACACATGCCTTCCTTAATACCCATCACCCAGTTACCCCGTCCCACCACCCTCTCCCCTCCAACAATGCTCAGTTTGTTTCCTATAGTTAAGAGTCTCTCATTGTTTGTTTCCCTCTCTGATTTCTTCCCAGTTTTCCCTCCCTTCCCCTAGGATCCTCTGTTTTGTTTCTTATATTCCACATATGAGTGAAATCATATGATAATTGTCTTTCTCTGATTGACTTATTTCGCTCAGCATAATACCCTCTAGTTCCATTCACGTCAATGTGAATGGTAAGTATTCATCCTTTCTGATGGCTGAGTAATATTCCATTGTATGTATGAACCACATCTTCTTTATCCATTCATCTGCCAATGGACATCTGGGCTCTTCCCACAGTTTGGCTATTGTGGACATTGCTGTTATAAACATTGGGGTGCATGTGCCCCTCCATATCACTACATCTGTATCTTTGGGGTAAATACCTAGTAGTTCAATTGTTGGGTCATAAGGTAGCTCTATTTTTAACTTCTTGAGGAACCTCCATACTGTTTTCCAGAATGGCTGCACCAGCTTGCATTCACACCAATAGTGTAGGAGGGTTCCCCTTTCTCCGCATCCTCGCCAACATCTGTTGTTTCCTGACTTGTTAATTTTAGCCATTCTGACTGGTGTGAGGTGGTATTTCATTGAAGTTTTGATTTGGATTTCCCTGATGCCAAGAAATATTGAGCACTTTTTCATGTGTCTGTTGGCCATTTGAATGTCTTCTTTGGAGAACTGTCTGTTCATGTCTTCTGCCCATTTCTTGACTGGATAACTTGTTTTTTGGAGTGTTAAGCTTGATAAGTTCTTTCTAGATCTTGGATACCAGCCCTTTATCTGTTACGTCCTTTGCACATATCTTCTCTCTTTCCATAAGTTGTCTTTTAGTTTTGTTGACTGTTACCTTTGCTGTGCAGAAGCTTTTTATCTTGATGAAGTCCCAATAGTTCATTTTTGCCTTTGTTTCCCTTGCCTTTGGAGACGTGTCTACCAAGAATTTGCTGCAGCTGAGGTTACAGAGATTGTTGCCTGTGTTCTCCTCTAGGATTTTAATGGATTCCTGTCTCACATTTAGGTCTTTGTCCATTTTGAGTTTATCTTTGTGTATGGTGTTAGGAAATGGTTGTGTTATGGAACCAGAACTGGATCGCCCAATGGAAGAACCAAACGGCACCCAGAGATCTTGGAGGATAGGAGGTTTATTTAATGCCAGTGGGCTCAGAGGAGAGTGATCTCCAAAAGTCTGAGCCCCAAGCACAAACAAAGGGGGCAACTTATACACTTCTACTTCTGCATACTTGGCACCTTTGGTGCATGCACGAAGCAGGGCAGGGAGAAGAAACCAGATTGGTGAGCACAGGAAGCAGAGCAGGGAGAAGAACCCGGAAGAGCCTTGGGGCAAAGACTGGGACTCTCTCATTGCCTCAGTCAGCCATCTTAGGACACAGATTTTCCTTATCATTTTCCCCTTTGATGCCCCTTTAAACACCTAGTTTAGAGAGTATCATTTTCATCTTCTAAGGGGCAATAGTGAGTAAGGACTACCTGATTTTAGCAATTTGAGTAGTGATAAACCTAGTAAGGGCATTAAGAATACAAGGACCAATTGCTACTATGAGGAGAAGCAATAGGAAGGGGCCGACGAGGAGGGTGAACCAAGGGAACCATTGTGAGAGGGTATCCCACCAAGTTGTCCGCTGGAGTGTTGCCCACCAATGATATACTCATTCCTGTAATTGGGTCAGAGTTTCTTGGACCACCCCTGACTCATTAACACAGAAACAACATTCCTCCTGTAAGAAGAGGCAGAGCCTCCCTTGCGTGGCTGTGAGCAAGTCAAGCTCATGCCTGTTTTGGGGGACCACTGAAGCCAGTGAATTGAGTTGGTGCTGCAGGGCCAGGGCCAACTGAGTGAGGGTGGAAAAATCCACCATGAGTTGTTGAGTTAACCCCTGGTACTGAGCCTGAGACATCCTGACGCCAGTGGCGCCAAGGGCAACACCTGATACAGCCAGCAGGCTCACGATAAGAGGGATGACTGTGGGGGAGCGTCGACAGCGGCTAGGAGGTCTCCATATGAGTGGGGCGTCACTCCTGGGGAGGACTGAAAGATCGGGTAAGAGACTGACAAGCGTGCATGATTGATTGTGTGGGGTGATGCATATGTATCACCTTGATCACAAGCCAGAAAAGTGTTGTTAGGCACACAGACCTGACTGTGGCCCGTGATGGGAGAGGAAGAGTTGCCATACAGTGGTACCAGAGCCAGAAAAGAATAATCTGAGGTCCCCAGTGCTGAGGTGGGAGGTGACACGGTAGATTGGTTGAGGATGACACCTAGGTATTTGACGGGACCAGGCATCATACAGATCCAGCAGTCAGATGCTAGGGGTGGATTTGAGTGATTAAGTGCTTGGTGAGAGGTGTTAATCATACCAAACAGTTGGCTATAGATGCTTGCTGCGTGTGGATGGGGGACCCAGGGATGCGCCAGGGCGAGTTATTTTCTGTCTGACTCTGGGGGTTGACTGTAAGGCTTGGAGTGAACATGGACTTAATCATAAATTTGGCCATGGGGTCGGTCCCCATAGGGTGATATTGGCCCAACAGGAGAATGATTCCTGTAGCCCATGATGTGGCATTGGGTTCTAAGACTGAGAGGGTGAGCGCTATACAGTGATTGTGAGGGCGAGAGGATGGGGTGGCGTTGAGTGACAAGGAAATCCAGATGTCACTGCACTGTTTGAGGGGCCACCTGTTGGACCATTGTTCCATTCCCAGCCAAGTCGCCACTATGACTCACATCCCCAGACTTACGAGCAGAACTGAGGGCAGGTGTTTGGCTGTTGAGGCGTAGGGCCCCCGCAGATGTAGATATCTACCAGTCAGTAACCTGAGTGAGGGCCATGGTAGGAACACCATCTATGAGGTTCCCAGGAGGTATCAAGAAGCTGGCATCCATCAAAATGGAGGTTAACCTTTGGTGTGTGCCCATCCCAGGTGGAAGAAGTCAGTGGGGGTGCTGGTGTGGGATTTAGGGGGATAAGCTGGAAAGTCCATTTGCCAGTAATGGTGATACAAGAGTTTGCCTCCCTTGCCTGGCCGGGCAAGCTAGAGGCAGTGTGGAAGAACAGCACACCAGGTAGCAGAAGACCGGGACTGACTGGGGCCAGGAAAACCATGGTGAAATGCACTCAGGAGTAGAGAGCAGAGGGCCAGTAAATGTGGGATATATGACCTCAGGTAGAGGGAGCCATTGTGGCTAACCCATCAGCAGATGAAACCTATGGGCAAGTAAATGCAGTAATACACCCTAGGGTGACTCAATAAAAATGACAATAGTAAGCCTCTGGGGGAAAGTCCAGTCAGGAGGGGCAACAGTGTAGAGTCTGACTCCCAAGATGAGGGAAATCATGCCGATGAGAGCCAGGGACCACGGTCCATCAGTCGGTGGGGTCTTGTCGAAGGTGAAGTCAGAGTGGGTTGATGAAGTCTGGCTGTAATCTCCACTGGTGTGGCTCCTCATCTGAATGATGAGCTTTCTTCACTCTGGAGTGGTGGACCCACGGGGTGACACCTGAGACCTTGAGGGCAGTAGGGGTGGTTAGAACAACAGTGTGGGGCCCTGTCCACTGCAGTTTGAGGGGGTCTTTTTTCCAATCTTTCACCCAAACTGAGTCCCCTGTCTGGAAGGAGTGTACCTGAGACCCTAAGGAGATTGGGGCCCTCTCAATGGTGTACTTTTATAATTTATTTAGGGTGGCCCCCAGGGCCTGAAGCTGCTCCTTTATTCCTTTATCTCCAACATGATGCAAGTTTCCTGGAAGGTTTCCCAAGCACAGGGGAGGCCATCCATATATTAATTCAAATGGGGAGAAACCTGATGTCCCGGGCATGCAGCAAGCATGCAAGAGAGCTAGGGGTAGCAGATCCGACCATGGGAGGTTAGCCTCCTGACAAAACTTTGTTAAAGTTCCCTTGAGGGTGCAATTCATTCACTCTACTTTCCCTGAACTTTGGGGCCGGTTAGCTATGTGGAGTCTCCAGGTGATGTTGAGAGATTTGGTCAAGACCTGTACAATGTCTGCCACAAATGCGGGTCCACTGTCACTATGGATTGTTAATGGCAGGCTGAACCGGGGCACGATCTCCCAAAAGAGGACTTTAGTTACTTCCTGGCTTTGCTCCATCTTTGTCGGGAAGGCTTCGACCCACCCAGAGTATGTGCATACTATTACTAGGAGATATCTGAACCCCCTGCTCAACTGCACATCTGTGAAGTCTACCTCTAGATCTTTGAAAGGAGTTGCTCCCATCCTCTGGACACCCGGGGCGGGGGGCAGCGTGGTACAGACTGAGCATTATTTTTAGCACATGTTAGGCACCGTTCACTCATTGCTCGGCATAGTGCTGGCAGCTGACTGATGTAGTAGTGCTTCTTGAGAAGGTCCTCTAATGCAGTTTTTCCCAGATGAGTGAGTCGGTGGTGCTCCTTGACCAGATGCCCTCCAGTTGCCGTTGGAACAAAGATGTGCCTGTCTGGCATCATCCACCATCACTTTTCAGTCAGGGTACTCCCTCAGCCATGACCCACTCCTTTTCCTTTTCAGTGTAACTGGGTGGAGAGACTTCTTCCAGGGGTGTTAGGGCTATGGTGAGGGAAGGGGCTCTGTCCACATGTCTTCACTGGCTGCAGTCTTGACTGCCTCATCTACCAGATGATTTCCCCAAGCTATGGGGTTGTCTCCTTTCTGGTGTCCCTTACAGTGCTGGATTGCTACTTCCTTTGGAAGCCAGACGGCTTGAGGAGTCTCAGTATCTCCTTGTTCTTGATAGCTTTTCCTGCTGCGGTTAGGAGGCCTCTTTCCTTGGAGATGGCTCCATGTATATGTACAGTAGCGAAGGCATACTGAGAGTCAGTATAGACGTTGACTCGCTTGCCTTCACCAAGGGTGAGGGCTCGGACTAAGGCATATAACTCAGCCCATTGAGCTGACCATCAGCTGGTAATGCCTTAGCTTCTAGGACTTCAGTGGTTGTGGTTACTGCATAACCCGCTTTCTGGGCACCCTCTCATGCTGCCATCGCTGAATAGCGTGAGCTCTGGATTCTTTATGGCTTGATCCCGCAGATCTGGACGGCTCGCGTACACTTCATCAATCACCTTGGAGCAGTCATGGTCTGGTTCCCCCTCTTCCGTGGGGAGAAAGGTTGCTGGATTTAATGGCCTTACTGTTTCAAGGGTGACCCGCAGGTTTTCACAGAGGAGCCCTTGGTATTGTGCTAGCTGAGAGTTGGAAAGGAAGCAGTGTCCCTGTGCATTCATGAGGGACACAACTGCATGAGGGACCTTGACCTTGAGTTCTTGCCCCAGGGTAAGTTTGTCTGCCTCCTTGATGAGTAGGACTGTGGCTGCCAGCGCCCTGAGGCACGGTGGCCATCCTGCTGCCACAGGGTCCAGCTTCTTTGACAGGTAAGCAACTGGCCATTGCCAGGGTCCGACAGTCTGGGTGAGTACCCGAGCGCTATTTTTTCCTTTTCATGCACAAAGAGATTGAAGGGTTTCTCTATATCTGGTAGGCCCAGGGCTGGAGCCCACCCCAGGGCAGTCTTTATCTCTGAGAAGGTGGCTTCTGCTTCCTCAGTCCAGGCAGGGGGTTCTTGATCTTGTCCCCCTAAGAGATCATAAAGGGGTCTTGCTATTGCTGAGAACCCAGGGATCGAGGTGCAGCAGAATCCTGCAGCCCCAGGAATTCTTGTAGGCCCCTTTTTGTCTGGGGCTGTGGCAGGGAGATGATGACCCTTTTCCCCTCCGGCCCTAGTTCTTTTTTCCCTGGGGTGAGGAGGAAGCCAGGGTATCAGACCGGTTGTTGGCAGATTTGTGCCTTCTTCCATGAGGCTCGGTATCCCGAGTCTGACAGGAGCTGTAGGAGGTCCTTCGTGCCTTTTGCGCCATCTTCTTGTGTGTCACTGGTGAGGAGGAGGTCAATCACATACTGGAGGAGGGTGAATCGTGTGGCCTCTCTTGGGAAGCTGGCAAGGTCCACGGCCAGCGCTTCCCCAAAGAGGGTTGGTGAGTTTTCAAACCCCTGCGGGAGGCATGTCCAAGTCAGTTGCATCTGGCACCCTGTATCAGGTTCAGTCCATTCAAAGGCAAACAGTGGCGGGCTCTGGGGAGCTAAGCAGAGGCAGAAGGCATCCTTCAAATCTAGGCAAGTGAACCATCTGGCCGACCCTGGGATTTGGCCGAGGCGGGTGTATGGATTCGGGACCACTGGGTGCAGAGAGATGGTCACCTTGTTGATGGCCCGCAGGTCTTGAACTGGTCGGCATCCCCCTCCTGGCTTCTTGACTAGCAGGAGTGGGGTATTCCAGGCCGACTGGCACTCGACTAAAATACCTACTTCCTTAAGTTTGGCCAGATGTTTTTGGATGCCGATCTTAGCTTTTTGTGGAAGGGGATATTGCCTTTTGTCTCTGAGGTTGGGCTCCTGGGATCAGTTCAACAATGATAGGGGCCCAATTCCAGGCTAGTCCAGGTGGGTTGTTTTCAGCCCATACTGAGGGGAAGGCGAGTCTGAACTCCGGTGGGCTGCTCAGTTGGGCCTGGGCACAAAATAGCCTTCATTCTTCTTCCCTTGATGTGGTAATTGCTAGTATTAGAGACCCTGTCTCCTAATGCCTTGGGTTCAATCTGAGGCTAGTGTGTCCTGTGGGCTCAAAGGTTATCTGAGCCCTAAGCTTGGATAGTATGTCTAGGCCCAGGAGAGGAATGGGGCAATCAGGCAGATAAAGGAATTCATGTTGGACCTTGTGGCCCCTGAGTTCGCACTGGTGAGCCTGACAAAAGGGCTGTTGTATCACCCGCATCCCTGTGGCCCCGAGGATGGTCACAGTCCTTTTGCTGAAAGGGGCCCCTGGGAAGGTGACAACAGAGTGCTCAGCCCCAGTATCAACCATAAAAGTCACTGGTTGGCCCCTCACCTTCATATTGACAGGGGGCTCATGGAGGCCAAGGAGGAAAGAGCCCAGTCCCCTTCAGTCTGAGTCCATTCCCAAAAGGCCTATGAGGTCCTCCTCTTGGAGGAGGCTGGGCTTTTGAGCCTTTCCCTGGTTGGGACATTCATTTTTCCAATGCCCTTTCTCTTTATAGTAGGCACATTGATCCCTTGCCAAGGGGGTTCTGGTCTTCCCCCCATTCGATGGTCGGGGTTTCCCCATCTTTGGTTTGTCCTTTTCTTTCAGGGCAGTGGCGAGGAGGCTGACTTTCTTTTTCATCTTTTTGTTGGCTTCTCGTTCGGCTGAGACCTCTCTGTTCATGTAGGCCTTACTGGCAATCTCTATTAATTGGGTGATGTTCATCCTGGCAAAACCCTCTAGTTTCTGAAGTTTTTTTCTGATGTCTGGGGTGGCCTGAGCCACGAAGGAGGTGTTTACCATCTGTTGGCTTTCCTGTGCTTCGGGGTCAAATGGAGGCTTCACATAGTCTTTTGTACTAGTCCCCGGGGGACTATCCTGGTTGTTGAGTGACTGAGGATACCTTAGTCATGTTCATGGGTTTCTTAGCTCCTGCCTGGACTCCCCAGAAGAGGGCCTCCTGGTACCAGTGGATGTGGGCCTGTCCCTCGGTTGTGGTGAAGTCCCATGCTGGGCGCTCTTCAGGTGCGGCCATATTAGCCCAGGCAGCAGGGTGGATGACTCCCGCTGGTGCGTGCTCTTCCAGGTACTGCCGCACACCTGTGCACACCTGTTCATCACTCTGTGTTAAACAGGGTGTGGAGTAACTGTTGGCAGTCTTCCCACGTTGGCCGATGAGTCTGGAAGAGGGATTCTGTGAGGTCTACCATAGCCTGTGGTTTCTCAGAGTAGAATGGGGTGTTACATTTCCAGTTGAAGAGGTCGGTGGTGGAGAAGGGCTGATAATACAACATGGAATGGCCAGGTTGGACCGTCCCATCTTCATTGTGCCTCTCGGGTTACCACGTCTCTTGTACCAGCATTTGGAGGGTGCTTGGCCCAGCCTTGGGCGCAGCCTGGCTGCTGGTCCTGGAGAAAGAGGATCTTTTGGGCCCGTGGATCCTCTCGGCCTGGGGACGCTGGTGAAAATGATGGCAGTGGAATGTCTGGAGCTGGAGGGACAGGTGTAGACGGTCTTGGGGGTATGTACGGTGGGGGCAGGGTCGGTTCATCCTCAGGATCTCTGGCTAGGATTTGTGGAGACTGGGGCTTTTGCTAATTTTCTTTAGGTCGCTTGGACGAGGCAATTAAGACCCTGGCCTGTCCCTGCCTATTGCAAACGAATTGCACCCAGGGGGGATGGGTCTGAGCAATTCCTAGCCAGGAGTCAATGTACGGAAACTGGTCATGGTGTCCTGGTTCTCCTGTTATGACTCGCCATACTTGATGAATCGTTGGGACATCCAGTGTCCCTTCTGAAGGCCACCTGACATCAAAGGTGGGCCATTCCAATTCACATAGGGTTCTCAACTTGCCGGGGTTCATCCTGACTCCATAGTCTCCCGAAAACCCCTTCTTGAAATTTTTGATCATGATCTCTAGAGCCATAGGTTTACTCTGCCCTGATCCCATGGTGATGTCCCCGTATGTGATGGCACAGAAACAAACAAAAGGGAGGATGCCTCCTGAGATGAGGAGACCAATCAGATGCCCATCTGGCTGTGTCCCACAGGAGCTTAGGTGAGGCTTAGCTGTAGTGGTCTCAGCGTTGTGACTTACTATTATTCTGATGCCACCATAGACTGTATGCCATTCACCACGGAATCACAGATGGGCCCACTCAGACTCCATAGTCTTCTGGGGACCTTAAAGGTGCCCGCCTGTGGAGTCACAGAATCAGTCCACTTGAGCAAGCCAGGTTGGACTGCACAATCACTCACACATTCACACTCCAGAAGTTATTACATTTCCTCCCTGGGAATCCCTCTAAGAGGTCTCTGGGAGGTGATCAGGCTCCCCTTCCACCCCAATGGGGGTGGGCCTGTCTGGATCCTGGGGCCCCTGGCCTTACTGGAATCTGACACTGGGACAAGGTCCTCACCTGCCAATTCTCCTCGAGTCCGGTGGGAACAGCGGAGCAGGGCTGGCCTAAGGGTACGAGGATGGGAGACTGCCGAAAATTAAGCAGGGCACACCTTCTCTGTTACGATCCCTTGTTCCGTCCCCGCCCTGCCATTGCCCCCAAATTTGTGGCAACAATGGGCCAACACGGTTGGGTTTCCCAGTCAGAACCAAATGTTACAGAACCTGGAATGGATTGCCCGATGGAACAACCAAGCAGCACTCAGAGCTTTTAGAAGACAGGAGGTTTATTCAATGCCAGCGGGCTCAGAGGAGAGTGATCTCCAAAGGTCTGAGCCCCAAGAACAAAGGGGGGCAATTTATACACTTCTGCATACTTGGTACTTTTGGTGCGTGCACAAAGCGGGGCAGGGAAAAGAACCTGTATTGGTCCATGCGGGAAGCAGAGCAGGGAGAAGAACCCAGACGAGCCCCAAGTCAAGGATTAGGACTCTTGCTGGCTCGGTTGGCCATCCCAAGACACGGATTTTCCTTATCAGTTGAGTTTCATTCTTCTGCATGTGGCTGTCCAATTTTCCCAACACCATCTGTTGAAGAGATTGTCTTTTTTTCCACTGAATCCTCTTTCCTGCTTTCTCGAAGATCAGTTGGCCATAGAGCTGAGGGTCCATTTCTTGATTCTCTATTCTGTTCCATTGATCTATGTGTCTGTTTTTGTGCCAGTACCATCCTGTCTTGATGATTACAGCTTTGTAATAGAGCCTGAAGCCCGGTATTGTGATGCCACCAGTTTTGCTTTTCTTTTTCAACATTCCTCTGTCTATTTGGGGTCTTTCCTGGTTCCATAAATATTTTAGGATTGTTTGTTCCAGCTCTGTGACAAATGTCCTTTTGATAAGGATTGCATTGAATGTGTAGGTTGCTCTGGGTAGCATAGACATTTTAACAATATTTATTCTTCCAGTCCATGAGCATGGAATGTTTTTCATTTCTTTGTGTCTTCCTCAATTTCTTTTGTAAGTGTTCTATAGTTTTTATTTATTATTTTTAGATTTTTCTTTTATTTATTTGACAGAGAGAGACATAGTGAGAGGGGGAATACAAGCAGGGGGAGTGGGAGAGAGAGAAGCAGGCTTCCCATGGAGCAGGCAGCCAGAAGCGGGGCTCGGTCCCAGGACCCTGGGATCATGACCTGAGCTGAAGGCAGATGCTTAATGACTGAGCCACCCAGGCTCCCCATGTTCTATAGTTTTTAGAGTACAGATGCTTTACCTCTTTGGTTAGGTTTATTCCTAAGTATCTTCTGGGTTTTGGTGCAATTGTAAATGAGATCGATTCCTTAATTTCTCTTTCTTCTGTCTCATTGTTAGTGTACAGAAATGCAACCGATTTCTGTACATTTATTTTATATCCTGCCACATTGCTCGCTTCCTGTATGAATTCTAGCAATTCTGGGGTGGTCTTTTGGGTTTTCCACATAAAGTATCATGTCATCTGCAAAGAGTGAGCATTTGATTTCTTCTTTGCCAATTTGAACGCCTTTTATTTCTTTTTGTTGTCTGATTGCTGAGGCTAAGATTTCTAGTACTATGTTGAACAACAGTGGTGAAAGTTGACATCCCTGTCGTGTTCCTGACCTTAGGGGAAAAGCTCTCAGTTTTTCCCTATTGAGAATGATATTCACTGTGGGCTTTTCATAGATGGATTTTATGATATTGAAGTATGCTCCCTCTATCCCTACACTGTGGAGAGTTTTTTCTTTTTTTAAGATTTTATTTATTTGACAGAGAGAGAACAAGCAGGTAGAGCAGCAGAGGGAGAAGCAGGCTCCCACTGAGCAGGGAGCCCAATGTGGGGCTCAATCCCAGGACCCTGGGATCATGACCCAAGCCAAAGGCAGATGCCCAACTGACTGAGCCACCCAGGCTTCCCAGAGAGTCTTAGTCAAGAAAGGATGTTGTATTTTGTCAAATGCTTTTTCTGCATCAATTGAGAGGATCATATGGTTCTTGTCCTTTCTTGTGTTAATGTGATGTATCACATTGCTTGATTTGCAGATGTTGAACCACACTTGCAGCCCAGGAATAAATCCCACCTGGTCGTGATGAATAATTCTTTTAGTGCACTCTTGGATCCTATTGGCTAGTATCTTAGTGAGAATTTTGGCATCCATGTTCATCAGAGATATTGGTCTGTAATTCTTCTTTTTGGTGAGGCCTTTGTCTGGTTTTGGGATTAAGGTAATGCTGCCCTCATGGAAAGAGTTTGGAAGTTTTCCTTCTATTTCTATTTTTCAAAACAGCTTCAGAAGAATAGATATTAGTTCTTCCTTAAATGTTTGGTAGAATTCCCCTGGGAAGCCATCCGGCCCTGGACTCTTGTTTGTTGGGAGATTTTTGATTACTGGTTCAATTTACTTGATGGTTATGGGTCTGTTCAGGTTTTCTATTTCTTCCTGTTTCAGTTTTGGTAGTTTATAAGTTTCTAGAGTGCATCCATTTCTCCCAGATTGCTTAATTTGTTGGCATATAGTTGCTCATAATATGTTCTTAACACTGTATTTCCTTGGTGTTGGTCATGATCTCTCCTCTCATTCATGATTTTATTAATCTGAGTCCTTTATCTTTTCTTTTTGATAAGTCTGGCTAGGGGTTTATTGATCTTATTAATTCTTTCAAAGAACCAGCTTGTAGTTTCATTAACCTGTTCTACTGTTCTTTTGGCTTCTATTTCATTGATTTCTGCTCTAATCTTTATTATTTCTTGCTTTCTGCTTGGTTTAGGCTCTATTTGCTTTTCTTTCTCCAGTTCTTTTGGGTGTAAGGTTAGTTGTGTATTTGGGACTTTTCTAGTTTCTTGAGAAAGCCTTGTATGGCTATGTACTTCCCTCTTAGGACTGCCTTTGCTGCATCCCAAAGGTTTTGAACAGTTGCAATTTCATTTTCATCTGTTTCCATGAATTTTTTTTAAGTCTTCTTTAATTTACTGGTTAACCCATTCATTCTTTAGTAGGATGCTCTTTAGCCACCAAGTATTTGAGTTCTTTCCAAATTTTCTCTTGTGATTGAGTTCTAGTTTCAAAGCATTGTGGTCTGAAAATATTCAGGGAATAATCGCAATCTTTTGGTACCAGTTGAAACCTGATTTGTGACCCAGTATGTGATCTATTCTGGAGAATGTTCCATGGGCACTCGAGAAGAATGTATATTCTGTTGCTTTAGGATGGAATGCTCTGTATATACCTGTGAAGTCCATCTGGTCCAATGTGTCATATAAAGCCCTTGTATCCTTGTTGATCTTCTGCTTAGATGATCTGTCCATTGTTGTGAGTGGGGTGTTAAAGTTCCCTACAATTATTGTATTATGATCAATGTGTTTCTTTAATTTTGTTATTAATTGGTGTATATAGTTGGCTGCTCCCAAGTTAGGAACACAAATATTTATAAATGTTAGATCTTCTTGTTGGATAGACCCTTTAAGTATGATATAGTGTTCCTCTTCATCTCTTACTGCTGTCTTTGGTTTAAAATCTAGTTTGTATGATATAAGGATTGCTACTCCAGCTTTCTTTTGATGTCCATTAGCATGATATATGGTTCTCCACCCCCTCACTTTCAATCTGGAGGTATATTTGGGTCTAAAATGAGTCCCTTGTAGACAAGCATATCGATGGGTGTTGCTTTTTTATCCAATCTGATACCCTGTGTCATTTGATTGGAGCATTTAGCCTATTTACATTCAGAGTAACTATTGAAAGATATGAATTTAGCGCCATTGTATTACCTATAAAGTCACTGTTTCTGTATATCATCTCTGTTCCTTTCAGGTCTATGTTACTTTTGGAGTCTCTCTTTGCTTACAGGACTCCCTTTAATATTTCTTACAGGGCTGGTTTAGTGATCACAAATTCCTTAAGTTTCTGTTTGTCCTGGAAGATCTTAACCTCTCCTTCCATTCTGAATGACAGCCTTCCTGGATAAACTATTCTTGGCTGCATGTTTTTCTCATTTAGCACCCTGGATATATCATGCCAGTCCTTTCTGGCCTGCCAGGTCTCCGTGGACAGGTCTGCTGCTAGTCTAATGTTTCTACCCTTGGAGGTTAAGGACTTCTTGTCTTGAGCTACTGTCAGGATTTTCTTTTCATCTCTGAAATTTGCAAGCTTCACTATTATATGTCGGGGTATTGATCTATTTTTTTTATTTTGAGGGGGGTTCTCTGTGTTTCCTGGACTTTAATGCCTTTTTCCTTCCAGAGATTAGGGAAGGTCTCGGCTATAATTTTCTCAAATATACATGCTGTCCCTCTCTCTCTCCTCTTCCTCTGGGACCCCAATCAATCTAATATTGTTTCACTTTATGGTATCACTGATTTCTCAAAGCCTCTTCTCATGATCCCTTAGTTGTTATTCTCTCTTTTCCTTAGCTTTCTTACTTTCCAACATTTTGTCTTTTGTGTCACTCTCTTCTGCCTCATTTACCCTAGCCTTTAGAGTGTCCATTTTAGACTGCCTCTCAGTTAAAGCATTTTTTATTTCAGCCTGATTAGATTTTAGTTCTTTTATTTCTGCACTAAGGGATTCTCTGGTGTCTTTTATGCTTTCTTCCAAGCCCAGCTAGTATAATCGTTATTCTGGATTCCAGGTCCAACATTTTACTTATATCCATATTGATTAAATCTATGGCAGAGAGTATTATCTTTGGTTCTTTCTTTTGTGGTGAATTTCTCCTAATAGTCATTTTGTCCAGAGAAGAATAGATCAACGAGGGAACAAAAAAGAAATAAAAAATAAAAGTAAAGGGGCACCTGAGTGGCTCAGTCATTAAGCATCTGCCTTCAGGTCAGGTCATGATCCCAGGGTCCTGGGATCGAGCCCCACATCAAGCTCCCTGCTCAGCGGGAAGCCTGCTTCTCTCTCTCCCACTCCCCCTGCTTGTGTTCCCTCTCTCACTGTGTCTCTCTCTGTCAAATAAGCAAATAAAATCTTTAAGAAAAATAAAATAAAATAAAAATAAAAATATCAACCATGACCCCAGTGAAATATACACTAGACAAATCAGAAGAGATCAGAAGCCAAAAAAGAAAGAAAAGGGGTTGGGGGGGAAATATAATCAAACAGGTAGACAGAACAAGGTGATCAATTTGGTCCTGGGTGTATTTTGGTCTGTTTGTTAGAAAACACTTGATCCCACAATTGTAAAGAAAGAAAAACTTATATATATACAAAAATAAAGCTGAATACAGTGAAAAGAAGCCAAAAATGAAGAATATATCTATAAAATGGGAATGTAAAAATGAAAATTAAAAAAAGGCTTAAAAACAAAGAGTTGATAAAATAAACTAGTTGAAAAGGAAAAAAGGAAAAAAAAGGAAAACTTTAAATTGAAAGATAAAAGAATCATGAGAAAAAAACCTCAAATTCTATAGACTGTTTTCCCCTAGTGCAGGAGTTTTTCAGTTCTGAGTGATGGGTAAACTTGGTGTCCCCTGCTGGTCCTGCTGGTCTTCTGGAGAGGGGCCTGTTGCACTGATTCTCAGGTGTCTTTGCCTGAGCAGAGTTGCACCACCCTTTGTGGCGGGAGGGAGGGCAGGCTCAGTGTAAGCTGCTTGGAGTGCTCTAGGTGACTTTTGTTCCCTAGAGTCTTTCCGTGCTGCTTTAGAGGCCGAAAATAATAAAAATGGTGGCACCCCAATCAGTCCTGGAGCTAAAAGATCACAGCCCCCACTTTTCAGTAAACCCTCAGGGAAAAGCAGTCTTCATTTTTGTGCGCACCAAACTCTGCAGACTCCTGCAGTACGCACTGGTGCTGCTCCTCCCTGGGGAAGGAGGAGGGTCCCCAAATGGAGAGTGGTCACCCGATCATGCCACGGTTTGAGGTTTATGGCAAACCAAGCTAGGGGCCACTCCCGGCTTGCTGACCGAACCCAGTTTCTCTGCTCCGATGCCTGGGAGCTCTGCCGCACTCAGGCACTCCCCGTCTTCCTGTGACCCTGGGAATCCTGAGACCACACTGTCCCAGCTAGGATTCTGCCCCACTTCACCACTCAAGCACCTTTCAGGCAGGGACATCTCTCACTGGAGCAGACTTCTACAAGTTCCGATTTTGTAACACTTTCTGGCAGCCGGCTTTTGGAGGCTCCTTCCCACCCCGATTATCTTCTGATATATCCCCTCAGAGTCACTCCTCCGCACCTCCTACCTTGCAAAAAGTGGTCACTTTTCTATTTGTAGAGTTTCAACAATTCTTTTCTTACATCTCAGGTTGAATTCACAAGTATCCAGAATGATTTGATAGATACCTAGCTGAATTCAAGGGACTGGATGAAACGAGGTCCCCTATTCTTCGGTCATCTTGCCTCCCTTTGGGGTCCCTCTAATTCTTAATAAGGCTAGTGGTGAAGCTCTAGGGCAATTTTGACCTGGTGGGTTGCTGAATCTTATTCAGTCTTAGGGTGTAGTTTCACTTGTTCCTCTTGTCCAGAGGACTGAGACTTACAGGAATCTGCAAACCTTTGCATAATTCCTGGAAAACAGTAGAAATAAGGCAACTTCCTCTGATTCCACGTAGTTTTTAAAAGAGCCTTTACCACTGTCTGAGTACCAGCTAATGAAGAGGGAAAGACCAGGTCATCCAGATATCATACAAACCATAAGAAGGTAAAATCTCTTACCTTTCACAGACACCAAATCTATGAAATCCAACTGCCTCCAGGTTCTGGGGAAAGCTGGTCAGGGAGAACTTTCTGTGCTTACCTTGGGAGGGGCCTGTGAAGAATTCTGTTGGCAAATAGCGCATCTCTTTTTAGTATGTTTTGGATAATTTTAACCTTGGGGTAGGCAGGTGTAGTAAGAGTTCAGTGCCATTAAAATCCCTCTTTTATTCGGGTGATTTTATCAACGACACAACACTAGCCATGCAAATAGGGACTGTGGTATAGGAATTAGGGAATTAGGTTAGGGAATTCCCAAAGTCCACACAAATTTCTTTTAGCCCCTTTTATAATCCTTTTGTCCATTTTCTTTTGCAAAGCATGATTTTGAAAATGAACAAACATTTCTTGTTATATTAATAGTGGAGCTTTTAAGTTGGGATCCCGCCAGGTTTTAACAGCGACTTCTCAACTCTGGCAGCAAAGTCAACTACAGATAAGTCAGCAGGCAGCCGTAAAGCCCCTAACATATCAGCTAGCAATTTGACATTAGATTTTTGTTGTCATTCTCATTGATGTCGAAAGCCCTCTATTTTTTAAAATGTTGATCTGTTGCATTGACAGAAAGCAAACACGTATTTGCTGTCACTGTCTTTGTTCACTTTAAGCCCAAAACCAAGCACAACAGCTCTAGTACCTGCTATTGACTCAGCTTCATGGGCCCATTTGATTACAGATAGAACATAAGCCTCCAAAATTTCATGAGAAGTCACTAAAGTGTAGGAAGCCTTAAGTTGGCCGTTCTTCCGGTTACATGACCCGTCAGCAAACATGATCAAATCTGCATTTTGAATTAGGTTAGCTGATAAGTCAGACCAGACCTAGTATCTTCTCTTACTATTGTGCAATCACGTTCATCAATTTGATCAGAATCTTGCAGAGAGTAGCTGGTCTTGGGAGAGTATGCTTTCAGACCACAATATCGGGACTGGGCAATAATGCCCACTCACAGTTAATCTGATGGCACACTTAGTGACAAATGCGCTTGTAAGATCACTATCATGGCATAAATGACCCAAGGTGAGACCTTGGGCCTTTCTGTAAGACCGGGGGCTGCCATTGCTCCCACCATTCAGAGGCGGCCAGGCATCCCCAGTACTACAGCATCTGGAAGAATGTAGAAATAAGCTATTGGTCTATGGTCTAGTCCAATTTTTGAGTTAATACTGCACGAGCAGCACCTTTATTTTCAGGCCCAAACAAATGGACAGGTTTCTCAAAGTCTGGAATCCCCAAGCTGGGGAGGGGCTATAGCTAATTTCAATCATTCAAAAGCATCTTCAGATTCTAAGGACCCGGCCAGAGCGTCTGGAGACTTACCGCACCATTGTTCTGTCAGAGGTTGTGCACGCCTGACAAAAGCGGGGATCTGTTGTCTACAATACCCTACTAGTCCCCCAAATGGCCCAAGTCCCTTTTCTGGAGTAGGCTATTTTATATGCAAAATTTGCTGACTTCCAGATTGCAATATTTAACGGCCTTCAGCTGATGATAGATGCCCTCAATAGTTACTTCAGCTTGGCAATATTGCAATTTGTCTAAGGAGGCATTATGACCCTATGAAGCAAGAACTGCAATAAAGCCAAAATATCAGTCTTGCATTGCTCCATAGTTTCTGAGGCTAGCAGCAAGTCTACATAGAGTATGTTCATGGATCCCTCTGGTGGGAAACTTTTTCCAAGTCTTTCTGTAAAGGACTAGAGAAAATAGTAGGGGGAGCCTTGAAATCCTTCAGGAATTCCTTGCCATAAATATTGGGCTCCTCCATAAGTAAAAAGCAAACAAAAAGTAAGACTGGTCCACTAGATGACAGAAAAAAAAAAAAAAAGCAGAACATAGGTGGATCACAGAAGTACTTTGCAGATGATAGTATCAAAGTGAGGATAGTGTGGGGTTAGACACCACAGGGGTTAATGCAACATTGTATACAAAATGCATTTATTTCTAAGATCTTGTACAAATCTATATAGTGGTTGACTGTCTTTACCAAATTTCCCTTCCTTCTTTATTGTAACTATAAGACTATTAGAGGGTGAATGTTCCTTTTTAATTATCCCCCCATTTTCTGATTCTTTTATAACTGGTTTATTCCTTCTAGTTGAGCTCTAGATAAAGGATATTGTGTACACATGGCCATACTTACCTTTCTTGTATATTATTTTCACTGGTTCTAGATCTTGAATGAATCCAATCCATTAATCCCTCAGGGGCAAAGCAATGCACCTCTTTGTTTCGGTTTGGGTGTGAGTCTGCCACTCTGTCATCCCTCTTCTCTCCCAGGAGGTGGCAGAGATTGTGACCAATCCAAGTGCCTTCTTGTTCAGGGAGCTCTGTGAGCACTCCACCCAGAGCACAGAATATAGGGGTCTTTAGTTGGCACAGGAGATCTCTCCCCAATAGGTTTACAGGACAATTAGGAGAAAGGAAGCCCTCCTTACTTTAAAAAAAAAAGGGGGGGGCACCTGGGTGGCTCAGTCATTAAGGGTCTGCCTTCGGCTCAGGTCATGATCCCAGGGTCCTGGGATTGAGTCCCACATCAGGCTCCCTGCTCTGCGGGAAGCCCACTTCTCCCTCTCCCACTCCCCCTGCTTGTGTTCCTGCTCTTTCTGTCTCTCTCTCTGTCAAATAAATAAATAAAATCTTTAAAAAAAAAAAAAAGGAGGGGCACCTGCCTGGCTCAGTCAGTAGAGCATGTGACCCTTGATCTCAGGGTAGTGAATTCAAGCCCCACGTTGGCCGTAGAGCTTACTTTAAAAAAAAAAAAAAGAGGAAGAAAGGAGGCCCTCCTGTTCCTCAGTAAGAGCACCTATCTGTACGGGCATCACAGAGGAAAAGGAAGAGGGCTAACCCAAAACACCAGTGACTTGTACTCTCTGTTGTCAGATGGAAAGGGGGACATTTCTAAGGGAGCTGAGGAATGAGGAGCACTGAGATCTACCAGAAAAGGCCAGGATAGATGAACCTGAACAAAAGCTACTGATGCAGGGCTCACCAGCTCCCCCTTCTGAGATTCCCTCAATCTGTCCATGTGAGCCCCGTGCCAAGTGCTTCCTAGCTATGGGTTTTGTCCGGGCAGGCTTTGCTGATGACCCTGTCTCTGCAATCTCCACGGGCTCCAGAGTCCCTTCTCCGGTCCTTCCAGTGCTCTGGCACTTGGCAATAGTGACCTGCAGGTGTGTGCTCTTCCTTTGTTATCTTCATGGGTTGGCCAGGCGAAGGGCTGTTCGCTTAAAACTAGATAGCCAACACAGCTACTCAATCTCTTCTTTCCTCCTTTGTCTTTCTCTAGATTATCCCCAAACTGAGTAGCTGCTGGAGGCTAGGGGCTGAGCAATAGTCTGTCCTTGCCATCCTACCACCTAGTCTTTAATTTGGGTTTGGAGAAGGTGCCTGGGTGGCTCAGTTGTTAGGCATCTGCCTTCAGCTCAGGTCATGATCCCAGGGTCCTGGGGTCGAGTCCCACATCAGGCTCCCTCCTCTGAGGGAAGCTTTCTCTCCCTCTCCCACTCCCGCTGCTTGTGTTTCTGCTCTCGCTATCTCTGTCTCTGTCAAATAAATAAATAAAATCTTAAAAAAAAAAAATTGGGGTTTGGAGAGTTGCCAAGAGAGCCGAGACAAAGGTTGTTCAGAATAGAGCTCCATCTTGATCTGCCCCAGGTCTGCGCCAGTAAAACACAAGGAAGCTTCGGCAAACAATGGATGGAAATCAATGGAGGACTCACTACTGCACCTGCTCCCAGCTCACCTTTATCAGAAAGAGATAGAGTCCTGCCATTAGCAACCCCTCTCGAGGGGTCTCTAACACACTTAGTTCTGCTGTGGTTAGGGCGTAGTGGACGTTCACCTTCTCTCCATGCCCATCTCCCAGGCCACGACAAGCTGGCCCCATCAGAGGGACAGGGGCTGGCTGCAAATTCCCTGCCGCAGCCGCTCACATCCCCACTGGGGGGCGGGGCGTAAACTGAAAACAAGCTGCAGAGGATTTCTGCCAACTTTTGTGGCTCTTGCCAGGGTTCCAGGAAAAGAACAAAAAACAAAACAAAAAAACACACACCCTTTAGATGAATGATATCAGGAGAGGAGAAGGGCATGGCATTCTAAATGTTCCCTCTGTGCCCAAGGGGCCTGGGTAGCTTCTCAGCGCCATCAGCTTTGCTAGAGATCCAAATAGGAAGGGCTGGTTCTCCTCACGTTGCGATGGGAGAAAGAAGGGATGATACGGCGCCTTAGTTTCCTTTCCCATATTTGTGCTTATCAGCCTAAGTCCCCTTGTGTTTGCCTGTTGCCCAGTCACTAGTACATCTCCGTACTGTCCACCCTGCTGCCTGCATATGAGGTTCTCCATCCCGTGATCTCCATCATTGGTCTTGACTGTTTCTGCCTTCCCAGCTCTGCGGCCTGTGCCTGGAAAGGGATTCTTAGAGGCGGGATGTGGTCTAGGACACGAAGTGGACTCAGCGCTCGGCCAGGGGTCACAGGAGTTTTGCATCGTCAGACAGGGCAGGTAACACAGAGCTAGAAAACCCAGCTGGAAAAGCCGTGTCCCTCTCGGGGAAGCCCACTGAGGAAGAGAACTGTGGTCCACAGGATCCCATCCAGCCCCGCTCAGGAGTCTGTGGGACGCAGCGAGGGACAAACAGAGGCAGGAGGAGCAGAGACAAGAGGGCGGTGGAGAAAGGGAGGAGCAGAAAAGAGAGTCCCCTGGTTCTCTGAAAACGCACAAACACATCACCACTGCTTGTGTGCACTCCTGTGGAAATTGCTACACAATCCATCAAAAAAGCTTTTAGTCATGGGTGGGCCCTCCAAAATGGCCTTCCAGGTTGCTGTGCTAGACACACCATCACGGGAAGAGAACATCACTGCTTGGGAGAGGGAAACAGAAGTAATGTACTGAGACTGAGGTCATGAGGCCCAGAGATTCGTCCAAATTCCTGGCCCTACTGCCTCAGCCTCCAGGAGAGGTGAGACTAACATCCAGGTTCCCTCTCCGAGTCAAAAGACTGGTCCCCAGAGTCTCTGGCTCTCTGCACCGCAACCAGCAGATGAAATGTCCTGCTCAGTGTCGGACCTCCTCATACAGCATCACCCCGAGGCCGTCTGCTAGTCTCCACTCATATACTTCTGGCCTTTGAGAGAGCTAGCTTCAAAGTCTGAAAACTCAAGAATTCAGGAACTGAAGTTACTTGCTCTTTCACAGAAACCTCCTCCCCTCTGCCATGGCTGTATGGTGGAAACCTAGAAAAGGGTCAGCAAATGCTATAGGCTGTAAGGCCCGTCCAGCAGGTGGACATTTTTGTATGGCTCCTAAGCAACGAATAGTTTTTACACTTTCAAATGCTTGAAAGAACAATTTTTAAGCAATATTGTGATACATGACAATTAAATGAAATTCAAATTTCAGCGTCCATTCATGCACTTTCATTGGAAACTAGCCACACATTTTTTCCAGTTTCATTCCCCAGGAAGTGTTCTCATTTTCCAGCGTCTGCCCCACCCTCTGGTTGCCTAAGTGCATTGTAACAGATCTTTACGACAGAAGAGGGATGTGTCTTTCTCCCGTTCCTCATTTCCTGCTATGGGAGGATGAGCCAACTGTTTATTTAACTATGCGTTCCTGTTTCTCCATATTCTGAGAATAGGTTTCCACCATACAGCCATGGCAGGAAAAAAGGAAAAAACCATGGAAAATGCAGTCTCTCCCGAGCTTACATTCTAGTGGCTAAAAGTCTCTCTCAAGCAGTGATGTTCTCTTCCCACGATGGTGTGTCTAGCACAGCAACCTGGAAGGCCATTTTGGAGGGCCCACCCATGACTAAAAGCTTTTTTGATGGATTGTGTAGCAATTTCCACAGGAGTGCACACAAGCAGTGGTGATGTGTTTGTGCGTTTTCAGAGAACCAGGGGACTCTCTTTTCTGCTAAAGCTTGGTAAACAGTGAGATATTTTAGACATTCCCATTCTTGTCTGAATGGGATATGAAGATCTCCACGATGCCATACACTTGAACAGAGAGGCCTGAGAGGTTTGGGGTTGAGATTATTTTCACTGAATCCTCTGACAGGTCTATGCTTATGATGGCCTATTGAGTGAGTGTGGGAAAGCAGAGGATATTTTGCAAGACTGGCTTTTTTCCCCTCTTTCTTTCCTTTCTGGTTCTTTCGTCCTGAGCTATTGAAATTTCCTTTCTGAATATAAAAGAAGGCTTCTCAAGTTCATAACTCTTATGTGAAGATTTGGAACTCAACTGATTTTTTTTTCTTTTGGTATGACTGAGTCTCTTATAAGTATTCATACATATTTTATGGCTAATGCTTGAACTCTGGCTAATTTTGGGGGGCGTCAATTTCGAAAGATGTAGCAGTTGAATGACCTAAATGAACCAAATTAACCACTGTTAAAAGCCAGCCCAGTTAATAAGCACTTTATATTTTTTCACTCTTCTTCATGTTTAAAGACCAAACTCTGGTCAGTGTTTATACCATGAGAGTCCTCACTCCCACTTGCCAAATTCTGTTTGGCTGATCCCGGGAGAGACGTCTCATGGGCCCTGTGGTCCCCTTGGGAAAGGGAAGCCTCCTATTCAGACCTGGGGTTTGGTGTTCCTGGTTCTACTGACTTGCAAAGCTTTGCCCTACAGTTTCTGTAATAGAAAAGGCCTTTTCTGGAAAGGCCTCTGGCACCCTTGGAAATTAAAAAGCACTCCATGAATACAGGGTAGCATTAGCATATGCATCTTAAAATTTTAGTCTCTCTTCTTCAATTTTTTTGCCATTATGAAGAATAATGAAGTATTAAGTATAAAAAATTGCAAGCAACAAAAGGATGAAAGGTTGAAAGTTTACATTAGCTGTTTGCAAGGCCGGTGGGTCCATAAAACAGCATTATTCCTTGTGCTTTCTGCACAGGGCATCTGCCTGAGAGCTGACCTGTCAAAGGCCACCCTCACCGCTGCCTTAAAATACCCAAAGTGACAGTTCTGAAATGTCTCTTTCCCTACCACATGCTCTGTGCATTCTCTCCCTAGAGGTGAGAGCCAGGTTTGAAAAGCCGCATCACTGCTCTTGGGGTCTTTGCAGTCTCTCTTCCTCTGCACAGGTAGCAAAGGGACGAGGGACAGGAAATGCGGACCACACACCAGAGGAAGAGATTGCTTATCAGGGAAGACAGTCACGTCCACAGAGCCACAAGTGGGGGCCAAAACATTTTTTCCAGTTCCATGCCCCAGAAAGTTTTCTTATTTTCCAGCATCTGCCCCCACCCTCTGGTTGCCTAGGTGCATTGTAACAGATCTTTATGACAGAAGAGGGATGTGTCTTTCTCCCGTTCCCCACTTCCGTTCACATTTTGTGAACATGCCTAGGGCAGCTTTTCCACGCTACAGTGACAGAATTAAGTAATTGTTGATGTAAGAAAGAATGTTAGATGGCCAAGAAAGAATTCTTGAGACATCTTTGGTGCCAACAGGTGGTTTTATTAAAGCACAGGAACAGGACCCGTGGGCAGAACGAGCTGCACCGGGGTCATGAGGAGCAGCCCATTATATATTTTCAAGTTGGGAGGGAGTTAGGGATAGGGTAAGTCTCTAAGGAATTTTGGAAGCAAGGTTTCCAGGACCTTGAGGGGGCTAGCTATTGTTGGGAAAATGTCATTTATTACCATCTAATAAAACCTTAGTCATGAAACCCTTCAGATGTATATCAGTGGGCCATATGCTTGGGGGGGGTGATTGCCAACACGTATCTTGGGGGGTTTATAGATAAAGGAAGTTTCCAAAGGAATTTTTATATATTTTTTAGAAGATTTTATTTGACAGAGAGAGACACAGTGAGAGAGGGAACACAAGCAGGGGGAGTGGGAGAGGGAGAAGCAGGCTTCCCACGGAGCAGGGAGCCCGATGCAGGGCTCGATCCCAGGACCCTGGGATCATGACCTGAGCCGAAGGCAGACGCTTAACGACTGAGCCACCCAGGCGCCCAGGAATTTTTATATGTTAAAATAGACTTACAGTCTCCTCGGGGTGGTGTGTGTGTGTGTGTGTGTGTGTGTGTGTGTGGTCGGGCTAGGATTGTCTTTTGCCCTTAGCAAAGTACTAACATCAAGGCAGTTGAGTCCCTAGAGGAATGTCACTCTGCCTGTTTCAAGGATTTGTCAATGGGCTGTAGGTAGTAAGGAAATTTATTTTTCTTCTGCCTTTGTTCCCCACATCAGTTGTGACAGACTATATGGTTCATAAGCCTAAAATCTTCGCTATCTGGCCCTTCACAGGAAAAGTCTGCTGCCCCTTAGCCTAGAAGATACTACTTCAAAATAGGCACTCAAGGAGAGGATGCGCAGGGGAGGTGACCTCACGGCAGTAAATAAATCATTAATCAAGAAGATGTCTTCAGCACCGGAATCTCCTGGCTTTAAAAAGGAACCACCCAAAGAGAAAGACTTTCGAAACCCAGGCTCAGAGGGGTCCGCACAACTTTATTTCGAGCTGTGAATCCAGAGCTCTTCATTAAACCTAATCACCCTGTAATGGCTTTCGGATTGATAACCCTTTCACTTTGCGTGGCGTATATTGGTTATCTACATGCAACACAAGAGAATACAGAGGACCTATACGAAGCTGTTGATAGTGATGGACACAGTTACATGAGGAGGAGAACATCTAAATGTGATTAATAGTGCTGGATACTGCAGATGGAGCTTCGTAAAAGGTTCTGAAATCTTTGAAGGAAAGACTTTGTGAGTGCGTAGTATCAGCTTCTTGTTCTGGAACGTGTTGATGAGGAGAGAAGGTAGCAGTTGCAGCCAAGCCTTGAGGCTGCAGTCCTTACCTCATTCTCCACAGCGGGAGCTTCTCAATATTGTTCTTTTATTAAGTCCTCGTATCAAAGTGCCAGGAGAATGGAAATCGTTTTGTTAATTATTAAGTTCTATATAATAAAAGTACCCAGTGCTATCAAAAAAAAAAAAAAATAGGCACTCAAATCTTTGTTGAATGAATAGAGCCACCATATGCAAGCGGCTCTCCGACCTTACTCATCCCTTCTGAGCAAAAGCCCATATCCGTCACAGACCACTAACTGAGGATACTACCACTGGAGTGAATATTACCAGTGCGCTATTCCACTAAAGCTCATGCAGAAGAGTTTCTAAGATAAAACATTCTTTTGGGTCTATAAAACTAAAGGCAGGGGCGCCTGGGTAGCTCAGTCGTTAAAGCGTCTGCCTTCAGCTGAGGTCAGGATCCCAGAGTCCTGGGATCAAGCCCTGCATCGGGCTCCCTGCTCCGCGGGAGGCCTGCTTCTCCCTCTCCCACTCCCCCTGCTTGTGTTCCCTCTCTCGCTATCTCTCGCTCTCTGTGTCAAATAAATAAATAAAATCTTAAAAAAAAACTAAAGGCAAATCTTTAGGGTATTACTTGTATTTGCCTTGGTTCTTTCTCTTGAAATTGCTGAAGACTATTTTTTTTTTTGTGGTTCTTCCAAAAGCTCCTAAACCTCTGATCAGATTAGTACTCACCATAGGACAAAAGCAGTGCATATAGAAAGATCCTTAAAATCATCTTCAGGGACATGGCAAATATTTTGCACAATAATTGGTTAACCCGGGGGGCACGTGGCTGGCTCCAGGCATTGGGCGTGTGACACTTGATCTTGGGGTTGTGAGTTCGAGCTCCAGGTAGGGTATAGAGATTACTTAAAATAAACAAATATAATCTTAAAAAAATAATTGGTTAACCTAGACTGTCCCCACTTTCAGAAACTTTAACTTAGAATTCATGAGAATACCCAGTTCCAACCCAAGATCTCGCTTGGAGCTTGGGTACAAGGGAGTTTGCTTCTCAAACTGATCAAGCACACATGACTCACAGAAAACGGAGAACAAATTAAAACCATATACAAATGGAAAGATTTCTTCTCACATTAAGAAACTGTAAAGATCGCAGGTAAAAGAAAGGAATCATTGTAGTGCCAATCATGGCAGTTGGATATCTGAGTGACTAAGGACGTGTGTAGTAAAATCTATTAACAGAGATAAGAGCCTGATCCTCAGTAAGTAGAATTTATTACTATTGTTTTCTTAATGTAAATTCTAAGCCCAATGTGGGGCTCCAACTCACCACCCCAAGATTAAGAGTCGTATGTTCTACCAACTGAGCCAGCCGGGCATCCCCTCAGTACGTAGAATTGACAGATAAATACGGACTACAAAGTCTTACTATGTTTTGCATAACTATACAATTTCTTAGTCAACTTAAACCTCCTCTAAACTCCCATGTTTACCTTTTTTTTTAAGTGACAGCTGAAACAGATCATTGTGTTATTCTGTGTACTTCTTCAGCTTCAACTGGCACTCCGGTCTTGTACTTTGTTTTGTATATACTGAATCTATCCTCATACCTTTTATTTACTTTTGGTAAACTTTTTATTTTAGTGGTTTTAGATTTACAGGAAAACTGCAAAGGAAGCAAGAGTTCTCATATATCCTACACCCATTTTCCCCTATTATTAACATCTTACATTATTATGGTACATTTGTTACAATTAATGAATCGATACTCACAAATTAAATCAAGCCCATACTTTATTCAGATTTGCTTGGATTTTATGTAATGCCCTTTTCTGTTTCGTGATCCCATTTAGGATGTCATATCACATTTAGTCATGTCTTCTCAACTCCTCACGGCTGTGACTGTTTCTCACCTCCCTTGTTTTGAGTAGTGGTTATTTAGTAGGATGTCCCTCAACAGGCATTTTACCTAATATTTTTCTTTTTGGCAGGGGTTATGAATTTTTGGGAGGAAAACCACAGAATTAAAGTGCCATTTTCGGGGTGCCCAGGTGGCTAAGTCGTTAAGCGTCTGCCTTCGGCTCAGGTCATGATCCCAGGGTCCTGGGATCGAGCCCCAGATCGGGCTCTCTGCTCAAGGGAGAGCCTGCTTCTCCCTCTGCTTCTGCTGGTCCCACTGCTTGTGCTCGCTCCCTCTTTCTGTCAAACAAATAAATATAATCTTTAAAAAAATAAAGTGCCATTTTCATTACAACATATCAGGAGTACCTACTACCAACATGACGTAACATATGATGTTGACCCTGATCACCTGGGTAAGGTAATGTTTGTCAGGTTTCTCCATTGTCAAATTACTTCTTTCCGTACTGTACTTTTTTTTTTTTTTAAAGATTTATTCATTTATTTTAGAGAGGGAAAGGGAGAGTGGGCGGAGGGGCAGAGGGAGAGAGAGAATCCTCGAGCAGATTCCCCACTGAGTGCAGGGGCCTGCCGACTCGGGGTTTCGAATTCACAACCCTGAGATCATGACCTGAGCTGAAACCAAGAGTTGGTTGATTAACGCACTGAGCCACCCATGTGCCCCACTGTACTCTTAACTCTAAAGAACAAACTGATGGTTACCAGAGGGCTGGTGGGTGGGGGGATGGGTGAAATAGGTGAAGGGGATCAAGAGTTACACTTATGATGAGCGCTGGGTATAGAATTGTTGAATCACTATATTGTACACCCGAAACTATTACACTGTATGATAGCTACCTAGAATTTAAATAAAAACTTTAGATCTAAGCTGTTCATACTGACTTGCTTTCAGAGTACAGTAGGTCTTTTTTTTTTTTTTTTTTTTTTTTTAAGGAGTAAGGCATTATATTCCAACCCCTTACACAATTGGGAATTCTGCATGGGAAACTTCTCACATCCCTCCCTTTGTTTATTCAATCATTTACATCAGTAAGTACTCATGAATATTTATTTTATATTTTGGGTTATAATCTATACTCCAATACTAGTTTATTTTGTTGCTCAAATTGTCCCAGCTTTGGCCACTAGTTGGATCAATTTCTTTGCTTCCCTTGGTCTTGAATATTCCTTTGCCTCTTATAGCTGAACACTTACTTGCTCTTCAGGATTCAACTGTTACTTCCTCCAGGAAAATAATTCCTGATAAACAACCCTACTCCCAGCCCTTAGTCTCCCACCACTCAGGTTATGTTGTTATTCTATATATCTAAAATTCATGCCTACTACGGTACTTATACACTGTCTACTTATCTGTCTCTCCCACTGGACAACAAGCTTTTTGAGAGTAGGGATATTTTATTTTATATGCCTAGTATGTAGTATATAGTGCCTCACTCACACAAAGCAGGATCTCAACAAATACTTCTAGAACAATCACTGTGGTTTTTCTCTTCAGTCCAAAAATCCAAGAGCGCCCCACATAAACCAGAAGCCACAGAGGGGTTGGTAACTAACCTCTCTGGGAGGAACTATAAGGTGTTACTGTTGTATTTAATGTCATGTAACACAACAGGCTCAGGATCTAAGTTAACACTTCCTCAAGTCTCATTTCTAAGTAAGCAGACTTTTCTAACAAATCCCTGTTACATTTGAGTAATTACATTCAGGTCAATAGCCAATTAATTACCTTTATATTCAGAACCAAGGCTAAGTAGCTTCTAGTTCTGAGACTGGAGAAGTGAGGTTTCCAAAACAGCACACAGAAATTTTAGCCATGAGGTTCTCAGGAGCCACATCTGTGGTTGAGGATTGTATAACCACTGAAGAAATAAATTTGCTGAGTTGTATTCTTTGTTGTCACAAATTATTATGAGAAAATGACTTTAATCAAGAATCTTCCAAGATACAGGGAATTAAAACTGTGGTAAACTCCTTCAAGCTGAAGTAGGTTTTTAGGTTGGATCATGCTACCACTTTAGTTGGAGCCACCATTAACTCTTGACTTATCACCTTCTTAATCACACGCTTGTTCTTGTCTATCCATTCACGATAAAAATCATGTCATTCCACTTAACTCTTCCTATTAACTGCTTCTATAACAAAATTCAAATTCTTAACCACGCCCTAGAAGGCTCTGTATATCTACTGACTTCCTCTAGTCCTTCAAACTCATCCTGTGCTCATCTCTTCCTTGCTTAATGGCCCAGCCACGCTCATCTTCCTGAAGCTGTGGCTCTGTACCACAAATTTTTTGATGTCTAGTAGCCAAATTTTCTTATGAGAATTTTACAAAGTTCTTCAATTTTTAATGTTTCTTAAGTAGAAGCTGTCTGCCTGAGAATAAATTCAACTATGTCTAAGAAACCCCTGTAATTCCACTGAAACAAAGATTAGATTAAAACATGAGGACCCATATTCTTCTTGAGTTAGAAGTTCTTTTGGGGTAAAAACGTACATTATCATTAAGTTTTAACTATTATGTTATTTTTCCAAGGAACAGTGATATAGTTTGATGTTGCCATCTTTCAAAGACTAACTCAAACTTAAAAATGCTTTCTCCCGGGTCACCGGTGGCTCAGTCGTTAGGCGTCTGCCTTCGGCTCAGGTCATGATCCCGGGGTCCTGGGATCGAGCCCTGCATCGGGCTCCCTGCTCAGCGGGAGGCCTGCTTCTCTGTCTCCCACTCCCCCTGCTTGTGTTCCCTCTCTTGCTGTGTCTCTGTCAAATAAATAAAGAAAATCTTAAAAAAAAAATGCTTTTTCCCTATTTACAAGTAAAAACACAAATTTAAGTAAAGCACTGCCTTTTAAAAATAATTTATTTAACAATTGAGTCCCCCTGATAACTAATAAAGGTTCCTTATTGTATCCTTCTACACACATGGAAACTAACATGACCCTTACAATGTTGACAGCTTGAAATAAAACAAAAAGTCAGACCAAATTAAAAACCATAATAATCTTTTATTTAAATTCATTCAAAGAGGCATTAATTCTCTGCTTCCCAATTTGATGATTTTCTGGACATATCTGCTTAAGTTCTTTAAGTAAAGAATCTACATTTAAATATTCTTTCTGCATCTTTGCAAAAGGTCATCATTAATCTTAGAATGAAGGCTGCCTAACATTGTTCTGGTTGACAGGTCTAACTTTTGAATGATAGTGACCTTTCCTCTCAAAATTGAGTCCAAAAGTTTATCAGGTGCTTCACTCCCCCAAATTAGTAAGATATAATTGTCTTGAAGCTCTGCAAACTGAAAATGTCACCTAAGTTTGAGGCAAACTCATTCACTGGTAAAAACTGTCTGAAGTGATACAAGACTACTTTTAACCTTTATTAATCTCATATAATGTGAACATTCATACATTTTGCTACAAACATTAATGTGTTTGATAACAGAGTATTGCTCCAGACTCTGCTGGATGGTGTTATGTAATATATAGTATTACTTTTCTAAAATTCAAAAGGTTTTAAATTCCAAAATGCATTTGACCCAAAGGTTTCAGATAATGAAATGTGGACCCAATAATTTTGAGTGTAGAGGGATACAGTGGGATATTCCAATTACCCTTACCATTCATATATTTATTCATACCAAGCTTCTCCAAGTGTCTGTTTTTATAAAATATGTGTGGGGTATAATTCTGTTTATAACTTTTTCTAAAAAGTGCTCACACTTTTAAAGTAGCTCAAACAGAAAACTTCACATTATTTTTGCTTGACCTGCTACTCAAACTACTAACTTCTTCCTTTTTACAAATTGAAAATAATATAAAATTAACTAGACAGTTTAAGATATTATATGCCTTGGTAATTTGGGAAATGGGGCTTCAAATTCTTTTCCTACTAAGTCTATGGATGCTTTCCTGCTACAATTACATAATTATGGCAGAGACAACACGATCTTCAAAGCCTAAAATATCTCCTATCTGGTCTCCTTTCCAGAAAGTCTGTTAAGCCCTGCTCAAAGTCACTGCTCAGCTGAGGATGGTACTAATATCTGTGACTATCTGATAGCTATGATTTTACAAACTGAAGGTGGTTTGTCTGCATTTAGGGCTCACAGTAGGTATAGGCAACATTTCAAAGGCAAAGACAATAGCTGCCACAGACTGACATTCCCTTTCTGTTTTAATTAATTAATTAATTAATTAACATAATCTCTGCACCCAGCTAGGGCTTGAACTCACAACCCTGGTCACACGCTCTACTGACTAAGCCAGCCAGGTGCCCCATTCCTTTTCTGTTTGAATGTGGTCTCAACTGGTCAAAATGTTAGATTCTTGGCCAGATCCAGAGGGACTGAAGTATGGTATTTGCTGATGATATAAATCTGGTCAATGAATTCATAAGGTAAAGTTAACTAATTTTCCCATCTACTATAAACATACAATTCCCTGGAAGGGAATCCATATACCTTTACATTTATGTTGATATGCAGAATTACAAAGAGGTTGGGAAATACGGACCTTACAAATTATTCATAGTTCATGTGTGTTACTTCTTGAAAAGATTATCTCTTGCCATCTTTGACAAAGACTTTCCCAGCTCAACTGTGGCTCAATAAACTTTTATTATTTTTTGTTATTTATTTTTATTCAAAAGAATTTGTTTCCCTATCACAAAAATTAGGTAACCACACCACCAACAGCAGCAAAGTCCATAGAGTTACATTGATGGTGGAGAGTTCACTGGGTAGTCCCAATGTCCCAAAGGTCATGAAGGAGAAAAGAAAAGGAAAAGAAAAAATACTCAAAACAAATCCAAAACCCATGATGACTTTGGGGAGAGACATCACATGACAGTTTGTCTTCTCTCATTGTCAGCTGCAGATATATTTCAGCAGGATCAAATACAGTTTAACTTGAGTAAACCCTTCATACCAACTCCAGCACCTAATTGGGGGGAAAAAGGGAAAAAAGAATCAGTTTAATAAAATCATTTTAAAATATGGAAACAGTTTAATGAATCTTTACTGTATTGTAAATGGAGAACCAAATCAAGAAAACTTTTCCTAACTGCTAAAATGCTAAAGAATTTGAAGGGATTAGACATTGATCCTTCCTTCCTTTCAATTCAACAGTTGCAGGAACTCTTTCAGATTAGTTAGCTCCACAGTTAACTAGGGAGCCTTTAAACTACATAAAACATACAGATAAATGAACTGGGTGATAGAATGGTTTTGAAATTTATGTTGGTATCTTTCCATATTCTTAAGAAAATTTTAAGTATTGCTGCTCAGGATTTTAATCTATTTCTTTCTTCCACTGATAAAGAGTTTATAGCAATCAAAGTATACAGGAACTTAAAATCTTGCCTTTTCCTAGTGCTTCATTCATTTTCAAGTCAATCATCTGATGTCAAGGTATTGTGTTAGTTATTAGAGTTCAAGTCCTATCTTGTCATACGAGAAAGTTGTCATACTGCTAAAAGTAAAAATAAGCAGCAGCAGCAATGATCAGTTATAAAAACAGCTGAAGAAATGTCTAAGAAAGGACACAGAAGCTGAGGACAATTATAAGATACTGTCAAAAGGATTATGTTCGATGGAGACTGCAGTTCTAGGTGGAAAGAACTAAAGGAGCAACTTTCCCCTCCTGCTGTGCTAAGGCTTAACTTGTGCCTGTGCTTCCATGATGCTTTTTGTCTTTATATTTGGCAAGTAGCCGATTCAACAAAAGAGGTCAATGCTGTTGAACAAAATCTTAAGAGCTGTCACTGAGATTCTATAAGTACCTGTGTAGTTTTGAGCTTTCTGCAGATACGTTAGCAATCTCAATTGCCTCAAAGGCCAAACTTGTTGAAAAATAAGGTGCAGCTTTTTCAATACATGCCTTGCCATGAGAATAGAGAAAAACTGAGAGACTACAGAGAGCTACATAAAACAGAGACTCCAAGACCTTCTACCATCTTGCTTGAGATTCCAGAACATAACACAATCAGTTCAAAAGCCTGGCTTTCATTTAAGTTGCCCATGGCTCTCTAGTGAGGCTTTCCAAATAGAGAAACTAGCTGTATAAAAAGGAGTATACATGTAAATTAGTTTGACCAGCTAACAGTGCAGTTCTGCTTTGAGTTTGCTCAATTCATCACCATAGGACAAGGTGTTAGGCTTGGATTTGCTCCCTTGGTTGCTGGGTCATTCTCCACTCAGGATGAATGGAAGGAAGCCACAGCAAAATTAATGCTAAGTGGCAGAAGACATAGATACATATTATTTTTAAAAGATCACTTCCTGATATTTCTGTATCAGCAGAGAATATGTAGAAAGAACTGGCACCCACAGAACTAGTGCTAATCAAACTCATGTACTAAAACCCTCTTCCCAAATGGTGTTTTATTTAAAAAGTTCACTGCTTAGCTCGGGATTTACTTATCTAGTGTGTCATGCTCAAGTGCTAAATATCCGATAGTATAATCAGATAACATTATTACTTCCTTGAGCTCCTAACTACAAAGAAAAGTATGTGGAAACCTATGCATAAAAAATTTGTGACTAAGACTGTGTGCCAAGAGACATTTAAATTTCCAAATTAAACTAATGGAATGATCACATGATCAATGTTCAGTGAAACCCTAAAATACCCTTTCTTGCCTTGGCAACTGAGGAAAACCCTACTTAGCAGGGGAAGAAAAGGAAGACAAACATGAGGAAGAGAAGAGTAAAATAAGACCAGATATTTTTAAATCTGGCGAATGTCCCAGCATCCTCTGCTCTACCTTGGACTTTGTCCACTGACTACACCTGCATAACAGAAGCAGCAGTGCTTGGCCCACAGTGAATACTTAATAGTCTTCATCTATTTTTCATTCTGACCAACTATCAATCTATTCGACATTCATATAACCTCCCCTCAAAGCCATTTCATATGGACAGATACACGACTTGGAATGATCTCTAAGGCTTAGTACAACTCTGTATTTCCATGTTTTAGTCTGTTAGAGTCTAAAAATGGATCTGAATTTAAAATGAAGATGTATACCATAGCTTACCTTAATTGTACCCTGACTGTTAGCAGCAATCAGCACATTGGACTCCTAGAAAAGAATAAGAACTTTTAAAGTATAGAGAAGGACTTCCTGGAGGGTAGTCCAAGAGAATAATTTCCTTTCACCCTTCTTTTTTCACTTCGCCCTAAAACACCAATAGAATCTAAAGTGGAGAACCAACTTTAACACGTTTTAACTATGAATTTTAAACACCAAATCCCTTATTTTGAGGGTTAAGTTTGAATAAGAAAAATAAAATTCAAAACTGAGTAGGAAAATTTCAAATGTAAAGAAAAATAAAAGAAAAATAGATTACCACTGGAAGGAAAACCAAGAGAAACAAAGACTGAAATAAAACCAAAAAATGAGAATAATTTGAGAAAAACAAAGTGCATAATCCTTTCCACAGAAAACTCTCCCTTCAGTCCTTTTCCTCTCCTGAAACAACTGATGTAAAATGCTATCAACATCTCTGGCATAATCTCTATGGATAGCTATTTGGTATCAGGAAATCCCCCCCCAAAAAGTGACTATTCATCTGGCAGAAGAAAGGATATGTTTCCTTTTAATTATTCAATCACTCAGTATATGCATTTTTAATAACTCTGGTGATTACTTCAATAGAATTTATCTATTGAACATATCTATTATATTCTAAGCCTTAGGAAAAACCATTTCTCTGAAGAGTATGAAGGGTGGGAAAAGGAACAGACAAGACTGAGTTTACCGGAGAGAATCTCATTAAGTAAGAAGAGTTGGGGCATGCTTCCTATTGGAAACAGAGAGTCTAGTAGGGCTCTGGAGCTTGGAAGTATATAGAAAGAAGTCTTTCTGCTTCTCAGAGTAGGCTGCTAAAAGGGGATAAACAAATTCAAAACTGACATAGAGGCCACATGGCTGATAGAAAAGACCAAGTCCAAATAATATCTATGAGAAACAGATAAAGTGATAAAACCTCAAAGAAAGATAGGTTCTGCCTGAATATCCTACAGGCTTCATGACAAAGCGAGAAAGAGAAGAAAGAAATTGATTTGTATGCCGGGAAAGTTAATTTAGCCAATATGAGTTAAACTTTCGTTTCTTTGATATAAGAAATCTGTGCTCTACAAACTTATACATTTCTATTTTTTAGCTTTTCCTTTGATTCCTAGTAAAGTGACTCTTGAAAAATGCTCATCAGGTTGCTACTGGTGTAAGAGAAAATAATTTCTTCCACTATCCCTAAAATTTTGAGAATCAGAATATTCTTTGGATGTAGTCGGTGGTAAGAGCATCAATGGTCACAGCAGTATGAAGAAGTAATAAAGAGATGTTTTTTCTGGGGGTGAGCGTGGGAATCGCTGATGATGGGGTTCAGGAAACACAGCCCCAAAACATGGCACCTTGATATATTTGAATATTTTAAGCTGAAGGAGTCTGAGAAAACAGCAGAAGCAGGAAAGTCACTCTGATTTCCCACTCACTCTACCCTTTCCCCCTGAAACAGGTCATAAAACCCTCATGTGAGAGGTGCCTCCCCTATACTAAGAGTAAAGAAGCATCCTTATCTCCAAAAACAAAGGGACACCAAGAAGAATCTGAACAAACCGGACTTGCAAAGTTTTCCCCAACTTTCAACAATTACCTCATACTCCTTAATCTATCCACATTTCTACACCACTACCCACTCTTCATCACACCTAGCATAAAATACAAAGGTCGTTTCTTTGGGTCTTCATTTCTTTATGAAGGATCCCAGGTCATGTAAAACTTCTATTAGATAAATTTGTATGGTTTTCTCCTGTCAATCTTTCCTGTCTAGTTTTTAGATCCAGCCAGGGACCCTAAGAGGGTTAAGGAAAACTCTTCCCCTACACTGATATGTTCCTGGCTGAGGTCTTCCCTTAAATCAGCACATTTATTTTTGAAAACAGTAACACAAGTAATATAGTACTCACTATAGAATTAGTTTCAGTATTTACTTTGGGGAGTTACAGGCTACTTCTGGGACCAAGTATAGAATTATTATTTCCATATGGGGGTGGGGGTGAGGTGAGGGGGCAGGAAGATTAATTTGGGATTTATTTACTCTTTTAGCTACCTGAATTAAGAAATTGGTTTCAATGAATTTGGGGTATCATTAGGCAATAAAATAATTCACTCTGAGCTGGTCAAAGGCAGAATTTCTATGCCTGCCTCAGAAAAGAAAGAAGCACTGTGTGGTATCATATGGATTTCTTTCTAGAAAGAATTTTAAATAAGCTATGTGATATCACAACTGCAACCAGTGGACCCAGAAATGATTCTTCCGTGAACACCATCCAGAAATGAAGCTACAAATAGCAATGATCAATCTAAGTTCTGCTTGAGGAAAGACTCCAGTCTCAAAGAAAGCAACTGCCACCCATCATTTGATGCTGCAGTCACCAAGAATTACTCCCTCTGCTATGGGAACAAACAATGTCTGGAGGATGAGAAATGTATAGCCTAAGGCACTCTCTCTGCCATTTTGGTTCTAGTCACCTTTAATACGAACGAAGAAGGCAGAGAAAGCTGGTGGAGAGATAAGGACTCACTCTGGGGGGGATCTACCTCTACAAGTTACAGACCTTAAGAATTCTATAATTCACACTTCTAAAATTCTTGGTGGAAGGAAAGCTTAGAAAAGCATGGAATATTATCATACAGTATGAAAAGTTGGGCTTAATACAAATAAGAGAATTTAATCTAGTTAGATTATCAAATAAGAGGCGTATGAAGTCTATACAATTACTTAGCTAAACCAAAGAAGGAAGATATCTGATAACTCTCCGAAATGAATAATGTTGTTCCTAATCTCAGGACTATCATGGCATTAATAGATGGTACCATATTACATGCTACCAGAGGGTTAACTCTAATCTTTTCCTATGGAAATAAACATCTCATTTACAAATAAGCCAACATAGCTGCCCAGCTGGAATTGCTTTGCGGGACTAATATATAGGTGACAGGGTATTCTAAGACTGCTTAGAAATACTCAAAACTATTCAAATTAACAATGAAAGAAAAATAATAGCTTTACATCTCAGTATGCCCCTCCCTCTAAAGACCATGAACTTTTATTTTTTATAAAGATTTATTTTAGAGAGACAGAGAGAGTGAGTGTATGCCAGAGCAGGGCTGGGGGTGGGAGGTGGGGAGAGGGGTGGAGGGAGAGGGAGAGAGAATCCTCAACCAGACTCCCTGCTGAGCAAGGAGCCCAACACAGGGCCTGATCCTAGGACCCTGAGATCATGACCTGAGCTGAAATCAAAAGAGTCAGCTGCTTAACTGATTGAGCCACCCAAGTGCCCCAAGACCATGAATTTTTAAAGTGATTTAGGATTAAACTTTTAGCCAAATATTAGCATAACATAAATTAAATTTTGCATGGAACAGAAAAATAAAACCAGAAATTTTACTTCAGCATAGAGGTGTGGAAGTGATAAGCACAAGATTATTACTATAGTTTTTGAGTGATTCTTGTTTGCATTTTGAATAACTGGTAATCCTTAGCTGTAGCCAAAGTCTGCCACAGCCCTAATGTACATAAGTTTACTTGCTAAATAAAATTAAAGTGCCAGCCAGTGTCTCATTATTTTTTTCTTTCTTAAAAACTGGTGGTTTAGACAAACAAAAAAATTGGCAGTTTTGGGGCGCCTGGGTGGCTCAGTCATTAAGCATCTGCCTTTGGCTCGGGTCATGATCCCAGGGTCCTGGGATTGAGCCCAGCGTCGGGCACCCTGCTCAGCAGGTAGCCTGCTTCTCCCTCTCCCACTCCCCCTGCTTGTGTTCCCTCTCTCACTGTGTATCTCTCTGCCAAATAAATAAATAAAATCTTTAAAAAAAAAATTGGCAGTTTTGCTACAAAACTCTCTTCAGGGTTAAGCTAATAATGTACCTACTATTTTCTTCTTAATACAGAGAGATTAAAAAAGATAATGGAAAAAATAGCAGTAAGTCTTTTATAAAAATAGAAGACATATACACAAACATACACCAACTTGCTTAAAGTCAGTGATACTATACTAACATATTAACTTATACTGAAACAAAACTAGCATCTACTGGAACAGTTTTCTCTTAGCTAGCTTGCCTATTAAAGTGCCATTATAATCAATATATTACAATCCTGGGCAAGCTCACTTAGTTTGCAATTGGAGGATCTATTCTTAGAGATTGACATAAATGATTTTGAATGTGAAATAATTTTACTATAGAAATGAGTATGTTAAATAACTTCCATTTCTGCTTGTGGACAGAGTAAATGGAATGGATTTACTGTCCTACTATAAGCAACTAGAAAACTGAACTATGTAAGACAACACCGGATAACAGGCCGTATAGGACTATGATCCTTATAAGAAGGAGAATCCTGTAATTGCCCTGGCTTTCTGCTTGGAGGCAACTTCTGAACCACAAAGCAAGAAGGGGAATCCAAACAGAGGAATCTATAAGCATACCATAGCAGACTCACTAAGTCGAGGAAACAGATACAAGTTCAGAGTATCTGTAGGGCAGCTGAAGTTTGTAGGGCCAAGTACCACAGGAGAAAGTTATATTAAAGTAGAGCTCCAGGGCGGTGCCTGGATGGCTCAGTCATTAGGCATGTGACTTTGGCGCAGGTCATGATCCCGGGGTTCTGGGATCGAGCTCCATTGGGCTCCCTGCTCTGCGGGAAGCCTGCTTCTCTCTCCTCCACTCCCCCTGCTTGTGTTCCCTCTCTGTGTCTCTCTCTGTCAAATAAATGAAATCTAAAAAAATAATAAATAAATAAAGTAGAGCTCCAGGAATCTGCATGGGGGTCTCTTCTCCTTGACTGTATGTTGTTATAATAAACTACACATGAATAGGATTAAACTACACAAGACCAGGAAAATAACAATGAACAGGGAAAGGACAACTACTGACAATGTATAACATTATCAAATGCCAGACTTCATACAGAGTTAGGAGATGTTTGAGCTTTGAGCAGCCACAGTGAAGAAACCTCACTGAACATTTAGCGCATTTAGCAGGTAGTAGTACCTTGTTGGTAAGGCTAAATTAGCATTAAAGTACATGTTTCTCTAGACCAGGGATCAGCAAACTATCGCTTACAGGCCAAATCTAGCCTAATGCCTATATTTTGTATTTCAGTCTTAACTGAACATAGCTGTGATAATTTGATTATATACTGTTTACGGCTGCTCCAGCACTAGAGTATCAGAATGGAGGAACTGCAACAGACACCGTATGGCCTGAAAAGCCTAAAATATTTGCAATGTGGTTAAGAAAAAGTTCGCTGACTGCTACTCTAGAATCACCCTAATAAAATTTAAAAACAAGTGTCAATAAAATCAACTTTATCTCCAAAAACAACTTTCTATCTCCAAAAACAAACTTTGGGGTGCCTGGGTGGCTCAGTGAGTTAAGCGTCTGCCTTCGGCTAGGGTCATGATCTCAGGGTCCTGGGATTGAGCCCCCCTAGGGCTCCCTGCTCAGTGAGGAGCCTGCTTCTCCTCCCTCTGCCCCTCCCCCCCACTTGTGTGCTCTCTCTCTAATCAATAAAAATCTTAAAAAAAAATCCCAAACATTAATACTCTTTTCTTTTTATATCTGATTAAAAATAATTTTTTAAAGTAATCTCTATACCCAATGTGGGGCTTGAACTAACGACCCTGAGATCAAGAGTCACATGCTCTACTGACTGAGCCAGCCAGACACCCTCAAACTCTAATACTCTTAAAAACATTCAACAAAATCCAGACACTCAACAATGAAGCATTTACAATGTACAGCATTCAAGAGGCAAAAAGAATGACCCAGGGAGAAAAAGAAAATCAATGAATAGAAACAGATCCAGAAATGATAAAGATAATGGAAGCAGCAAAATGAGGATTTATAAAACAGACAGAACTATACTCAAGTATTAAAAGGAAACAATGAACTTAGTAAGAGAAATAGAACACAAAATTACAAAGACCAGATGGAATTTCTCCACCTGAAAAGTACAGTTATCTCAAATGAAAAATTCACTGAATGGACCTAACAATGGATGAAACAGTAGAGACTAAAGCATCAATAAATCTGACATGGGAAAAAGAAAATCCAAATGGAAGCAGAAGAGAAAAAGACTGGGAAGGTTAATAATAAAAAAGATTAGCATTTGTGTGACCATAGGACAATATGCAATCTAGTAAATGTGTAATTGGAATCTCAAATACAGGAGAAAGGGCAGAAAAAATATATGAAGATAGAAAGTTAAAAATTTTCCAAATCTGAAAAGCATAAAATCCCCACATATACCACCACATCAACGCACATCATAAGCTACTAAAAATGTGTAAGAAAGAGAAAATCTTGAAAAACTGACAGAGGAGAAACAGACATTACACACAGGAACAACATCACCAATTTCTCATCAGAAGCAATGTAAGCCAATAAAACAGTATCTTTAAGGTAATGAAAGAAGAAAACTGTCAACCTAGAAATATTATTCAAAAGTAAAAGATTATTTTCAAAAAAACTGAGATAGCAGATCTGCACTGTAAGAAATTGTTAAAGAACTTTCTTATACCACATGAAAACTCAGATCTGAAAAAAAAGATCAAGAGTGCTGTAAATGATCAATATGTGGGTAAATATAAAAGATATCTGCTCTCTTGTTTTTTAATTTTCTTAACAGATAATTGTCTGTTTGAAGCAAAAATAATTAACAATGCATTATGGTTATCATAAACAGAAGTAACATATATGACAGCAAAAGTACACAGGATAAAATAGGGAAACAGAAGTATATTGTTGTAAGGTTCTTCCATAATGCATAAAGAGGTACAATCTGAAGACAGACCATGGTAAGTTAAATATGAATATTAAAAACCTTAGAAAAACCAGTAGAAAAGTAAAGAATTAGTATAGCTAATAAGCTAGTAAAGGAGATAAGATGAATTATAAAAATAATAAAAAAAGAAAGGAAATGAGCAACATGGGGACATAGAACACATAGAATAAACAGAAAACAAATAGCAAGATGGTAGACAAATATCCAACCTTACTGATAAGAAAATGTAAATGGTCTAAATACTACAATGAAAAGGCAGAGATCGTAAGACTTGATAAAACAGCAAGACCAACTCTATGCTGTCCATAAAACACACTTTAAATCTTTTTATTTTAAAAAACAAAGATACAAAGTAAAAGGAGAGGAAAATGTACCATGCAAATATTAATAAGAAAGCTGGAATGGCTCAGGGCATCTGGGTGATGTAGTCAATTAAGCATCCAACTCTTGGCTTCTTCTCAGGTCGTGATCTCAGTGTTTTTGTGCTGGGCTCAGTCCACAGTCTGCTTAAAAAAGACTCTCTCTCCCTCTGCATCTGTCCCTCCCCACCTCCTCCGCTCATGCCCACACATACATTCTCTCTCTCTTCAAATATATAAATCTTAAAAAAAAAAAAAAGAATGAAAGCTGAGATGACTCTAAATATCAGAAAAAGACCTCATGACAAGGAATATGAGTAGGAATAAAAAGGGATATTTTATAATTAAATAAAGGTCAATTAATTTTTAAAAATCCTAAACTGAGCTTCAAAATACACAAAGCAAAATCGATGGAGCTGAATGGAATAGATAAGTCCACATTTGTGTTTGGACACTTCGATACACTTTTTTTTTTTAAGATTTTATTTATTTCTTTGATAGAGAAAGACACAGTGAGAGAGGGAACACAACCAGAGGGAGTGGGAGAGGGAGAATCAGGCCTCCTGCTGAGCAGAGAGCCCGATGCGGGGCCCGATCCCAGGACCCTGGGACCACGACCTGAGCCGAAGGCAGATGCTTAATGACTGAGCCACCCTTCTGTCAACAATTCAAAGAATAAGCAGACAGAAAATCAAAGATATAGAAGACTTGAATAATATTACCAAAAACAAATTGAGCAAATTAATACTTAGATAAACCTCACTTAAATGGCAAAAAATACACATTCTTTTCAAGTGCATGTGAACTATTCACCAGGACACACAATGTGCCATACCACTAAACAAATCTCAGTAAACTTAAAAGACTGAAATTATGCAAGTATGTTCTCTGATCAAACAGAACCAAAGTCGAAAACGGTAACAAAAAGACACCTGAATTTCTTTCATGAGTATTTTATAGTTTTCTGAGTATAGATTTTTTGCCTCTTCAGCTAGATTTATTCCTAGGTATCTTATGGTTTTGGGTGCAATTGTAATTACGGGACTTTGCACAAGTTCCCAGAGCTAACTCAGTGTTTAGAAGCTGACTCTTAATCTCAGGAAACAAACTGAGGGTTGCTGGAATGGAGGGGGGTGGAGGGGGATGGGGTGGCTGGGTGATGGACATTGGGGAGGGTATGTGCTATGGTGAGCGCTGTGAATTAAGACTGATGAATCACAGACCTATACCCCTGATAATACATTATATGTTAATTAAAAAAAAAAACTTGGCTTTTACAGAAGCTTCTGATAAAAGCTTTCCCTAATCTCCATGGTGATAAGGTAACTCTCTCCAAATTGCCTCCACAGAAAGAATAAATGTCTATCATCATAGCACTTTCATATCATGATAGTGGCTTCTATATACAGTTTATTAATTCCATGCCATTTTATTCATCTATCATTATCCTTCCTTTTATCATTAGAGTACATATTATATCCCAGGTATTCTGCTATGTATTGGAGTTCTGAAGATGAGTAAGATATGATGTCTGATCTTGAGATTATAGAGTAGGAGGGAAAATGGACTTTGAAATGAAAACTACTATATTATTATAAGAAATATAGAGTTCATAGGGGCAACTGAGGAAGCAAGAAGGAAGTGATTCTCTATCTGGGAGAGAGAAGAAAGGCTTCATACATAAGACCACAAATGAAACATGAAAAAGTAACAGTTGAAATTTCTCAAGAGAAAAGATAGAGGATTTTTTTTTTAAGATTTTATTTATTTGTGAGACAGCGAGAGCGAGAGAGCACAAGTGGGGTGAAGGGCAGAGGGAGAAGCAGACTGTCTGCTGAGCAGGGAGCTTGACGCAGGGCTCAATCCCGGGACTCCCAGATCCTGACCCGAGCCTAAGGCAAATGCTTAACCGACTGAGCCACCCAGGTGCCCCAAGATAGAGGATATTTTAGACAAAGGGACATGGTTATGCTAATGCCATGAGTTTGGGGGAAAAATGGTGTTTTGGGGTGATGACAAATTATGAGTCAGTTTGTATATTAGTTGATTAGATGAGAGGAACAGGTTGGGGTAAACATGTAAACTATTCTCTCATACCAGAGTTAGGATTTTATTTATGGATAACAAGGAGCCAATGGCAAGGAAAAGACAGAATTACTTTTTTTCTAATAGTGTTCTAATCCCTCAGTGATGTCTCACTCCCCTCCCACAACCCCCAAGGCACCTAGAGTCACTGTCTTTAATCATATCACTTAATAAAACTCTTAAATCCACCCCTATTAAGTTAAGCAAGTGAAATTCTTACAAAAAGCCAAAAATAAAAAAAAAAGGTTGTATGCCAGGAGACAAGTAGGAGACAATACCTGTATCCTCAAACATCCTTCAAAAGCTGGGTTTTTTTTTTTATTTAAGATTTTATTTATTTATTTGACAGAGAGAGCACAAGCAGAGGGAGAGAGAGGGAGAAGCAGGCTCCCTGCTGAGCAAGGAGCCTGATGTGGGACTCGATCCCAGGACTCTGGGATCATGACCCGGGCCGAAGGCAGCCGCTTAACTGACTGAGCCACGTAGGCGTCCCAAAAGCTGGGTTTTTTTAAGAAGGCTCCAAGCCCAGTGTGGGGCTTGAACCCACAACCCCTAAAACAAGAACTGCATGCTCTATAAGCCAGGCAAGCACCCCTAAAATTGTTTTTCTTAAGCAAATATACTGAAACACTTTTATTATGATGATGATGATGATGATTTTTTTTTTTTTTTTTTTGAGAGAGCGCGTGTGAGCGGTAGTGGGGTGGAGGGCAGAGGGAGATGGAGAATCTCAAGCAGACTCCCTGATGAGCACAGAGCCCAACATGGGGCTGGATTTCATGACCCTGGGATCATGACCTGGCCTAAACCAAGAATCAGACGCTTAACCAACCGCACCACCCAGGCACCCCAATATACTTGAAACACTTTTTTTTTTTTTTAAGATTTTATTTATTTGACAGAGAGAGACTCAGAGAGAGAGGGAACACAAGCAGGGGGACTGGGAGAGGGAGAAGCAGGCTTCCCGCTGAGCAGGGAGCCTGATGTGGGGCTCGATCCCAGGACCCTGGGACCATGACCTGAGCCGAAGGCAGACCCTTAACGACTGAACCACCCAGGTGCCCCTACTGAAACACTTTTAAATAAACATGTTTGTAATATGTGAGGCTAACTTTTAACATTTTTAAAAGGAAACTAAATACAGAAAAAGAGTAGTGGTTATTTAATAATCTACCTAACGAGACTACTTCTAATCTCTCAGTTTAATGGATTCTACACACTGCTATGAAAATATTCTGTGATAATTCATCTCCCTGGACAGTGGACTTTAGGAACTTACTAATGCGTACATAAGAAAGAAACACACATCTTTTTTCAGTATGGCATTCAAGACTCTGTCATCTGGAACCTCTCTCATTTCCCAACAGAGTTTCTACCCCACATTCTTATTTAGACTACTCTATTAGAAGTTTCTTAAACATCTACTGTACTTTCTCTCATCTATACCTTTGTTCACACTGTTCTCCAGCCTGAAGGCAGTGTAGCTAAGAGTGTGGGTTTTCGAACCAGGTAGAGCTGGATTCAAATTCTAACTCTACTACTCCTTATTTAGTTGTGTTATCTTGAGTAAGTCAGTTAACTTCTCTGAGCCTTAATTTCACCTGTAAACAGAGGTAAAAAGTATATACCTTAAAAGATTTATGGTGATGACTTTGAATTAAGACAGCACTTAGTATATAATGCCTGGTTACTACTAAAAAGATGCTGGTTTATGGTCTTCTGTCCAGGCATGTCCTCTACCTCTGTCTTAAGCCTTCTAAAACCCTGTATGTCGTTATGAAGCCCAGCACAAGAGCCAGTACCTTCATAAAGTCTTCCATAATTCTCCCAATTAGAAGTAATCTCTCCCCATCTAGGGTCAATACTTTCAGGGGTAATTCTCTTATAAGGATTTCTTTCATTCAGGCTTATACCATAGTTGTTTACAAATATTTATATTGGGTTGTAAACCATCTAAATATATCTTATATATTTAGGAATGTATTTTATGGGGCACCTGGGTGGCTCAGTTGGCTAAGTATCTGCCTTTGGCTCAGGTCATGATCTCAGAGTCCTGGGATCAAGTCCCACATTGGGCTCCCTGCTCCGTGGGGAGTCTGCTTCTCCTTCTACCTCTCCCTCTGCTCCTCCCCCTGCTTGTGCTCTCTGTCAAATAAAATCTTTTAAAAAAAGGGATTTATTTTATATAATGCAAAATTAATATCTAATGAATTAAAAACAAGTGCAAGTTGTCCAGTTATATGGATTAGTGTAGAAAGTGTTGAAGATGATGACAGCAACAGTTATTATTTATTGTTGGTCATTAACCTTGAGTTACTCACCTATCTCGATACTTTCCATATATTTTCTAATTTTGTTCCAGAATATTATGTGGAAGATACTATCATTCTGATTTCATAGAAGAGAAAACAAAGGCTTACACAAAGGTTATTAACTTGCCCAAAGCCTCAGATCTAGTATTGAGTGGCAAGAGGAATACAAATCTGACAACCTGACTCTAGTACTCTTAATCATAACACTACCCTAAGACAGAAGTTATAAATGACACATGTCTCCCATGCCCCTTACATGTTTAAAAGCACAACCTTGCCAAATAAGGATCTCAAAAAATTCTGAAACATTTTCACCCTCAAAGCAACTTCATGGTCAGTGTTATAAAACTAAGGAAGGCAAGTATTTTGAAGATTTTATTGGGAGAAAAACAAAGCTAAGGCATATGACCTTTAAGACTGAGTCTTCAAGTGCTAGAACACTATTAGTGACATGGCAAATGGAAAGTATACTGAAATACTATTCACATTTGTCTTCTAAACACAACAGATGCAGCTGAGATAGCTAGTAAAAATTAGTGTAAGAGTTCTGTCTTCAATCTACAATCACTGAATTTTCTTAAGGTGTCCACTAAGTTAAAACTGTATATCCATTTAAATCCTTCATATGATGAAACTGATAAATCACTATGTACAACAATATCTGCAAATACAACCCCTAGAGGACACAGAACATGGAGGAAAATGGCTGAATTTAATACCTTCCTTAAATAAACATAAAGAAGTATATAAAAATTTGAGGTTAACTATGTTTCAAGCAAGAACAACTCACAATCTACATTATATCTGTTAATTCCTTAATATTCTCTCCATGGAGCTTTTTGTCTCTTTTTTTATGAACAGGTATCTTTCTTCTCATTGCCAGAAAAGAGTGCTAATTTGGAGTGATGACTGCAGCGTCACTTCAAATAAAAGACCATACATACTTTAGGCTCTTTTCATACCAATATTATAAACATAAAATAGGGATTTCTGCCTCATTTTTTTCACTTTGGGGTGGGATGGAAGGGTAGTGATATTTATATTCAAAATAATCTGGAAAATTAGAATGGCTTCTCCTTTCATATATGGGTTCATGGATTCTGTATACAGTCAAATCTGCTTTTGACTCAGGATCCTGTAGCCACAGAACACTTTAAACTGAATTTGCCCTTTCAGTTTTTCTGTTCATGCATGACCTAGAGTTGCTTTTTGAACACTCTCTTCCTATCCCTTGAGTTGAGATGCAAATACAATATGCAGAGATCTATAACAGTTTTTCTTCTATCAATGCTCTGTTAAAAGTGATTATTCAGTCATCCAGTTTCTTCATTCTTTTTATTTTCTTGAAATCATCCCAAAACCTTTACAAACTTCCCCATGGTACCCTCTAATTTAAATACAAAAAAGAGAACAGACTCAAAGTCCTAACATTTTATTGCTTCATCTTATTGTGCCGTAGTGGCTTTCCTGACATGCAGAATCATTCTTTTAATTAAAACGACTTTAGAGTAGATCTTCTCTTTTATCAAGTTCATTATTGTTTTTAGATCTCAGAGTTACAAGTCCTTCAGTTTTGTCTGGATATGAGTCATCAGGAGAGCCCCTCACCTTGACCAGAGTGTGTCCATTAACTGTAACACAGCCAGAAGTCTAGGCTGTACACGGGTAGCATGTGGAGCCCACACAAAGATACTCAAACATGCGTTTTGAAATGATCTTCAAAGATTTTTAAGTAAACACCAGGTAAGCCTGACAGTTTCTTTTTGTCCCTGACCTTTCTTTTAGCATGTGGTTTTTCTGAATTGACTTCATAAAAATATATGTAAATATGTCTAAGAAAAAATGAGCACAAAACTACAATCTATCAATAACAGGTCCTGCTCTTTAAACTGAAATGTTACAGTCCCCCCCACCCCGCCTTCTCTATTACAGAGGATCTAAGGCTGAATTATTGGTTTGAATTGAGTTTGTAAGACAGAAAATAAATGAAGTTTGTGATCTTAGAATCAAAAATTCCCATTTTACTACTGTCTCATTTTACTATCTTACAGAGATAGTAAAACAAAAAACAAAAAACAAAAAACCTTCTATCATTACCACATAACCAATCGTTGAGCTCTACAGGCCAGTTACTGTGCTAAGGACTTTATATGAATTACTTCACTTAGTCTCCACTTAGCAGTCTTACTGAGGAAAATACTATTTTCATCCTCAATTTACAAAAAAGAAACATGGTCTTAAAGAGACTAATAACTTGTCCAAAGCCATACACACAGCTATGGAATAGCAAAACTATGAATCAACATATGAAGACTGATACAATATACCAATTGCTGGCTTGCAGCATACTGATTTAATAAGCTTATTACATGCATGGCCCCAACCCAAATTTACACAAGCAGAACGCAAGGATAAAGGAGTCTCAGGTGAACATTTGATATCTATGAGAGAGCCTCAGCTCTCACATATTATATATGGATGTTACATTTCAAATTTCATATACCTAGAGTCCTTTCTATGTATAGGATTTGGTCTTTTATGGATCTCCCTAGAAGTATGATTCTAAGTGATATCACTGCAGAAAAGGGCTTGGCCACAGAACTAAGATGGAAGAGAGTGTTCTATAGTCAGGATATAAGGCTGTGCCAGTACTCTACTTTTCCCTGCCAATCCCGATTCAAGATCTGGGAGATCTGGAGTTTCTTTATCACAGGGAAATATTTTCAAGATCATCCAGTTAAATCCAAACCCTCTCTTTCCTCCCCACTGGTATCCTTGCTTAAGATAACAATGGGCACGTATCTGAGCATAAACTATAACGATTATTATGAGTAGAATGATAGTCATAATCTACAATAAAATGGGTAATTATTAATAAATTATATTATCTTCATTACATCATACTTCCATTTTTTTAAATTTTTTCAAATGCCTGTTCTTATAACTTATAATGCATTTTTTTATTGGTTCAAATGCCTGTTCTTATAACTAACTTATCTAATAAGAGGAAATGAATTAACTTTGCTAATCAAAAGGACTTCTAGATTTGGTGGCTTATCATATTTCATATTCAAAATTTTTAAGCCAAGCTTTTTCTGAATAGTGGAAACATCCCATATTGAAGATATTTTTATAATCACTCTAAGACAAAGTGGACCAGATTTTTTTAATGGCAAAGTGATGATGCTCTAGGTGCTGGATATTTCCTATACCTATGACTAGATTTAAGAAAGGATAGTACTAATCAGACAGAAGACATAAATGCATATGAAATTCAAATTTTATCTAAAGGTAAAAGGTAAAAGAGGCTAATGTGATCATGAGTATAAACACAAAATGCCAGCCCACTAAATTTTACCACTGGATCTGTCTTTACATGAAAATTCACATTCATTAAAAATGATTTGGTTATAAACTGCTCCTCTCTTTGGGAAAATGACCATATACATGTATACAGATTGATCTACAATTTCTTTGTAGGACTTCTAAGATGTTTTGCCATCATGAAAGGCTAACAATACATCAACAACTTAAGACTTCAAAGTAGTGCAAGAATCATGTCTAAGTGCCAATTTAGAAATGTAATGTGGGTAGACAGAAACATACACACACATAGAGGAAGGAACTAGAAGGAGATCCACCTCCACCAAAAATCTACCTCCACCAGAATCACCAGATTGTCATCTTCCTCCCTGTCTCAAACTTATTTTTTTCTGTCAAGACCTGTTTATATTTGGTATCCAAAGGAACTTGTGTTCACATTTAGAGCATACATAACAAAAACTGTTCTCAGGAGTGGATATTAAAACTATCTAACAACAGGAAGAGGCACCAACCTATCAGAAAAAAACTAATTTAGCTATACCATTAAATATCTGATTGTCCCTGATTTTGGCATATCCTTGGCTATAATAGTGGTTATAATTCCATCTAGTCTTTAAGTCTAACAGGAAAGACACAAATATTTCATCTTATAATGGGATTTAAAATTCATATTGTGAGGATCAAACTCTGAGCTTCCACAAAACCTCAAATAGCAAAGAAGGATGTATAACTGATGGTACTGGTGCAATGTACAAAATACTTAAGTTGCCTTCACATTCAAATAAATCCATCTCTAATTACTATGTCAGCTTTTATTTGTTATATATGAGGATCACTCGATTCCTATATTCATAGATCTGATTTGAACAGAAACCAGCGGTCACCTACTGGATTTACTGGAGACTGTGGAAGAGAGAGTTTAAGGGGCATATATGATATGGCAGCAAAAGGGTGAGGGCACATGGATAGCTACATGGGAGATGAAATGGAAAAACATGGTAGCAAGCAGATTCAAAATGATGAATGCATTACAAAGGATTTAAGAACACAAGATTAAGTACTACATTTCCTGGCCTTGGCTGAAAGATCCTAGAACATAACAGAGTGGTGAGGACACCTCTCAAATATATTTGTAAACATACCTTGAGAAAGATTCAGTCATAAGACATTCTTTTCCCCTTTGAATTAGACCTCAATAATATTTATGTTCATCATTTTTAGTAAGAGGTCATTTTAATGAAAGATCTTGAATCTAGATTTTAATTTCTTGTGTAAAGAAGCAGAGCACAAATAATACAAGTGAGGGATGCCTGGGTTAACCGACGCTCAGTTGGTTAAGTGTCTGCCTTTGGCTCATCCATCCCAGGGTCTTGGGATGGAGCCCCATGTAGGGATACCCTGCTTAGCAGGGAGTCTGCGTGTCCCTCTCTCTCTGCCCCTCCCCCTCCTTGTGCTCTGTCTCTTAAATAAATAAAATCTTTAAATACAAAATCTTAAAATGGTTCATCAAAATGAAGAGTAGACTACTGACTTCTAAAAAGCTTAGAAAAATAAGGCTACTTAATAATTGTTTGCTACAGTAATTGCTCAGAGTTAGAAATATATGGGGATTTCAGAACCACAAACAAGGACCGATCCCCATGCAGTAAGTTATAAATAAGTCCAGCTGTGGTTGCTTCCAGCACACCTGGTGCAACGCATTAGCAATGCTACTGCAGCTGCCTCCCCTGCTACCTAGCCGTCCCACACTGACAGAACACACACACTGAAAAAACTGAGATTTCAAATTTAGTGCTAAGAAGTTAATACTTAGTAGCTAGCTTTTCCCTGGTAATGGTCATTCCTAAAATCTGTTACAGACTTAAAAGTTTACATAAATTGTATTTGGAAAAAATTACTTTCTTAATGACAAATCAATTCCTAATGAGAAGAACTTCATGGAAGCCACCTCTGATTAGCTTCTTCATACCTAAAATATTGATTGAACTCTACTGATAGCCCTGATTAGTTAAGCCAATGGCCTCTCAGAAAAACACTATTTCTATATTCAGTCCACTTCCTGGCTGTAGGTTCCTTAATCAAACAAATACCTATTTTTAAAGCCATAAAATATCTATAACCCAATTAAGATGGATGCAGAAGTAACCTCGTTTGTCTATTAGAAATCTAGTACACTGGGGCTCCTGGGGGGTTCAGTCGATTAAGCATCTGCTTTCGGCTCCGGTCATGATCCCAGGGTCCTGGGATCGAGTCCTGCATCGGGCTCCTTGCTCAGCGGGAGCCTGCTTCTCCCTCTCCCTCTGCCTGCCGCTCCCCCTGCTTGTGCTCTCTTTCTGTGTCAAATAAATAAAATCTTTAAAAAAAAAAATGCAGTACACTTATTGGCCAAGATAGTAAACAAAATAGGGCAGAAAGCAGTACTTGGAACGCTGGTTTTAAGGCTGTAAGGAGGGGAACGATCAGACTTAGCCAGCTGTCCTAAGCCAGACAGAGACCTCCATGTTTATGTAGGATCACTGCAATCTGTAGACAAAAGGCATTTTTCCATTTGTCCACATGGTTGGTTCCTGCAGGTTCCATTTCTGGTGTGCTTCATTATTAAGAAGGCTTCAGTTATCCAACTTCCCAACTGCATCAGATGCTCATTTAAATACACTTTAATGTATTCAAATAAACTATAGGAAAAAAACAGGATTCAGACAGATAACAGAAAAAGAACCATTAAAAAAACATGCAGTGGGGCGCCTGGGTGGCTCAGTCGTTAAGCGTCTGCCTTTGGCTCAGGTCATGATCCCAGGGTCCTGGGATCAAGCCCCGCATCGGGCTCCCTGCTCGGCGGGAAGGCTGCTTCTCCCTCTCCCACTCCCCCTGCTTGGGTTCCCTCTCTCGCTGTGTCTTTCTCTGTCAAATAAATAAATAAAATCTTAAAATAAATAAATAAAAAAAATAAAAAATAAAAAAAAACATGCAGCATATAAAGTCAAAGTGATCTTTACTCTGGGAATTAAGGTCGCCAAGAACAAGTACCAAGGGAAGAAGGACCGAGATACACACACACACAAAAATCACATACATCCACCTTTCTTTCCTTTCCGATGCTTTCCAAAGTCTTCTCCTTTCTCATTACACAGCCCTAATCACGTTAATTTTCCTCGCCACACAACTCAATATTATCTCTAGACACCCACAACTTCCCTCACATATCAATACCTCTGGACCCTGAATGCTCTCCTGAATAAAGCTTGAGAACAATGTGCTTGCAATCAGATTATCTGACAGAAAACAATTACTCCATACAGCCAATCAATACTGCGGAGGGTGGAACTGTGCATTTTTAAGGGCGCTATTTGCACATTTCCTCCAGAATACTCTGGCAAAACTGTTTGAAGAGTTCTGTACTACTTTAAGAATATCATGTAATACAGAAGAAATAGCAATAAACTTAAGACATGGGGACCCGTACTGCATTTTGGTTCTGTTATAGTACTGGCTTCACCTTCTTGGAAACTCAATTTCTTCAACTATAAAGCAGATAATTTTAGGTACTTCACAGAATTTTTATGAAGACTCAAAGGAAACACAGTAAAGTATCTAGCCAAAAAAGGAAATGGCATATTATAGGCACCAAACAAATAAGTGGCAATTATTCTTAACAAAATACTATATCCTACATTTCCTTTTTTTTTGGTTTATTTATTTTAGAAAGAGACAGCAGCGAGGAGGGGCAGGGGCAGAGGGAAAGGGAGAAAGAAACATAAACAGACTCCACACTGAGCTTGGAGCCTGATGCCAGGCTCAATCTCATGACCCTGAGATCATGACCTGAGCCAAAACCAAGAATCAGATGCTTAACCTGCTGTACCACCCAGGTGCCCGAACCTAAATTTCTTTACAATTAAAAGGCAGTTCGGGGGCACCTGGGTGGCACAGTTGGTAAGTGTCTGCCTTCAGCTCAGGTCCTGGGGTCGAGTCCCATGTCGGGCTCCTTGCTCAGCAGGGAGAGTCCTGCTTCTCCCTTTCCCTCTGCCCCAACCCCAGCTCGTGCTCTCGCTCGCTCTCTCTCTCAAATAAACAAGTAAAATCTTTAAAAAAAAAAAAAAAAAGGCAGTTGTCTGTATGACTGTCCTAGTATATCACAGTCACCATATTCATGATCTTATAAAATTGATTAAAAACATAAAGTAGGCTCCCTAGGTTAAGTAGATTTAAATTTATTCTTAACTCTGTCCTAGAAAACTAAATAGATTTTATTATGGCAGCTAATGGTGTTGCCATTTTTTGCTCTCAAAGTAGAAGCAAGGAATATAACAGGGGCAACACTAAGTGAAGTACAATTAGAGAAGAATTCAAGCTGCCACTTGAATGGCAGCTGGTAAAATGCATTCTATAGGTGCATCAGTAACTGTTCAAAACCAGAAACCAAGGACAGGGGAACAAAAAAGTAGGGATTGAGCTGGGAAAGGATGAGAGGATTTAAGTAAATGGGAAAGGGAGGAAAGGCAATACAGAAATTTTTAAATTTAATGACTTGTTAGAAGGTACAGCCAAAAGGAAATAAGGATGTTAGTATGTTAAAAGTTGAATAGAAAAATCAAAGGAACAGCATTTCATAATAAATTTCTTTCGGTTGTACAGAATAAATTCCTGAGCTCAATGAATGATTTAAATTGACCTCACAGTAGGGCGTCTGGGTGGCTCAGTGAGTGAAGCTTCAGACTCTTGATTTTGGCTCAGGTCATGATCTCGGGATTGTGAGATTGAGCCCCATGTAGGGCTCTGCGCTGAGCATGGAGTCTGTCTGAGATTCTCTCCTTCTCCCTCCCTGCCCCACCCCCTCACTCACAGGCACTCTCTCTCTCTCTCAAATAAATAAATAATAAAATCTTTAAACAGACCTCACTTCTTTTTGTGGCCATTTAGAGTCTTTGAAACTTTAGTTAGATGAAATTTGTTAATTCAGCAAATACTTATAAAGCAAATATAAGGAAAAAAAAGCTCAACAACTGATACTTTATAGTACTTTATTACTTATGAATCCATGAACAGTGTGTTAAAAACGAAGACTCTGGAGCTTCCAGGCTGGTGAAGTCATCCAGGTGATAGGAGGATGGCTTGCCCAGAACAGGCACGAGAGCTCTACGCATCGCCGCTGCCGCCACCACCAGCAGCGGCCCCTGTCCCTGTGCATCTTTCTCATCTGGCTTTCCCTGAGTTGTATTCCTTTATAATAAGTTAGTAAAGGTTTCGTCAAATTTGGCTGATTAAACATCAGGACATGCTACCTTCTGGGAGACAGATCTTTGACTCCAGCTTTAAGATCTTGATTTACTACAAACTACAAGCACTACAAGAACGTTCTAGCTTTTATTTGTGCTACTGAGGAGATCAGAAAGAATCACAGCCTATTATCCAATGTTGCCCTTGGAGTTGGTCTTTACAACATATTCCAAAGTGACCAACTTCCACAGGGACTTAGAGAGACTCTTCATGTGGCTCTTGGAAGGGTTTGAGATAATAATACCTAATTACTCCTGTGAAATGAAGAACAGGTCTGTGGTGGCCACTGCTGGAAACACTTGTTTTCCCCCTCCCCCTTCCACACCACGGAGGTTCCTGGGTCTCACCTTCTTTGATACTATAACTTAGTAAGTCTGAGGTTTAGTAACTTGCATTTTTAATACAAATCCCAGGAAATTAATAATTCTAAAGTAGATAATCAGTAAGACCATACATTGAAAAAACACTAGTATAGACACTGGAAACTGTCTACAAATGTTGAATTCAGAGAAAGGAGAAGTCTGCATTTTTCTGCTATTGGGCAAGGGGTTGGTGAGAGGGAAGTGGAAAGATTTACTTACTAATTTAAAAATTACTGAGTGCCTATTTTCCAGATCCATGCAGGGCCAAGATAAGACCAAGATGAACAGGACAAGAGTTTTTAACCTAATGAGGCTTTTGAGTTCAATGAAAATGATTACATATGTAAAGCTTATTTTAATACTTTTACATAATCTATATGTTTATTTAGCTAAAAATGATATTATATTCAGTAGTGGAATTTGAAATACAGAAGTGGCTCAGAAATTCAGTAGAAAATTTCACCTCACAAATGGAAATCTATGAGAATTTAAAATAAATACAATAGGGGTGCCTGGCTGGCTCAGTCGTTAAGCAACTGCCTTCAGCTCAGGTCATGATCCTGGGGTCCTGGGATCGAGCCCCACATCGGGCTCCCTGCTCGGCAGGAAGCCTGCTTCTCCCTCTTCCACTCCCCCTGCTTGTGTTCCCTCTCTCGCTGTGTCTCTCTCTGTCAAGTAAATAAAATCTTAAAAATAAATAAATAAATAAATAAATAAATACAATAAAATGGGAAACTGAGAACTAGGTTGTTACCTATACTAGTGTGGTTTACATGTACTAGTAAGTAAATGTACTATTCTCTTTTCTTTCATCCTCCCATTTCAGTATTTTAAACTAGTACATAACAAAGGAAAATACACGACATCAGCACAACTTCACAGAATGCAGTTTTGAACTCTTCATTTCTATTTTCAAGTGACATTATATACCTGCAAAGGATTCAAGTAAGACTGAGGTAAAGAGTGAGTTAACACAATGAAAATTCAGATGTTGACTTTTACTGCATATAACAAGGCTTTAACATTACACATTTTTAAATATTTATTGTTTATGAGGTGATGGGAAGAAGTAGGAGCTGTTCTTATGGGACAAGTTTGTAAGACTTGGAGTTACAGAAAAATATAATGGATTTCCTTGTGAAGCAGGAATTCCTGGCCACCAGAAGTATTCAAAATGTTTGAAGGATACCCCATTAGAAATGTGATACAACTCTTTTCTACATTGGGCAAAATGTAAGGAATCTAATGGTGGTCCTCATCTACCCAATGAATACTCCACTACTTCGGTGGCTACAAATCTCAGCACTGTACTTAAAGGACTTCCTGTCTAATGACATTACAATATGTCACACATGGAAGTCCAGAAAAGGGCATCTGGGCATAGTGAGCAGCAAGGTCAAAGGCACAAGTGTAAACAAACAAACAAATAAACTATCACGTGGTATTTGAGGGTCTTCAATCAGTTCAGTGTTGCTGGAGTGTAAAACGTGCCCATGCAAGTGGTAGGTAATCATGCTGAAAAAGTAGGTGTTAGATAGAGGGTGCTAAATGTCACATAAAAAAGCTCAGATTTTATTCTGTAGCCATCAGGACATGACAGAGCATTTTAAACAGCACAGGTAAATTAGCCTGGGACTTCTAGGTGATGGCCAGGGGTGCTGAAGGCCTGAACGAGGAGCGGTAAGTGGCAGAGTAGCAGGGGACAAAACAGAGGATGGATTCAAGATGAAAAGGAATATGAGAACAGATTTCTAAAATTTCTAAGATTCCATTCTTTAATGGTCCAAACTTTGTACTTAAATAGATTTGATTTTAAATTTATAGAATACTCAGGAAGAGGCGCGCCTGGCTGGCTCAGCTGGCTAAGCGCCTGCCTTCAGCTTAGCCATGACCCCAGGGTCCTGGGATGGAGCCCCCCAAGGCTCCCTGCTCGGCGGGGGTCTGCTTCTGCCCTCCCTCTGCCCCTCCCCCCCCCGGCTGTGCGCTCTAATAAATAAAATCTTAAAAAAGGAATACCGAAGAATAGGATTGTATTTAATAAAATTTAAAAAAATTAATCCAATATCTTCCATGTTGTAGTAAATCATAGCAATAATCTATATTGTCTGAATGTCTGTAGAAATCCCCTTGGTTCATAAGTAGAATACCAAATTGGCATAAATGTGTCTTCACAACTGTCAGTTATATATAAAGTCTGGCAAACTTTATAGAAAATTTCCTTATTTGAGACTCAATAATTAAAAATCCTAATGGGTTAAGATGTTACATTATAACTTCTAGACACCATAAATAGTCTCCTCACACTTCAAAAATTCTTGTCCCTGGCTAAATAGGTCTTGAGACTTTCATTAGCAAACACATTCAAATAGATGATTTCACTGCTACTACCAATTCAGATACTGAATTATCTTTTGTAATTGAGAGTACTTCTGTCACTAAACTAAATGATTACATGTGGTATGGCAGGGGAGGGGTGGGTTACAGATGAACATATAAACCATATTTTGCAAAAGATAATTATCCCTAAAATGTAGAAAAAAAAACCTATTACTATTAATAGAGTTCTGAAATATGCTGACAATACACAAATTTAAATAGCAGGAAGTAAGTCTAAGATAATTAAAAATGATTGTTAAAAACCCCTTCTATCTGTAAAAGTAATACAAGTACTGAAAACCATAGTTCAGCTTAGAGATGGAGAAAGCTGGAAAGAGCAATGCCCCTATGATAACAAGAAAAAAAGCTGAACTGCTAATTAATGACATTTCTTGAACCTGCCTGTGTCACAGGCAAAACAATCTAAAAACCAGAAGAAACTGGTACCTGTAGGAGAAAGAACGCCAGAGTATTTGCTTACCTGAAACAGAAATAGCTGGATAAGTCAGTAGGAATTTTAAGTTCACGTTTAACAAAAGGCTATATGGTGGCTAGCATGGAAGTGTGAGGCTCCTGCAAGTATAAACATTGGGGGTGGCAAGGTAGCATGTTCTTCCAAACTTTTCTTGTATGATCCCCACCAGGGAAGAATGGAGAGAATCTTCAGAAAACTTCTCATGTGGTATTGGCTGGAGGAAGAGAACAACCATTTCCTAAAACCATGCAGATGCACACCTACTATGTCCTCTAAAGAACAAAAGGATTAGTCTGTAGAGGAAAGGGCTGGGAGTAAGGGGGTGGAGGGGCTTATAGTCTGAGGGCACTGGTAGAAATTACTGCAGCTGAGGGAGAAGAACAGGAAACAAAATGTTTTACTCTTGGGGGAAGGGCAGGAACATATGCTAGGTCCAGCATTTCATTTAGAAGATGGGAAGAAATGATTGTGAAGTCCACACGCCCAAGACCTAGGTTCACAGGACCAGACTTGGAATGAGGATTAATCAAAACTTCAAAGAACATCCCTCCTCTCATAACCACCCCCACCACATAAACAAGGAATATAGCAAGGATTGCTACAAGAGACAGGTTTGTTCTGGGAAGCAGTGCAAAGGGCAGGCTGAAAACCCAGCAGAGAACACAATGAGAAAAATCCTCTGGCAAAGCAGCCAAGACTCTAAACACAAAGTATTACTAGAATATGGTCCAATGAGGGTAATCATAGCAAGAACAAACTTAAAAAAAAAAAAAACAAAACAACTAAATCATGACTACATTAACACAATCCCCACAATGAAAGTGTGGCAGAATGAAAAGCATGCTCATACAAGCAAAAAAAATATTTCCTTCAGTCTACTGTCCCATACAGTATGTATGGCTTTTAACCAAAAATATTTAACCAAAAATTACAAGGCATTCAGGAAAAAACATTCTGATGAGACAATCATTAAACTAGATTCAGGTATGACACAGATGTTGGGACTATCTGTAAATCAAACCAGATCAATACTTACATTAAATAATTTAAACACCCAATCAAAAATAGAGATTATAAGACTGAATAACAAAAGAACATTCAACTATATGCCATCTACACCTTACATTCAGACATAAATAGACTGATATTGAAAGGTATTAAGATGATATACCAAAGAAGCTGTAACCAAAAGAAAGCTAGAGTGGCTATATTAATATCAGACAAAATAGACCTTATGACCCAAAATATGACAACAGACAAAAAGGAAAATTTTATAATGATAAAAGAATCAATACACATCACACACTATAATAATTATATATGGGACACAACATAAAATTACATAAATCAAAACCTGACAGAATTGAAAAGAGAAATAGAAAACAACAATTTATACCCGGAGATTTCAAAATTCCTACTCTATAACTGACAGAACTAGACAGAAAATTAGCAAGATTATATAAAAATTGCAAAACACTATCAACAAAGTTGACCTAATTAACATTTATAGAACAGTCTACCTAACAAAAGCAGAATTCAGATTCTTGTCAAATGCACATGGAACTACTTGAAACCATGAAACTAATTTTAAACCCCCAAAAGTAGAAGCCATATATTCATTCCTCAGACCACAACAAAATTAAACTAGAAACCAAATTTGGATATTAAACAATACATTCCAAATAACTTAAAGACCAAACAGAAAATATCAAGGGGAATTTTAAAATTTGTGACCTGGATGAAAATTAAAAATTAAAGGAACAGTTTAAGTATTAAGTACATGTTTCTTTTGGATGCACTTTTTCAGAAGTGGTGGAAACAGGTGGTAAATAGGCAGGGGAAGGCATTAAAAAAAAGTTGTTACATATCCTTTGTTCATTAACATTTTATTTCAAATGCTAGGCTAATAACCATTAAAACTTCCTTCTGTACAGATGCTGAAGTTGATTCTTCTGTGGAAGTCACAACAAAGCTAGAGTGAATAGCAATTACCTATTACTCTTTTTACTGACATGCTGATGCTCCAGAATATTTCAAAAACACACTTTCAAAGAGAGAAAGAATGGAAGAGGAAATAAAGTTATGTGGTAAGACATTATATGCTTTGGCAATGGTGAATACTACTCCTTGTAATGAATGGATTTGAATGGTTTTTGAAAAAATTATGAATGTGTACGTACATGTATATCCATGCACGTTTGGAGAAAAAAAAAACAGTTCTACTTGCTAAAAATGTGAGTTTAAATTTATACTGGTGAGTCAGTTATTTTACGAAGTATAATTATTGCTCAAGATAACACTTCAACACAAAATACCATATATATTTTGAACAGTGATAAAGTGGGGAAAAAGAACTAGCAGGTCAAATTAATATAATAACCTCTTACTTCCAGGACCTCAAATTCAAATTGTAATCAATTCACTCACATTTGTCACCCACAATATTTAAAGAGAAAACAAACACAAAACTTTTGCCTAGAATTCCCTGTCAGGTGGAACAATCTATTCAAGACAAATCTTTGATGGGAAAAACCTAGAGGTCTCAAGTCAGAACTGAAATATACTTACACAAATGAGAAAAATTCATCTTATTATTATCTGAGATACTACATTTGAATCACTTTAGAATATATGAGGAAGAAAACACGAGATACTAAAAGAATATTATGCTGGTCCTTAACTTATAGTCTACATAATAAACATGTCTTCCAAATTTTAAAAGGGTAAAGATTTAAAAAATTTTTATATATAGCCTTCACTATGAGGTAAAAACACCCAATTAACCAAACAGTAAAATGAAATTATGTTTTCCTATTGTTTTGAGAGGGATGGAAACTGAACCTTACACACTAAAAAAACAAAAAAAACCTTATTGAAAATTAACATGTGTAACTACTCGTGTAAAACGTATATGCTATTTTCTTAACAACTGACTCACTAAGTTTCCCAAGTAAGAATCTTCTGTTTTCAAGATTAATACATCAAAACATCCAGGTGATAATGCAGAAGAGTTCGTAAGATAATTATTACACTACAATAAATTTTTCATTTATAAAAACAGAAATAGAGAAAATTATAATTAAATTTATAAGAAAATTTATACTTAAATAGTTCAGCATCCTTTTTGTTATTTTTTTACCCATAGACATGAAAATTTTATTTCACATTCCTTTTTTATATTCCCTATAAACACTTTCAGGACCTACCACCAGGCATACTGATTATCAACAAACTGTGAGAAACTGTGAGAGTAAACACGTTATGGATGCAGTCCTTTTATTTCAAATTAGGAATATTTTACTCTAAACAATTCTTCCTATAAAGCTCATGTTAAAAGTAAAACATGAAAAAAAAAGTAAAACATGTTTTATATTTATTCAAAGTTATATTAATAACTCTTGGCATACCCCATAAAATATACCTTTAATAAGCTGGCTGAGATACATAAGCCCAACTGAAACTTTTTTTAATAAACAGATTTAATATTCTTAGATGGGAAAAAGGTGTTTTTATAATCTTACTGACCTGCTCTTCCTCTTTACTTGTGAGATTATGTGCAGATTATTAGCAATTTTTATGGAGTTATTATTTTTTATGTGTATTTTGTTAAAACAGAAAATGAGATTTTTAAATTTTTAAACTAAAGTACAGTTAACATAGTGTTAGTTTCAATTGTATAATATAATGATTCAACAAGTCTATACATTACTTACGATCATCATAACATACATATTCTTAAACCCCTTTATATATTCCACCTACCCCCCTACCCACTTCACCTCTGGCAACTTCCAGTTTGTTCTCTGTATTTAAGAGTCTGTTTTTCTGTTTCTCTTTTGTTCTTTGTTTTGTTTCTTAAATTCTGCAAGTGGAATCATGGTAATTGTCTTTTTGACTTATTCCACTTGGCATTATACCCTCTAGGTCCACCCATGTTGCTGCAAATGCAAGATCCCATTCTTTTTTATGGCTGAGGAACATTTCATCATGTATGTATACTACATCTTCTTTACCCCATCATCTATTGATGGATATTTGAGCTGCTTCCGTATCTTGGCTATTATAAATAATGCCGCAGTAAAAACATAGGAGAGTATGTATCTTTCTGATTTAGTGTTTGTGTTTTCTTTGGGTAATTAGTAGTGGAATTACTGGATCGTACGGTAATTCTATTTTCAATTTTTTGAGAATCCTCCATACTGTTTTCCACAGTGGCTGCACCAATTTATATTTCCACTAACAGTGCACAAAGGTTCCTTTTCCTCCACGAACACTTATTTGTCTTTTTGATTCTAGCCATTTAGACAGGTGAAAAGTGGTATCTCATTGTAGTTCTGATTTGCATTTCCATGATGATGAGTGATATTGAGCATCTCTCCATGTGTCTATCGGCCATCTGTTTGTCTTCTTTGGAAAAATGTCTATTCAGGTCATCTATTTTAAAATCAGACTATTTTGGGGGTGTTGAGCTGTAGAAGTTCTTTATATATATTGGCTTTTTAACCCCTTATCAGATATATCATTTGCAAATACCTTCTCCCATTCAGTAGGGTGCCTTGTCGTTTTGTTGATAGTTTCCTTTGCTGTGCAAAAACTTTTTAGTTTGATGCAGTCCCAATAGTTTATTTTGGCTTTTGTTTCCCTTGCCATAGAAAAATGTTTCTACGGCTGATGTCAAAGAAATTATTCCCTATGTTTTCTTCTAGGAGTTTTATGGTTTCAGGTCTCACATGTAGGTCTTTAATCCATTTCTGAGTTTATTTTTGTGTATGGTATAAGAAAGCAGTCCATTTCATTCTTTTGCACGCAGCTGTCCAGTTTTCCCAATGCCATTTGTTGAAAAGACCATCTTTTTCCAACTGTATATTTTTGCCTCCTTTGTCATGGATTAACTGGCCATATAATCGTGGGTTTATTTCCTGGCCCTCTATTCTGTTTCATTGATCTATGTGTCTATTTTTGTGCCAGTACCACATTGTTTTGATTAATACATTTTTATATTTTATCTTGAAATCTGGGATTGTGGTCCTATAGCTTTGTTCTTCCTTCTCAAGACTGCTTTGGCTAATAAGGGTCTTTTGTGGTTCCATACAAATGTTAGCATTATTTGTTCTAGTTCTTAACTAGTTTCTTAACTATGTATTAACAAATTAATGCAGAACTCTTCACATAATTGGTCTGTTCTTTATATGACAGATGTACTTTGTGTGAATGTCACAGGATGTTGGTTAAAATGCTATTCACAGGGCGCCTGGGTGGCTCAGTTGGTTAGGCAACTGCCTTCGGCTCGGGTCATGATCTTGGAGTCCCGGGATCGAGTCCCACATCGGGCTCCCTGCTTGGCAGGGAGTCTGCTTCTCCCTCTGACCCTCTCCCCTCTCATGCTCTCTCTCTATCTCATTCTGTCTCTCAAATAAATAAGTAAAAAATCTTAAAAAAAAACTTAAAAAATAAAATGCTATTCACAGCCAAAAATCTTGTTTGAGTTTTACGACAGCACTGTGAGGTAGTAAATCTGGTGTCGCTTCCTTTCTTAAAAGATAAGAAAGCAAAGAGAAGCAAAGTGATTTGGTTAAGGTTTCTCACTCTCTTAAAATAATAGATAACATGACTCTAGACTGGAAGAAGTAGAGGAGAAAATGAAGGGATTAAAATAAAGAGCTTCTGTGCACTTATTCTGTGATTTTTTTTCTTTTAAATCTGCCAAGCTAGGGTACCTGGGTGGCTCAGTAGGTTAAGTGTCTGCCTTTGGTTCAAGTCATGATCCCAGGGTCCTGGGATTAAGTCCCGCATCGGGCTCCCTGCTCAGCTGGGAGTATGCTTCTCCCTCTACTGCTCCCTCCCACTTGTGCTCCCTCTCTCTCTCTCCCCTTCCCTCTTGCAAAAATAAATAAATAAAAAATCTTTAAATCGGCCAAGCTATGTAAGAATTAATGTACAATTCAAAGTGAGAGCAGAAAATTAACATTTATAATTTTTAGTAATTTGTATTGCTAGTACAATTTACTTCATAGTCCTATCAAGTCAACTTGCCAGACTACATTGTGTAGCACTAATTTTTTTAAATTTTTTATTGTTATGTTAATCACCATACATTAGTTTTTTATGTAGTGTTCCATGATTCATTGTTTGTTGTAGCACTAATTTTTAATCATTCATATTTTGATCCCCTTTAGAAATCTAATAAAAGCAATAAACTCTCTAGTAAAATAATCACATGGACATGACAAACTTTTTCATATGTTTTTAGTGGGTCAAAGAACATCCTAAAAAACCTTGTGGGGTAGGTTCCATGAATTCCAAGAACTTTGTAGTAGACAAATCAAAGAGCCCCAAAGGACCATTAAGAGTAAACAACTATGGTAATTGCTACTCTAACTAAGACACATATTTGATTTAACAAGGAGCTTTAGAAAAAGGATTTAGTCCTGGAAAACTAGTTAATCACATCAACTAAGTACTAGTCTGAAGTGTTAGAATTACCAACCCAAAGAAATACCATTTCTGTTAGTATTTCAGTGTTAACAGAGCTAACTAAAGCAAATATGCAAGACTACAGTTATACAGTTAGAAAAAGGAGAATGCTACTGCACCGATACTTTCATTTTAAAACATAGGTTAAGTTGCACAATCAAAACTTCATAGCAATATCAGAAAGGGAAAAAAGCACTGGTCTCTTATTTTTCCCATCACATAATAATCCCTTAAAATATTAAGTAATTAGAAGCTTTTCATTAGAGGACCATGAGAGCAGATGTTATTAAAATGCAATATAAATTTAAATACAATAACTTTCTCTTAACCTGTGACAATAAGAGTCTACCTGAACACTTACTGACAATGTGAAGTTGCCAAAATTAATGCAAAACATAATGTAGTAATTACAGTATCAGAAACATTACATTAAGAGTGAATTAGTAAAGAATATGGGGACAAAGTGGCCCCTGGGTGGCTCAGTCGGTTGGGTGTCCAACTCTTGGTTTCAGCTTGGGTCATGATCTCATGGGATCAAGCCCTGGGTGGGGCTCTGCACTCAGTGGAGAGTCTGCTTGGGATTCTCTCCCTCTGCCCCTCCCCATGCTTGTGTGCATGCTCTCTCTCTCTAAAATGAATAAATGAATCTTTTTTAAAAAAAGAATAGGGGAACAAAAAAGTTCAAATTTTAGGGAGCTTTTAAAAAATGAATTATTTCTTTTCTTGCTACTGTTATATGTAAAACATTCATATTTTAGAAGTACAGTCCTTGAGGGGCGCCTGGGTGGCTCAGCAGGTTAAGCATCTGACTCTTGGTTTCAGTTCAGGTCATGATCTCAGGTTTGTGAGACTGAGCCCCATGTAGGGCTCCACGCTGGGTGTGGAGTCTGCTCAGAGATCTCTCTCTCCTCTCCCTCCCCCCACTATCTCTCGCTTTCTCTCAATCTTTCAAATAAATAAAATCTTAAAAAAAAAGTGTAGTCCTTGAGAGGTGTTACAATTTGCTCAATAAGAATTTCTAGCTTAAGAAAATTCCATTTTTCTTAGAAAATTGCCTTTACAAAACTTGTTTCCCCATGTTTTCAACATCAAGAAAGTTTCTTGTCTGAGATAAGTTATGTCGAACTGGCAAAAGGGTTCTTCCTTTATAGCTAATGCACATCCTAGAATTGGAAGCAGTTATTCCATTTGTAAGTGAATTCAGAAGTTGAATTAAGAGAGAAATAATGCAAGCCAGGGAGTTTCTCACACAATGTTTTCATGAGTTTGTATATATGGGATAAAACAAGATTCAGTTTATTAGTGGACCTACATGTAAACAATATGGTCTTACTATAACCGTGTAAGTTGGTTTTACATATGGCCACTGGGCAATAGAAGTCTGATATACAACCCCTTCAAACTAAAGAGGGAAATGAAACTCAGATATTAGGTGACTTACCCAAATAAAAAAAGCTAATTAACTGCTATAAGCCTAGAGTGTTCATCCCTCTAACAAAACAGTGGATACTGCAAATTTAAATTCAAATATATTTCCCAAATTCTTGGACCTAAGTAAAACCCTATCCCCAGTGCCTTTGTAGTCTTGCCTACCACATCTTTTTGGTTGTTGTTGTTAATTAAACTAAAACCACAAATCAAAAGTTGAAGTCAATCACTTTTCTTAACTTTATATAGTTGCACAGATAAAGGTTCAAGGTTTTTAACACAGTCCAGAATGACCCTTAAAAAAAAAAAAAATCACTCTTCTTAATCTACCATCTCCCATTTCATCTCCCACAAGTCCTGTTATATCCCACCCAGCAGGCTCCAAACATACAGGGCTCTTTCATATTCTTAAGCTTTTGCACATGTTGTACCTTCTACCTAGAAATATATCTGGAAGAGATTTGCAGAACTTACACAAAATACTGAGCAAGACAGGAGGACAGGATAGATGCTCAAAATGTTAATTTTCCAACTTTTACACATTAATTTGTTACTAGTAGTAGCTACCATTTACTGAAAACTTACCATGCATAAGTGTTTCATATGCATAATGTCATTTGTTTCCTAATAACACTTTGAGGTATTAAATATTTGTATTAACCCACTTCAAAAATGAGGAAGTAGACTCAGAAAGGATAAGGACTTTTCCAAAGGTGTCATAGCTAGCAACAAAACCTAGCAATCAGATTTCAAAGAGTGTGCTACATGAAAATACACACTACCTCATACCTCATCTCCCTCTTCTCACCTCACTGCCTTGTCCCTTCACCTCCCACCCCTGATAATCACTGCTGGCATGCCAAGGAGAAACTATAGTGTAAAAACTGGGCTGTTTTTGGAAATCAAGATAATAGTAGATATCAAAAGCTAAAAAATAATCTGAACCCTTTGATCCAGTTTTTCCCCCACTTACAGGATTTTGTATTATAAATATAATATTACAAGACAAAAGGGGAAAAACAATAGGTCCCAAAACATTGTTAACTTAGAACTATGAAAAACTAAGAGGCAGTCTAAATGTTTAATAATAACAAACTAATTCATAATAAATATAAATGCCTTCCACTAACATTATGATGTAAGGAGAGGAAATGCTGAGCTGTAGTTAGTGTAAAAAATGAAATACAAAATACACCGATAACATAAAACTATTTAAGAAATGCAGGCTGAAGACTGGAAGGACAGACATCAGAACATTAACTGCGGTTTTGTTTAGGTGTTACTACTACAGGGCAAATTTTCCCTATTCTCTGTTTTCTAAAAGTTCTTTATTAGTGGAGAAAAATAGAACATTCTAAAGCAGAGATGATGAAGGGATTAAAAAAAAAAAAAAATGTCATTGGTCTCCTGAATAAGATAGGGTCCAAATGCTGAAGGTAAGTTTCTGCTTGGTTAGGCATTACTTTATATATTACAGCCTGAGAAGGAAGCTTGTAGTTATTTTGACTTGTTTTGAGTCTTTTGATATATAACTTGTATACTTTAGCAAGCATAAGAGAAAATTACATAATTCAAATGCAAATGTTCATGCAAAGAACTAAAACCTCATGCTTATTTTAAAAAGTAATTGTGGGGGCGCCTGGGTGGCTCAGTCATTAAGCATCTGCCTTCAGCTCAGGTCACGATCCCAGGGCCCTGGGATCGAGCCCCGTGTCAGGCTCCCTGCTCCACGGGAAGCCTGCTTGTCCCTCTCCCACTCCCCCTGCTTGTGTTCCCTCTCTCTGTCAAATAAATAAATAAAATCTTAAAAAAAAAAAAGTAATTGCCACTTATCTATCACAAAGTAAGAAACAGGGCACCTAAACTAGGTGAGAGAATCTCTTCCTAAGGGTTGATTCACATCTATTCAGAGCCAAGAGTTTCACTCTTTAATAACTCAGGTTGATGCAAATCCTTACACCTAAAAAGACACAAGATATACACAAGCTTAAAATGTAACTTATGTTTTTGATAAATCTCAGTCAACAGCAAAAATATACCTTCAAACAATTTATTAATATTACCAAAAAACAAAACCCTTTCACTCCATTGGTTGTATCAAACGGAGGAGTTTAAAGTTAATATGAGATTTAAACAAAACTAACAAAAAAAAAACAAAAGCCAAAAACCAACCAACCAACCAACAAACAAGTTATTACCCTTGATAAGTTATTTTTTTCTCCATATCCCTAAAATGATGGCTTGGAAGGCAGAGAATAAAAAGGAAAAGGAAAAATAAGTAAAAGCAATGCCTCTAACATACAGACAATCTCAGCTCTGGTCAAAATTAAGTGGTTTTCTTCATTCTACTTCTTCATTATAGAAAGACTGAAACCTATTTTTAAACATGGTGAGGACTTGGATGGAGAATGTAAAATCTACAGGGTAACCAGGCTTTCCCTTACCCATAAAGACCAGCAAGATCCCTATAACAGGATCCTAGAATTTGTTTTGCCATCAATAATTCATCCTTTCTATTAGTAAAGAAAAACACAATTGTCAGATCTTAAAAATCAACAGAAATGTAAAAAGCTTAGAATTAAAAAGTCTTAAACAAAAAACAAGACTTTGAGGAAATGAAAGTATTCCTTATAAACACATCTCCTATTGAATTTTGAAGCGGCAAGGCTAACTTTTTAATTGGGAGAGGCATAAACCCTCCTTTTAAATATAAATACCCACAGTATCTACAACAATTATCCATTCTTCTTAAGTTGACATTTGGGACTTACTAGAACCACTATAGTCTACCATTAATACAAACATCAAGGATTATCATGTGAATTACAGATCTGGTTGGTTAGTGAAAAACAGTAAGGGCACATAAGCATGACTTGTGAAACCTAAATTATTCTTGGCTGCTAAAAATAAGAATTATACATATTGAGCTACATATTTCAAAAGTATTTAGATAGTCTGGCATGAAATAAAATATTTCACTTCTTATCTATCAGGTGATAACACTACATGAGGAACCATAAGAGATGTAATAATTCTTAGCAATTTTTTAAAAATAAAAAGATAAACTCTTGGGTCTCCTAAAATAAACTTATATTTGGGATGTTGTGCGAAATAAATAAAAAAAAACAAACAAAAAAACCCACTAAAAGCAAAGGCAATTACTACTTTTGCTCTCTCAAGCTCTGAGAAGCAACTCACAAAGATATACTTGGTGTGTCACAAAGCCACAGCTCTGGATACTTAGGATTTAAAACAGTAAATTAACAAAAAGGAACTGAATCTTGAAGTCAGATTTACTTTCTGTATAATCTATCCCTAAACTTCCAACTTCCATCAAAGTCAAAGACCTTGAAGACAAACATAAGCAATATCAACCATCTATTTAATTCTCAAAATGTGTAAACACTTTGATCATTTAAACCAAATGATTTGGATTTATTTTCTGCCTTTATCTTTACCTTTCGGTTGGTTAGCCCAGTTCAAATAAAGAATCTATATTTTCATCCAAATTAATCTTCTTATCTAGAGTTAAAAAAGGCCCCAAAGGGCACCTGGGTGGCTCAGTTGTTAAGCGTCTGCTTTCAGCTCAGGTCATGATCCCAGGTCCTGGGATTGAGCCCCGCATCAGGCTCCCTGCTCTGCGGGAAGCCTGCTTCTCCCTCTCCCACTCCCCCTGCTTGTGTTCCCTCTCTCACTGTGTCGGTCTCTGTCAAATAAATAAATAAAATCTTAAATTAAAAGAAAAAAAAAAAACCAGGCCCCAAATTAAATAGCTTCTTTACAGCAATTATAATAGATTGACTTTTCTTTAATCTACATAATCAAATTATTTCTATGTTCAGTAGTAATAACTTTTCTACCATCCTAGAAATATCAACGCCAATTTTTGTAGCTTTATTTGAAAAAATGCTGCATAAAATGGGATTTAAGAAATGATACAGTAAGAGATCTGAAAGGCTGTAAGGATCACATCAATAGAGAGACTTCATGAGAACAACTGGGATTAACATGAGACTAGTGAAGTAAAATATAAACATATATTTCTTTTCCCCAGATAGGATGCAAGCTTGAATTAGCAGGAAACACTTTTCTCTTAACAGTTGCTGTCCTTGGTTAATTCTGATTTAAGTAATCGCTAACCATGTTTTTAGTTAATTGGAAAATAATAATCATGATTTTTCATACATATACTCAGCATACAAAACCAACTCAAGTAGTATTCATTAAAAACTTTTAAGTCAAGGAAATGATATTCAATATTCACTCTCTGGCCTTCTACTACTTCTAATAGAAATTTGGTAGGAACTATCAAAAGATAAACATTTAGAAAACAAAGTTAAATCCCTTCCCATCTCAAAATATTTTGGACAATTTTAAGTGTGGTGGGGTAATAATGAAAAATTATTTATAGGTTAATGGCATAATTCAGAATGTACTCTCAAATTAATATATTTCTTTTTTCCCTCACACAAGGTAAAATAAAAAATAAAAACAAAAACCAAGTAGCTTAAAGATTTCTGTCAATATTGTGCTTCAAAACTGGCATACTGCAGAAGGACAAACACTATTTCAAAAAAAATATTTAACGAGAAAAATTATGAGAACCATTCTAATGTAGGTCAAATTCCATTACAGTACATATAAAAATGACAATAATGATATATTTAAAATGTTGAGTGGCAGATCCTCTAAATGTTATTTTGTTGATTTCATTACAATATTCACCATAAAATATCTAAAGCAACAAATGTTTTCACAGAGGTTGTCCCATACAGTAGTGGATATTAAGGTCAAGGAATATTTACACTTAATGTAATTAACTTAGAGAAGAAATAAATTGCAGCTTTGCTTCAGTTTTCCACCACCTTCTTGTCTCCTCTCTTTTCTACTTCCCCACCCCACTCTAATCTGGACGCTAATGGAAGAGTGGGGCACTTAGGAGATGGGAGCCACAGTCTTCCTGGAAGTCAGGGTCCATGCTCAGAATCTTCTTTCCTTCCACGCCCAAGACAAGAGTTCATTCAGATTGGCCCTCTTCCAGTCAGGAAAATTTTCTAAAGTGTTATAAACCATCCAGCTAGAGGAAAGAAGAAAGGAAAGGAAAGATAAAAGGAAAAAGAGAAACAGAAATGAAGAAAGGAGAGAAGAAAGAAAAAGAAGCTCCTATGTTGTCTTCTCAGTGTTCACTGAAGAATTCAGGATCAGAAACAGCTTAGAAGTGTGGGAAGTTAATATAAATTAAAGGTCTTTTTTTTAATTAAAGAAAAGGAAAAAGACCACATCTTATTATTTTTATTTGTATCTCTTCCCAAGGGGGTAAGGGAATAGCAAAATCTAACAGATATTAGATATTCATAATTACAATCATTACCTCATTAGCAGATGCTGGAGAAGCATTTATGCCTCTTGGTTACTATGTCTAATAAATCTCTTTCCAGTGGTAACATAATTTTCCAAGGAGCCCTAGAGGACTTTTTAATACAAGTCTCCACCTACCATCCTTCCTCCCCTTAAATAGGGCTTCATGGATCTAACAATAGATGTTTTGTTATATATATATATATATATTTTTGAAAGATCCCAAGATGATTCTGATAATCACTGGTATAAACAAATTTTACTATAGAAGCATTCTGCACTTTAATGAAAGCAGACTGGCTTTTTACAGTGCTTTAGCTTCCCTAGTTGCATGCAATCTGCCACTTTATACACAGTGTTTATTAAGTCAGAGAGGAATGCCTATCTCTTAGATAAAAACAAATAAATGGAAAAATAGGTATGTTAAGTCTTTTTGAGAGAAGACTAAATTGTAAAATAAAAGCAATGTTGAAAGGAAAGGAAGAACAGGCCATAAATCTAACAAAACTATTAAGCTAATAATAAATACCAACTTCCCTATAGCTGCATGCACTTTAAAATTTTCATTGCTTTTGAAAATAAACAAAAGCCTGGGGGCACCTGGGTGGCTCAGTCGGTTGAGCGACTGCCTTCGGCTCAGGTCATGATCCTGGAGTCCCGGGATCGAGTCCCGCATCGGGCTCCCTGCTCAGCGGGGAGTCTGCTTCTCCCTCTGACCCTCTCCCCTCTCGTGCTCTCTATCTCTATCTCATTCTCTCTCTCAAATAAATAAATAAAATCTTTAAAAAAATAAATAAACAAAAGCCTGGAGGTTATCCCAAGGGGCAAACTGGTAATTATAAAATAATTATATAGGTACCCATGAATGTTGATGTCAGAAAAACTAGTTTTCTTAAATTGATGTAATCTTGATATTACCACTGGGTTTCAAGTGAGTCTATTAGATGTTAGAAGTATCTCCCACCTCTACTCCAGCATTTCTTTAGTTTCAAAATTAGTATTTAATTAATTATGGAACAAACAAGATAAAGGACAAGCCTAAAAGACTTGAAAAGACTGTAACATTCATTACAAAAATTATATACTAATTACACATTAGGTGCAAACCATTTGCTTTGTGCTAAGGATAATTTAAAAATTAATGACCCTAATTGCAAACATTTATATAGCTCTTACTATATGCCAAAATATTCTAAACTCTTTATGTACCATAACTTATTTTAACTTTATAATAACCCTAAGAGGTAAATTACTATTGTCATCAGCATTTTATAGATGAGGAAGGAGCATCTCGCTGGCTCAGTTAGTAGAGCAAGCAACTCTTCATCTCAGAGTTGTAAATTTAAGCCCCATGCTGAGTGTGGAGCCTACTTAATAAAAAAAAATTTTTTTAAATATAGATGAGGAAACTGATCCACAGTACAGTTGAGGAACTTGTACAAGGTCACAGAGCTACTATGTGGAAAATCTGACTGAACCTAAGTGACCTGGTTCCACAGTCTGTGCTCTTAAGGAGTTTGCAGGTTAGCAGGGGATAAGAGACATGAACACAAATAACAGTATAAGGCAGTACACTAATTCATTCAGCAAATATTTTTAATGGGTAGGAATCATGAGAGATTTAGGTAAAGAAAAGAAGATCTTAAGAATATAAGGTTTTAGGGGCACCTAGGTGGCTCAGTCGTTAGGGGTCTGCCTTCGGCTCAGGTCATGGTCCCAGGGTCCTAGGATAGAGCCCCGCATCAGGCTCCCTGCTCAGTGGGGAGTCTGCTTCTCCCTCTCCCACTCCCCTTGCTTGTGTTCCCCCTCTCGCTGTCTTTCAAATAAATAATATCTTAAAAAAAGAATATAAGGTTTTAGTTAGAAACACTTAAAAAAAAGTGTTTCATTGTATAAAGTTAGAAATTTATTAAATTCATTCTTTAGAAATAGGAATATAAAAAATGTGTTTTATTATATGACTGAAAAGGATGCTCTCACTTAGTATGTTTATAACTTTGTATAGTATGGATGACAATATAGTTGACAGATTCCCAAGCCATTTGCTGGACTTGGTTTCAAGGGAGGGAAATTAGGAAAATCCTTGTCCTGACATCCTTCATTCTAGAATTATAGAAACTTTCAATATGATTCCTGGTGTTTCAAGCCACAAGAGAAAATAACCATCCTTAATAACTAATGCTTTTTCTGAGAATAGAGTATACATTTTTTTTTATCATTTTTGAAGAGCTAAGGAAGTGCTAAGTGTCCTTTATAAATATTGCCTTTTCCCATCAGATATCCATTTAAAATTGGTGACCCAAGATTAGATTAAGTACGTATGACGCGATTCAGAACTGATAAAACAATGATGGGGGTACCCTACAGTCTCAGAAGTTACAATGGACTCAGAATCTGCTTCCAACAAAAATATGGTGTCTCTTTAAATAGATATGATCACTTAAGAACAGAAATAGTTATTTGCATTCTTGAGTCAATTTATGTTTCATTCCATCAGTTTTAAGGGTCATGCCAACAGAAGGATCCACAGATACAAAGCACATATTCTCCTCTACCTGACTCCAGTCTAATAGAAATCAAGACTAACCAGTAGTGTCCCAAATTTACCTTAGCTTTATAGCATTACTTTCAAGGAGGATGTAGGGTGTGGGAGACAGTGGAATAGATTTTAATTACAAACACCAAATTGCCAAAAGACTGTGATTATAAAACAATTATCTCAATTGCATGGTATTTCCCTTTCAAGCAAAAATTTCTTTAGAAAAAAAATTTGTAAAAAATCAAAAGCTAATGTTTCAGAAAACTGCTTAGGGAAACAATAAAAAATGATTACATATTTACTAACAAAATATTTTCAACTTGGCAGAGGTACTGGCATTATTATATCCTATGTTTGATGCACATGGTGAAACTGAACCCCCTGGACTTTCTTGTTTTTGGTGCAAGAGCAAATGTAAATAAACTTTTCCAGAAGGCAAACTAATTTTAATCACAAGTATTGAAAGTATTCATTTTCTTTAAATGGATAAATCTTTAAGGTTGTCGTCTAAAGAATTAGAAATTTAAAGATTGCAAAAATATTCAAGAAGAAGTATTCAAAGTAGTAAAGTTATATAATAGTAAAAAGTAAACATTAACATCCTCAACAAAACAATGGTATGCCAGTCATGGAATTCTTAGAATAGAATGCTATGCAGGCATAAAATACTCTCTTCGAGAGTTAATGATAGGGGCGACTGGGTGGCTCAGTCGTTAAGCGTCTGCCTTCAGCTCGGGTCATGATCCCAGGGTCCGGGGATCGAGGCCCACATCGGGCTCTCTGCTCAGCAGGAAGCCTGCTTCTCCCTCTCCCACTCCCACTGCTTGTGTTCCCTCTCTCACAGTCTTTCTCTCGGTCAAATAAATAAATAAAATCTTCAAAAAAAGAGAGAGATTATTAAGAGTTAATGAAAAAGGCAAAAGGTAAATACAGGAAAAAAATAAAAATACATGATAATATGCAAAATACATAATTTTATTTAAAAAAAAAACAGTCCCCATGAATGGAAAATAACATTGATTAATTACATTAAAATTTTACTATTGGTTATTTCTGGAAAAAGTGATAATAGACTATTTTTTTCTACTTTTCATTTTTATAAATTCTCTAAAATATACATGTATTCATTTCTAATTGTTTCTTTGAGAAATGAACTACAATAACGGTCATTTAGTAAAAAAGCCTAAGAGATAATGTTCCAAGATGATGACATTATACTCCATCAAAGTGTTTGCCAAGGACATTCACACTGACCCCCACACCCTCTTAAAATTGCAAAATTTTTCTCTGAATCAACTATAAATTAGTTGAGGATAATTAGTTAATGAATTATCCTGACCATATCATTACTGCCTTTTAGGTACACCTAAAAGGATTTGAGGATTTAGGGATGTCATAGAAAGGAAGGAAGAGAGGGAGGAAGAAAACAAAACTTGTTAGTCCATATTAATACCTACCAAAAATTGTGAATAAACAATATATTTTAGAAGGAAAGGTTGAAACTAGAACTGACATAGATTGCTGATTACCTACAGGCTTTATTAATCCAGATAATGGCTGTTTCCAAAAAGTATCAGCAAATTTTACATCCGGACACAAGAGGCTAAATAAATTATGTGGTATTTTGCAAAGAAGTAGAGTCAGAAAATGAATTGAAACTGCAGCCTACTAAGCCCATATTCTCTATATTCAAAAGTATAGAGTTAACTGCTATTTATGGAAATATAGCAAACCATATTTACTTCAAAGACTGTATCATCATTCAAATGGAATGTATTTGGATGTGCAATATAGATACAATACATTCACACACAGTTTTAGAATTTATAGCTCCTTCTTCAAGTAAGTGGAAAGTTCCTTTATTACAGCAATTTAAACATACGATCAAGTTCTCCTCATTTATATTCAAAAAATAACCAATGAGGAAATTAAATTCAAAATCCTAAACAAAGGTAAAATGATGTGTTATTCCTAGTAGTTATTTCGCACAAATCCATATTTTTTAAAAATCATGAAAATTAATACTGAAATAGGCAATGTAAATAATAAGATTTAGGGGCGCCTGGGTGGCTCAGTTGGTTAAGCGACTGCCTTCGGCTCAGGTCATGATCCTGGAGTCCCGGGATCGAGTCCCGCATCGGGCTCCCTGCTCAGCAGGGAGTCTGCTTCTCCCTCTGACCCTCTTCCCTCTCGTGCTCTCTATCTCTCATTCTCCCTCTCTCAAATAAATAAATAAATAAAATCTTAAAAAAAAAAATAAGATTTAGTCTTGGGAACAAAAACCCTAATAATTAGGCAATAGAACATCTTTGTATCAATAACTCTAAACTACTAAGGTTTCTTTAATTAAAATGTCTTCAAGTGAATTAAAATAATAAACTAAAAACAAAATATAAAATAATTCTGTATTCTTCATTCATGTAATCACTACCATTTCTATTCTAGAGAGGGCCTAAGTTGCAATTAAAATTCTTCTAAAAAGCAAAAAGAATTTTCACTAGAGTTCAAATGAAACATCTTAAAATTCCTTTGAAAATTAAATATGGTTGAAGAGATTTTGGCATTTTAGTGGTAGAAATGCTAGAGCCATTACCAGTGCAAGACAAAGTTAAGGAACAAAGGACAGAAGGATCTGTCAGCAGCCCCAAAAGTGACTGAATAAAGGTGCTTTTAGACACAGGGAAAATATAGGAAGGAAGAAAAATAGACAAAGGACAAAGTATCATCTCTCAGATTAAAAGAAACAAGATTAGGGGCACCTGGGTGGCTCAGCCAGTTAAGCAACTGCCTTCAGCTCAAGTTGTGATCCCAGAGTCCTGGGCTCGAGCATGGGGTCATGGGATGGAGCCCCTCAAGCCCCTCGCTGGGATTCCTCCTCTACCCCTTCCACGCCCTCGTGCTCTTTCTCTCACTCTCTCTAATGAATAAAGAAAATCTTAAAAAAAAAGAAACATTAAAAATATTCCATCTTTAAATGAGAGTAATTAAAAGTAAGAATTGTAATCCTAAAGCAAAATAGACCACACAGCAAACAGGACGGTGGGAGAGCATGCTGTTAACTTCCATAGCACTGTGAAATAAAGGAGAAAATGAAATAAATACAATAAAGTTGATCAACATCTTAAAAAGAGCAGTGTATAACACTCTTTCCAGTTTATATGAAGGTCGGCAGAAATAAAAAGAATGGGAATTATATATGATCTTAGCTGATGGTTCAAAATAGGGCTTGAGATTACTGGTTCATTTTCACCTAGAAGTGGCCAAAAAGAAATATACAGATAGACAGATACCTAGGTTATAGGAAAAAACAAAGCTAAATGGAAATTTAATCTGCTGGAAACTATCCTAAACTTTTTAAGATTGAGATACTGTCCTAAAAGAATGTATCTGTCTTTGTGCCCTTCCCTCTACCACTCATTTTTAATTTCTCATTCCCTCCCTATGACTAAATCACTGCCTAAATAACATAAAAGCAAATCAATTTTTATACTATCATAACTGAAGAATTTTAGATCATTTTAGTTCATTACAGCTAATTGATATACTACTTATATTTGTCCCAAACCTAAAAAGACTTTCAAAGTTAAGCTATTTTCTAAGTGTCCTTAAATTGATCTCTTTCAGAAAAAAATCAGAAAAGACAAGATCTGAACAGTCCCATCAACCATCTAACACCTAACTGACCAACAACTACAAAAGAATGAACTAAAAACATTTTATGGTGAATTTGGAGATAGATGTCCTTCCCTTTGTTGAATCATATTTTTATTTACAAAGTTAGATTTCCATTCCTCTCTTTGGCTGATTACATTTAAAATTTTTCTAAATTTATGGGGCGCTTTCGTGGCTCAGTTGGTTAAGCATCCAATTCTTGGTTTCCACTCAGGTCATGGTCTCAGGATGTTGAGATTGAGCCTTAAGTAGGGCTTGCGCTCAGCACGGAGTCTGCTTGAGATTCTGTGCCTCTGCTCTTCCCCCCATTCTCCCTCTTTCTCTCAAATAAATAAATCTTTTAAAAATAAAATAAAATTTTTCAAGAATAAATAAATAAATTGATCTCTTTCTTGTGATCAAAATTAGGTAGAATAGAAAAAAGGGCAGAAAGACGATGAAATGTTTGGCCTTTTTAGAGACAGCTATTGATTTCATATTTTAACAAAGTAATCTAGGTGAGATTAAACATGGTATTGTTTTACTACTCCCCAAAACAACTCTCTGTATTTCACTATCTCCAACTTCTCCCTTCCCTTTCTTTCTTAAAACCACTCCAATCAAGCTTTTCTCATACCACTCCTTTCATTTTCTTTTTACCCATCTTACTTGTATTAGTAGCATTTGACAAAGCCAATCAACGCTGCCTCCTTGAAAAACCTTTTCACTCGGCTTCCCAGGCACCAGTTTTCTAACATACAGAGAATGACTCTTTTTCAGCTTTTGCTGATTCCTCCTCCTTCTTACTTCAATCACTGAACACTAAGGTACCCTCCAAAGTATGGTATTCACACGACTTCTAGTATCTAATTATATTCCCTTGCAGAGATACCATCCAATTTCTTGGCTTAAACATCACATGCTCACAGCTACCAATGCCTATCTCTGGCGCCACAATCTGCTGTGAACTCCAAACTTGGTACATCCACTTAGAAGGCAAGTACAACTCAAACTTAACCAGTCCAAACATCCCCTCCTATCTCCTCTAAGACACTTCCTCTGATAGTCTTCTCAATTACCGGCAACTCCACTCCAAAGTTATGGGGGGGAAAACCTCAGTGTTATCCTAGACTTTTCTCTTTCACTCTCCACATGCAATTTACTGGTTCCATGTTCAAAATATGAATGGGATCTGACTACTTCTCACCGGTATACCACCATGTTATCTTACCTGGATTACTGCAACAGCCTTCCTGCTTCCACTCTTGACACTTTATAATCTATTCTCAAACAGCCAAACCAATTTTTAAAAAATTGAAGTCACACTGTATCACTCCTTTGTTCAAAATCTTAAAATGGCTCCAACTCACACCCGGTAAAAGCCAAAGTCCGGACTTTGGTAAACGATGCTCTGTTGAAATGGTTCTTCTTCACCACTCTGAAATCGACTACTCTCCACCTAGTTCACTGTAGTGTAGCCACACTGGCCTGTTTTCTGTTCCCTGAACACTAATCACTTCCTCACTTCACGGCCTCTGAACTGTTTGCTCCACCTGGAACACCCTCACACCTTTAAACGTGGATTACACCTTATGTCCTTGTCTTTGCTCTAATTCAGCTACTCAGGCAGGTGACTCTGTTACCACCACTGAAAACTAGAACTCCCTATTCCAGAACTCCTTGTCCCACTCTCCTGCTTTGTTTTTCTCCAAGTCACCCGTCACCTTCTGATACAACAACTTACTCATTCTGTTTTTCCTTCTCCTCTGGCACATAAAATTTTAAGTCTCCTAAGAGGGCCAGAATTTTTCTTACAGTTTTGTTCAAGTTTATCTTCCATATCTAGAACTGTGACTGCACATAATAAATGTTTGTTGACTAAATAAACAACAGTCTCTCACACTTTCTGCCTCATCTAAAATAAGGAAATGAAGTTATTTTTCCATGCCTAATCAAAGGGACTGTTATATAAAAATCAAATTTAAAATAAATCTGGACTGATAATGAAGTGAGTTAGAGAACTTTTCTTTTAATCTTTTTATTGGGAAATAAAGCAAGTTCCCAGGGGACACTGATGTGTTGATCTAGGTAGCACACTTTAAGAATCTACTTTAGAAAGGTTATCCTATAAACTATAATATGCATCCCTTTCAGTCTAATGTTAGTTTTTTTACCTCCTTCCCTGACAAGGAAAATTCTTGAGAACATTTTAATCACACTTACCCTTCTGGCTTATATTATTACAGTCAAATACTTAATTTTATGTTTATTAAATCCAACGAGGCATCACTGCTTTATACAGTCAATATGCATTTAGATTTACTACATATTACCACTTCTATTCCTTTTCACCATTTCTATTCCTTCATCTTTTCCCATTCCTTTCTACATCAGTGACCTTCATCTTTAGGTTCTGCATCTTTTCCTTCTTCCTTAAAAATATCCTTTCAGGTTTTCTTTAGTGTACGTCTACTGGTAGCAGATTCCTCATATTTTTTTATCTAAAAGTATCTTCATTTTACTTTTGTTTTGAGAGATTTTCACTGGATATAGAAATTTATATTGGGAGGTATTTCCCTTTACACAGTGAAGATCTGGTTCCACAAACTCTGGTTTCTATTGCTTCATGAGAAGTTGACTGTCAGTCTAACTGCTGATGTTCTGAAGACAGTGACTTTTCTCTGCCTTATTTTAATAATCTCCCTTTGCATTTTATTTTCAATAGTTTTATTATGATGTGTCAAGGTGTGACCGTCCTACCACCAGTAGGGGTCACAGGACCAAACACAGTTAGCTTTAGTCTTGCACTAGGTTAGTCAGCTTTATAGAGGTATACAGGATAGGAAATTTGTCATGCACAACATCTTCAAACTCATCAGGAGAGCAAACAACTATAGACATGCATAGCTTCTTGCATCCCTCCTGAACCCACACAAAGAGTGCGCACAGTTGCCAAGGACAGTTAGGGCGCATGAGGTTCTAGATACAGAGATGTGCTTTGGTTTTTTGTCAGTCTTATATTGTTTACTTTGGGTAGACGTAAGGTCAATATGCCAACTCACAGTTCTCTAAGTCCAGATGCAATAGTACAGATGGAGTTTCATAGTTAATTTAAAAGAGAACTAGCCGGCTAACAATAACATTCCATGTTTGTCCTAATTCAGCACATTTCCACAAAGTGGTACTATGAGAAGGCACACCCAAGGTCAGATTTTCAGGCAAGCTTAAGTTTCTTCATGGTCCAAGTATAATATTAAATCTTTACTCACATCGTAGATTTATTCTTTGGGATACAAGGGCTTATTGAATCTCTCCCGTGATGTCTTTCATCAATTTTGTAAAGTTCTCAACAGAATTCCTTCTAATATTTGCTTCAGTTGTATTATTTCTTTTCTCTCCTTTTAGGTCTTCTATTGAATATATTAAACTTTCTTACTTCATCCTTAATTTCTTTTCTGCATTTTTTTCATCCTATTTGTCTCTCCATGCTTTCTTCTGTATATTTTCTTCTAACTTACTACAAGTTCATTGATTCTTTTCAACTGTCTTTTCTTCCATACAATCCATCCAATGAGATCTTAATTTCAGTAATTATAATTTTTTACTTCTAGGATTTTCATTTTTAAAATAGTTCTTTAGTTCCAAGTTGAAATTTTCAATCTTGTCTTTTATCAATTGTCAGCATGGTTATTTTTAAGCTATGTCTCATAATTCCAATATCCAGAGTTGCTGTGATTTTGTTTCTGTTGTCCACTGCTTATGCTAAATTTATTTATAACATCTTGCTTTTTCCTATGTCTGTGATTTTCTTGTGTCTTAAGAGTTACTATATTTGCAATTAAAAAAAAATAAATTCCCAGATGATCTTTTTTAGACCTTCTTTCAAAGAAGTTTTAACTAGCAATAGAGGATCATTTAATTTTAATTTCAGGACTGATATGATCTGGCGTTGCAATCATTGTGAGAGTTTACCTTCTACTGGTTTACCCTAGACTACAGCCCTTTTGGGGTCCTAAGCCAAAATAAGTTCACCCACATAGTGGTGAGCACTAGATTCTGATCCCTGTGCCCCTGTGAAGCTGTCCTAAGTGCTCTCAGCCGTTCTACCAAGAGTGGCAACGGCTCCCAGAGGAAAAGCATACTCCAAAGCCAGGTTTACATTCCTATGCTGGTAATTCTTTTCTATCTTGTGTACATTCCAATGTTTTCAAACCGGTTTCTGTTGTTGTTTTTGAAATAAATATACTTGGTCCAACTTTTCTAGTTCTACTTACAGGTTAGTACAAATCACCTAGTGTACCATTGCCAAAACTGGAAGTTGATTAACAGAACTTTAAATAAGATAGGAATGGGATATATCTAATTAAAGTTAAATAGTATCAGCAACTCAGAATTCTGAAAGTACCCATCAAGGAAGAATTTTTTGGTTCAAAAATAAAACCAACCAAGTAAGCACCTAAAGAGCTATTTTTCAAAAAGATAACATTAGTGACTACTGTTTATAAAAATCAAAATAATAAAAAGAACTATTTCTTCATATAACTTATGAGAAAGCTTATACTTTAAAATGTAGGAATAAGTGACAAGTTTAAGAAAACTTTTTTTTTTGCAATCTAGAAGTACAACTTTCTCATTAAGAAATTAAATGTTTTAAATATTCTTGTATAAGTGCATTTTGTAGAGAGCAATTCTTCCCTGAAATAGTATTTAATTAGGTATACATATAGGGCCTCTTTTACCTACATCAAATTTTTTTCTTGCTAAGACAATATCAGGTTCAGTTAAATGTTTATTGAGTATATACTGCAAATGATCATTAAGGAAAATGAGACACAGTGTGTACTCTAGAAATTTCCAGTCCTATAGAAGAGATATAAATAGACAATGTGATAATGCTAAAACAGAGGTATGTACAAGATGCTATGGGTACACAGGAGAGACTATATCAGTGTAACACTGTTCCATTGGTGACATTTCAATTACTAACTAAAATGCCTGTTTCCTTTGGTGATGCAATACTAAGCACAAGAAAAAATTTGTATCACATATCAATTTATGTTTTAAACTTAAAAAAATTCACAGTGAATACATAAACATAAAGTGTTACATGAGACATCAAAGTGAAAAAACTGACATGAAAACTTACCCCATCTGGCAATGCCCTCCAGCACACAGCACTAACAAATTCATTTGTATCATCTTCTTTTCGGTCTTTATCCAGAACACTTTTGACTGTATCAAACTTAAAAGTTAGCAAAGTCTTAGAAAGTCCTTTATAGTACAAGTAAAGAGAGTTGTTCTCGCTTCCTGAAAAAAAAAATTTAATAATTTTTTAGAATGGGAGAATTCAGAATTAGGACATTACATTCATAAGGTAATTATTACTCAATGTTTAAGCACAAAGACAAATCTTTTATGGTTGAATCTGAAAGACCGAAGCACAGGATTTCTTGGGAATCATGTGAAAAAATGATTCATAGAAAAAAAGCTACACTTTATTAATCTAAAGAAATAATAACTGGTAAATGATATAACAACACTGATAACTGTAAGGTTAAAATTACTGCAAAAACCTCATTTATAGCAAAGGTTTAAAGAAGACCAGAAATTTGTTATTAAAGCATGAATCTTACATGACACTTAGAAAGATTTTCTAAGAGGGGAAAAAAAAAAAGGTTACAGCACTTACAAAGGCTGGTTTTAATAACCTACAAAATTTATGTCCCATTCCCCAATAAAGACATTCCTCTATTAGATAAGTGGCCTATAAGGAAACCTATATTTTTGAGTAATCTATCAAAGTAGAATAATTGCAAGACATTTGCTTTGGCAGGGTTTACATTATATACAACTTTACTAAATAAACGTCTCATTGAAAGAATTACTGAAAGTTCATATATTCAGGCATTAGGTGTATTAAGCATTTGAACATTACCTAATTTTATTTTTCTACTTCTGATTTAAATTTGTATAAATTACCAACAACAAAAGCCCTAGAATAACAGATCATCTAAACAAACTGCTTAATGAAGAGAACATTCTGAGGGGAAATGAATATCAACCTTAAGAAGACAAATAATGTCTCTGAAATTAGGATATTAGCAGAAATTAATCTTTTCTTTTACATAATATCTACAGAAATCATGGTACGATGGAGAACAATTACAAAACATATTTAACAATCTAATGCTATTTCATGCAGTCAGGGTTTGTGCTCAGTAAAGGAGAGAAGGACTAATGCTCACTCCAGTACAATCCCAGAAGACTTCAATATGCTACTTTCTGGACGTACAGATCATTTCCTGACTTAGTATATAGTCCATGTCCGTTGAATGGAATTTCAGGGACAAATTCCTGTTAAAAAGTTCCAGGAAAAGATGGTTTTACTTACCACAAGCTATATAATCGCCATTGGAAGCAAGGCCTACAAAGTTTTTTTCATTGATGTGACCCTTGAAGGAACGGAGACAGTATGGTTTCCCTACATTCCACAGCTTTAGCTGGCTGTCTGTTGAGCTGAAGTAAACACAAAAAAATGAGAATGCAATTAAGATTTCATGGTATGAAACTCATCCCTACTATTTAGAGGCAATCCAGTTTGGTGGTTGAGTATGCAGACTATGGAGCCAGATTTTCTGAGTTAACAATGCTCAATATACCATTAATTTGCTTTTGACCTTGGGAAAGTTATATAACCTCATCAGCCTCAATTTTGTTCATTAGTTATGTGAAATACAGTGATTCCTACATTATTGAATTAGGTAAATTCTGTAAGATGTGAAAACTAAATTAATTCATTTAAAATGCTTTCAATAGTCCCTGGGCATCTAGAAAGTACTTACTAATAAACATTACTTGTCAATACTATCACACCACCATCATCAAATAACATGAATTCCACTGGGAGCTGTGTTTAATTTCAGGGATACACTCTATGCCACTTGATTTGATTTACTTTTCAAATATTGAATTGTATTGGTATACTAAATTTAACCTATTTTGACAGCTTAGTTGAATCTACAGGGGTGGAATATAATAAATGACTGGAATAGTCTATGTAATTTATTTACTGAAATAATATGCAAATGCAATTATTTACCAAAAATTAATTGAATATAAAAATTGTTGGTAATCCTATCATACAAAGAACTTGAATAAAAGACACCATGTTTTTGCTTTCCTTTGTGTTACAAAAATCCGATCATATCATATACATTAGGTTGTACATTGCTTATCCTTTATTCGATAATTTGGTTTATAATTTTTCTGTTAAATAAACACATTTTAATATTTTTGTTAATGACTACACAATAAATCATCTTTTCTCTTACTGTAACATTCACAGAATATGGCACCATGCTGAATGCTTTACATCATTACTTCCTTTAAAGAGTCACAACATAATAACAATTTTTTTTTCATAATAACTATTAGCTCCACTTTAGAGATGAGGCAACTGAAAATGAGAAGGTTAAGGACATTTTCAAGGTACCACAGCTAGTCAACAGCAGATTCAAGCTGGAACTGTCTTATTTCAGAGACCAAACTCCAAGCTCTTTAAAATACTTCCCTATTGCTTCTCATTTTTTCAATAGACATTTATGTTGTTTAAAAATTTTTTTCTCGGGGCCCTGGGTGGCTCAGTCGTTAAGTGTCTGCCTTCGGCTCAGGTCATGATCCCAGGGTCCTGGGATCGAGCCCCGCATCGGGCTCCCTGCTCAGCGGGAAGCCTGCTTCTCCCTCTCCCACTCCCCCTGCTTGTGTTCCCTCTCTTGCTGTGTCTCTCTCTGTCAAATAAATAAATAAAATCTTTCTCAACAATGTTGCGTTGAGTATTTCTTTAGGTGTGTATATATATATTTTTAAATATTTTATTTGTTTATTCATGAAAGGCAGAGAGAGAGAGAGAGGCAGAGGGAGAAGCAGGCTCCCAAGGAGCAGGGAGCCCGACACGGGACTCGATCCCAGGACCCTGGGATCATGACCCGAGTCGAAGGCAGACGCTTAACCATCTGAGACACCCAGGCGCCCTAGGTGTGTATATATTTTTATTGGTCACAAATTCAGAGGTTGTGGCAAAGTATATATATTTTAATATTACTTTTGAACACTTCCAAATATACTTGTGGATAAATTTATTCTAAAAACTTCTAAACCTCAAACATATTCAAGAAAAAAAATCATGATTTATAAAACTTAAGAAGGACAAGAGACTGGTGAAAATATAAACAACATATCCACATTAATAAGGTTAACTAAAGTTTCCCAATTTATAATATTAAGTACCCATATATTTCAAATACTGGAAATCAGACTGATTTAACATTTATAAATCTAAAGTTAAGGAAAAATATTTCTGCCATATAATCTACCATGAACATTTGAATCTGAATAAAATTTTAGTTATATACTGCCATTATTATTCCTAAAGATGGGATACATTTTGACTGGTTAACACTAATTTAAGTGTTAACTTAAGTGTGAACTAATTACCTATATTATCTTCCCTTGGAAAACTCAGTTCTCACCTTTTTTTCCTTGTTTGTAACTCAAATTACCTTGCTAAATCAATTCAAATTACCAACTTATTATCTAGAGCAACCAGTATAGAGATAGATGTGGTGGGAGACAGCAAGTATTAATGCCAAGGCACTGGCATTAGTAATCTCCTAAGATTACAGAATGGGTATTTGTTAGGGTAATATAAAATAAAGAGGGGGCACCTAGATGGCTCAGTCAGTTAAGTGTCTGCCTTCAGCTCAGGTTATGATCTCAGGGTCCTGGGATGGAGCCCTGTGTTGGGCCCTGCTTCTCCCTCTCTCTCTGCTTGTGCTCTCTCTTTCAAATAAATAAATAAAGTCTTTTAAAAATAAATAAAATAAAATAAAGAGAATCATGAAATGGGTTAACAGAAAGAAGGGACTGGCTGTTAGAAGCACTTTGTCAATGATATTTTGGCAACTGAGGTTTATCTATCTGGTTGACATCTTGTTAACCCTCAAACAAAATAAAAGACAACTAAAAGCTTTCATTATAATTCTCTAGTGCAGGAGGCTTCTCAAAGAATATCTGTCAAGTATAAGCAGCCATATTTACTTCTTTTCAAAACATACTTAAAACTTACCATGAAACCATAGAGAAATCAACTAACTTAGAATCAACAAAATACTACCTAAAACCAATTATTTTTGGTTTATCTACTGCAGTGTAGATAAATATACAATAACATATTGATTTGAATAGATAAAATGCTTCTCATTCTATTCCATCAACTATGTTGTTTTTTTCTTAAGGAGAAGCAGTGGTTGAAATCCAAACTGAAGTTCAAATGCTGAAGGGGGGGGGTGCATTAAAAACTAACATCATCAGGATTTTATTCACAAAGAGCATATAAAAGTGAGCAATACAAACCAAAATATACATTTATTTTAATTAGGCTATTATTTATAAATATAAAAATATAAATATAAAAATCTACTATTTATGAAAAAGTACATATACTTCAGTGTATCAACCCACGGTGACATTATAAAACTGGTAAATGATGACAGAGCTCTGTATGAAGCTTAACCTCAGGAGAGTAATACTCACGCAGAGACAATTTCCTCACCACTCACAAACTTTGCATAAGAGACTGCTTTTCGGTGTCCTTTGAATACCATGATTGGCTGTTTAGTGTTACGAAGATCATAGTAGTGGACACAGTGATCTAAAATGAATAAAGTGAAACAAAACAAAAAGAAAAATGTAGTAAATGAAGAAACAGAAAGCAAAGCTTATTTTAAATGGTTTTAGTGTCTTCATCAAAGGTTTCAGGGACAATATCAAACCTGTAACAGCAGAAAACTAAGTGCTATGATTTTCAAAAACAAAGATATAGTGGGTTTTCTGTTTTGAATCTAGGAAATACGGTTGCATAAAAAGTTTATACACATATGGCAAGGTCAGTCTGAAAAGGTGTTCTGCTGATATTTCCAGTGATCATGGCATTAAAACCAGAGTATTAAACATTCAAAGTAACTGCAAATTTTAAAATGTATCCTTACATTTTAGATGACCTTATATTAAAAAAAAAAGGTAATATAAACATTTTAGGCTTCTGGTTAAAGATAATGCTATATAATTTCCTGCATTTGATTTTGAAAAGTACTTTCTTGAGACACATTTAACATATAATAAAACCAACTCACTGTTAAGTATACAATTCAGTGATTTTTAGTAACTTTACCCAGTGGTGCAACCATCTCCATAAATCAGTTTTAGAACAGGTTCCTCATCCCAATAAGATCCCTCATGCCATTTACCACTCACTGCCCTAGGCAATCACTAGATCTAACTTTCTTTATAAATTTACCCTTTCTGGACATCCGATATAAATGCAGTCACACAATACATGGCTTCTATGTATAGCTTCTTGCACCTCACATACAGTTTTTGAAGTTCACCCATGTTTTAACACATGTTAATAATTCATTCCTTTCTATTGCTGAATAGTACCTATTGTATGGATACACCACATCTGTCAACCCACTCACCAGGTGAAGGATATGTTTCCACTTTTTGATTATGAAAATTAATGCTGCTATGAACAATCACATTCAAGTCTTTGTGAGGACATGTATTTGGGCTCAGGTAGATATCTAAGAAGTGTTAATTACTGCATCATGTGGTAACTTTGTGTTTTTAAGAAATTGACAAACTGCTGACTGTACCATTGTACATTCCCACCAGCAATGCATGATGGTTCCAGTTCCTTTACATGAGTACTTCGAAAATTTTGGATACAATTAAAAAAAAAAAGTTTTACAAATATTTTTAACCATTCTGTTGCTTGTCTTTATTATTTTCTTAACAGTATATTTTGAAGCACAGAAGCTTTGGATTTTGATCAGGTCCAATTTATTTTTTTTCTCTTATAACCTCATAAAAAAGTTTGACTAATCCAAGGTCTTAAAGATTTTTCTTTTTTTTTTGTAGCTTTGTTTCAGCCTTATATTTATGTCTATGATCAATTTTAAGTTATTTTTTCTGTATAGGGTGAAGAGGTCAAAGTTCATCTTTTGGCATGTGGATGGAGATGCATCCAGTTGTCCCAGCATGAGATGAAAACAAACTTTTTTCTCTAATGAACTGCTTTAGCACCCTTATTGAAAACTGGATTCATAATTCTAATCAAGTGATCTATATATGTCTACCTCCTGCCAGCACAATAATGTCTTGTATAACTGTAGCTTTTCAAAAAAAGATTTAATTTATTTATTTTTAAAATATTTATTTATTTATTTGGGGGGTAGCAGACAGAGGGAGAGGGAGAGAGAATCTCAAGCAGATTCCCTGCCGAACAAGGAGCCTGACACAGGGTTTGTGACCCCGAGATCATGACCTGAGCCGAAATCAAGAGTCAGATGCTTAACCAAGTGAGCCACCCAGACACCTCTAAGATTTTGTTTTAATTTCTACACCCAATGTGGGACTTGAACCCCAAGATCAAGACTTGCATGCCCTACTGACTGAGCCAGCCAGGCGCCCATAACTAACTGTAGCTTTAAAATTTTGAAATTCAGTAGAAAAAACCCTCCAACTTTGTTCTTTTATAAAACTGTTTTGGCAATTCCTATCCTTTAGCATTTCCACATGAATTTTCTGATCAGCTTATCATTTCCTGGAAAAAAGCCTGCTGGAAAAAAAAAGAAGATAGCAGGAGGGGAAGAATGAAGGGGAGTAAGTCAGAGGGGGAGATGAACCATGAGAGACGATGGACTCTGAAAAACAAACTGAGGGTTCTAGAGGGGTGGGGGGTGGGGGATGGGTTAGCCTGGTGATGGGTATTAAAGGGGGCACATTCTGCGTGGAGCACTGGGTGTTATGCACAAACAATGAATCATGGAACACTACATCAAAAACCAATGATGTAATGTATGGTGATTAACATAACAATAAAGTTATTTAAAAAAAAAAAAGTCCCGTGCCTTCCCCTGATCCAATCAACTTTGGCGGGGAAGTGAGGGCTGCAGGGAAGCCGCAAGGGCATTCATGCTGAATGAAAGGCCAGGGGCTGTTTCTTGCTTTAAGGGACCACGTGGAAGGCTCTCTTTAGAAAGGCACCAGAGAGGGAGACAAACCATAAGAGACTCTTAATCATAGGAAACAAACTGAGTGTTGCTGGCGGGGAGAGAGAGGGGTGGGGGGATGGAGTAACTGAGTGATGGACATTGGGAAGGGTATGTCTTGTAATGTGCACTAGGTATTATGTAAGACTGATGAATCACAGACCTGTACCCCTGAAACGAATAATATATTATATGTTAATTAATTGAATTTAAATTATAAAAAAAAAAAAAGCCTGCTGGAATTTTTACACAGATTGAGTTGAATCTATAAATCAATTTCGGGAGAATTATCATCCTACAATATTAAGTCATCCAATCTATGAACAAAGTGTCTCTGCTTTTATTTATATCTTATTTCCCTCAGCAAATTTTTGTAATGTTCAGTGTACAAGTCTGACACTTTATTAAATTTATTCCTTAAATATTTTATTCTTTTTGAAGTTATTCTGAACAGAATACTATTTTTAGACTGTATACTGTTCATGTTTAGAAAGACTACCTTTTTATACTGATATTTTATTCTATTGTCCAGCTGAACAATTATTCTAATTTTTTTAGGATTCCTTAAAATTTTCTACATATGGGATGATGTCATCTGCAAATACAGTTTAATGTTTTCTTTCAAATCAGGGTATCTTATGTTTCCTTTTCTTCCCTGGCAGTATTAGCTAGAATCTGCAGTACTGTGTTGAACTGAAGAGGGAAAAGTGAACATCCTTGTCTTTTTCCTACTTGTAGGGGAAAAGCATTCAGTCTTTCACCAGTAACTATGATATTCCTTTGTAGTTTTTCATAGAAATCATCTGTCAAGTTGAAGTTTACTGCTATTTGTTTGTTAAGAGTTTTAATGATCAATGGGTACGGAATTTTGTCAAATGCCTTTTCTATGTTTATTGGCATGATTGTGTGGTTTCAGCTTTTTATTCTATTAATATGGTATATTACATTAATTGATTTTTGAATGTTAAACAAATCTGTTTACTCTCGGGATAATCTCATACTATCATAGTGATAACCTTTTAAATACACCATTGAATTTGCTTTGCTAATATTCTGTACAGGGAATTTGCAACTATATTCTTGAAGAATACTGGTCTGTTTTTCTATTCACGGGATATCTTGGACTTCTGGTTTTGACAATTCTTCAGGGAAGAATTTGTGAATACTAGTATTATTTCTTATCATTTAATAAAACTTACCAGTTAAGCCACCTGGGTCTCTGCCTTTCTTTGTAGGAATATTACTACTTACTCAATTTCTTTCCCTTTCATAGGTCTATTCAAGTTTTATACTTCCTCTGAGTCAATTCTGGTAATATTCTAAAATTTGTTCTAAATGTTCTAAAATTTGTTCACTTCATCTACATTAAGTTGGCATACAGTTGTTCAGAGTATTCTACTGTAATCATTTAATATCTGAAGGTCAGCAGTAACCTCCCTTCTTTCATTCTTTTTTTTTTTTTAAGATTTTATTTATTTATTTAGAGAGAGAGGGAGCACATGAGCAGGAGGAGGAGGGGCACAGAGGGAGAGAGAAAATCTCAAGCAGACTCCATGCTGAACAGAGCCCAGTGCAGGGTTGGACCCCAAGACCTTGAGATCATGACCTAAGCAGAAATCAAGAGATGGACACTTAACCAATTAAACCGCTTAGGTGCCCCTCCCTCAATTTTAGTGATCTGTGTCTTCTTTTTTTCTTACTCTACCTATAGGTGTGCCAATTGTGTTGCTCTTTTCAAAGAACCAACTTTTTTCTTTTTTTTCTTAAGAGAGACAATGCGAGCAGGGAGGAGGGGCAGAGGGAGAGAATCCTAAGCAGGCTCAACATTCAGCATGGAGCCCACATGGGACTTGATCTTACGACCTTGAGATCATGACCTGAGCCAAAATCAAGAGTTGGATCCTTAACCGACTGAGCCACCAAAGCGCTGCTCAAAGAACCAACTTTAGTTTTAGTTTTTCTCTATCATTTTTCTGTTCACTATTTCATTAATTTCTACCCTATTATTTCCTTCTACTGCTTATCTTTGGCTTCATTTATTTTTTTCTAGATTTTTATGGTGAGAGCTTAGATTACTGAGACCTTTCTCTTTTTTAATATAAACACTTGAAGTCAGACACTTCTTTTTTTTTTTAATATTTTAAGTGATTTCTAAACCTAACATGGGGCTCAAACTTACAACCCCAAGATCAAGAGTCACACACTCCACTGACTGACCCAGCCAGGAACCCGAAAATAGACAGCTGCTAGCACAGATTTTTTTTTTAATTTTTTTAAAGATTTTTATTTATGTGACAGAGCAGGCACGCACAAGCAGGTGGAGCAGCAGAGAGGTAGAGAGAGAGAAGCAGGCTACCCAACAAGCAGAGAGCCCAACATGGGGCTTGATCCCAGGACCCTGAGATCATGACCTGAGCCAAAGGTAGATGTTTAACTGACTGAACCACCCAGGAGGCCCTGCTAGCACAGATTTTAATATTTTGAAGTGAATATAAATAAAAACATATTAAAATTTTCTTTTTTTTAAAGCAATTTCAACTTTTTTTTTAAGATTTTATTTATTCATTTGAGACACAGAGAGAGAGAGACAGCGAGAGAGAGACCATGAGCAGGGGGAGAGGCAGAGGGAGAAAGAGAAGCAGGCTCCCCGCTGAGCCAGGAGCCTGATGTGGGGCTCGATCCCAGGACCCTGGGATCATGACCCGAGCCAAAGGCAGACGCTTAACCATCTGAGCCACCCAGGTGCCCCAAAATATTTTCTAATTTCCCTCATAATTTCTTCTTTGACCAAAGGGTTATTTAGAAATTTCCAAATATCTGTGGATTTCCCAAATTAACTATTGTTGTGGATTTCTAATTCCATTTAGTCAGAAAACATGATTTTTATTATTTTAATCCTTTAAAATTTATTAACACTTATTATATGACCTAATGTATGGTCTATCCTGGAGAATGTTTCATGTTTGCTTGAAAAGAATGTATATTCTGTTCTTGAGTGGAGTGAGCTGTGTGTCCATTAGGTCGGGCTGATACTGTTATTCAAGTCTTCTACATACTTGCCGATTTTTTGTACAGTTGTTCCGTGAGTTGTTGACATTAGAATACTTAAGTCTCCAACTACTTTTGAATTGTCTCTTTCTCCCTTCAATTCCATAAATTGTAGTTTCGTGTATTTCAAAATAGTTTAAGTGTACATATATTTATAATTCTTTTATCTTGCTGCTGAATTGACCCTTTTATCATTATAAAATGGTTTGCTTTTTTTTTAAAGATTTTATTTATTTGAGAGAGCGAGAATGAGAGAGAGAGAGAGCACATGAGGGGGGAGGGTCAGAGGGAGAAGCAGACTCCCCTCTGAGCAGCAGGGAGCCTGATGCGGGACTCGATCCCGGGACTCCAGGATCATGACCTGAGCCGAAGGCAGTTGCTTAACCAACTGAGCCACCCAGGCGCCCAGGTTTGCTTTGTTTCTAGCACCAATTTTTACTTATACTCTATTTTGTTCGATTTAAATACAGCCATCCCAGCTTCTTGGTTATTGTCTGCATGATGTATCTTTTTCCATCTTTTTACTTCAATCTATTTGTGTCTTTGAATCTAAAGTGTATCTTATAAACAGTACATAGTTGGCTCCTGTTTTTTTCAACCTTTCTGCCAAACTCTGCACCTTGGAGTGTTTAATCCATTTACATTTAACATAATTATTTATATGATAGGATTTATACCTTCAACTGTGCTATTTGTTTCTCTTATATCTTTTTTACTTCTATATCCCTCCCTTAGCTGTTTTTGTGTTAAAAAGAAATTCCCCAGGATAACACTTTTGTTCCTTTGTTGATTTTTTTTATTATATTTTTTAGAAGTTATTTTTATAGTGGTTTTCTGGGGATTATAATTAGCATATGAAATTTTAAAAATTTAGTTCAGATCATCACTAAGTTAATTTTAATATTATGTGGAAATTTTGCTCCAATGTAGCTCTTCTCTCCTCCCACCCCATCCTTTGTGCTATTATGGACATACATATCATTTTAGGGTATAAGTGCATGGATACAATTTTATAATTCTGTTTCCTCAGTTCTTTTTTTGTTGTTATTGTTAAAAAGAGGGAGAGAATCTTTTTTTTAAATTTTATTTTATTATGTTAATCACCATACATTACATTGTTAGTTTTTTTGTTTTTTTTAAGATTTTATTTATTTGACAGAGAGAAACGCAGCAAGAGAGGAACACAAGCAGGGGGAGTGGGAGAGGGAGAAGCAGGCTTCCCGCGGAGCAGGGAGCCCGATGCGGGGCTCAATCCCAGGACCCTGAGATCATGACCCGAGCCGAAGGCAGTCGCTTAACTGACTGAGCCACCCAAGCGCCCCTACATCATTAGTTTTTGATGCACTGTTCCATGATTGTTTGCGTATAACACCCAGTGCTCCATTCAACATGTGCCTTCTTTAATACCTATTACCAGGCTAACCCATCCCCCCACCCCTCTAGAACCCTCAGTTTGTTTCTCAGAGTCCACAGTGACAGAGAGAATCTTAAACAGATTCCCCACCCAGTGGGGAACCCATCGCAGGGCTTGATCTCAGGACCCTGAGATCTGAGTCGAAATCAAGAGTCAGACATTCAACCAACTGAGCCACCCAGGCGCCCCTCAGTTGTCTTTTAAATCAGTTAGAACTGTTACCAAAAAATACATTTAAACTATCTTTTATTATATCAATATAATTATCTTTACCTAGTGTTTTTTATTACTCTATATGGATTTACATTATCTCATATCCTTTACTTTCAGCCTGAAGGACTGCCTGTAGTATTTCTTGTGTGGTAGTTTTGCAAGAAAAACACTTGCTCAGTTTATGTTTATCTGAGAATGTCTTAAATTCTTCATTTTTTTCATGTGTAGTTTTGCTGGATATAAAACTCTTTCTCGACAATCTTCCTTTCACAGCATTTAGAATGTATCTCACTGCCTTCTAACTTTCATGGTTTCTGAGGAAAAGTTGCTAATCTTATGGAGGATTGCTTTTATGTGCTGAGTTGCTTTTCTCTTGCTGTTTTCCAAGATTCTCTCCCTGCCTTTGGCTTTCAATAGTTTGAATTTGATGTGTTTAGGTGCCCATGTCTTTGAGTTTATCCTACTTTGAGCTCATTGAACCTCTTGGGTATGTAAACTGATGTTTTTCACACAATTTGGGAAGATTTTGGCCATTTTTTCCTTAAATATTTTTCCACCCCTTTCTCTATTCCCTTAATTTTCTGAAAGTCTATTTATGGTGGCATGCTTAATGGTGTCTCACAGGTTTCTAAGGCTCTATTCATTTTTCTACATTCTTAGACTGGATAATCACTATTGACCTATCTCCTCGTTCAGATTCTTCTGCCAGCTCAAATTTGCTCATGAGTCCCTCTAGTGAATTTTTCATTTCAGTTATTACACTTTTCATTTACAGAATTTCTATTTTTCTTCTATCTTTTTTAACTCTCTATTTGGTGAGACATATTTTTATATTTCTCTTTCATTCCTTAATTGTGTTTTAATTCAATGAATACACTTATAATAGATGCTTTAAGGTCTCTATCTAGTAACCCCAACATCTGTGATAGTTTCTACTAATTTTTCCTGCTTCTTTGCATACCCCATAGTTTTTGGTATTTGGGGGGTTTTTTGATAAAAAGTAGACATTTTAGAGAATATAATGTGGTAACTTGCAATCAGATCCTACCTCCCTTTCCTAGGACTTTTGTGACTTGGCTTTTTGTTTTGGCTTTGTTGCCACTTGTCTAAAGACTTTTCCAGAAGTGAATCTGTAGTCTGTAAGTCCTTGCTGTATGAAACCACTTAGGTCTTAACTGGTTTTCTTTTTAAAATTTTTGGTTTTTTTAAACCTAGATTAGGAAATGTTGCTCCTGGGTCAGCATCACTTAGTATCCACAACATTTTCTTAAATGTTTTGAGTCAGTATGTCTTCTACCCTTTGCCCAGGGCACGTGTGTGTGTGTTACGGCACCCTTTCAAAGTTCAGGCAACTTCTAAATCTGCATTGGCTTTCACTTCTTACTTACAGAGAGTCAATCAGACGTAAGCAACTAGAGCCTTTTCTAGGATAAGCACATTGGCCTGAACATTCAGAAAGCATTCTACATCCTAGGAACATATAAGAGTTTTTTTCAAAGCCCCTGACGCTGTTTTGTTGCCCAGATCTTCCTTTTCAGTTTTTGACTGGACTCCTGTTTGCCCCATCTGGTATCACAGACTTAGACAACTGTGATACTACATCTGATTGTTTTCAACAAGACCCTCGGTACAGGTCTTTTCCCATGGAGACTCTGAGTGAGGTCAAACAGAAATAACATCTTATGAATGTGGCTTTTTCCAGTAAGCTGTAAGTCAGGTTGAACAGTGACAATGATCTAAAATTGGGGCTTTTTGAGAAGTTCCCACACCAGTTTTCTTCCCTACTGGTAGCTACAAGGCTGCTGGTCTTCAAGGCTTATATGCCACAAGTTAGCTCAGTTTTTATAGATTTGCCTGTATTTTTATTGCTTTTATGGAAGAGTATTCCCACATTTTTTCTGTTTATTATTGCAAATGCATTAAGTGATCACCTCAATGACAGCAATCAGTTTATATTGTGGAGATATAAATGTATAGCTGCGATTTGGCATGGGCTGAAGTAAAAATGGAAAAAAAAATCCTGCTTCAAGTACCATACTCATGTTAAATTTATCAGTTACAAAGATTAAACTTCCCTTTTGCATTAATAATTCAAAACTGAAAAACATTTTTATAAAATAAGTCCTTAATTTCTTGCTATTTTATAAAAGCTGAAAATAATTTGATTTAATAAAAACAGCACAGTACAGTATAATAATATACTAACTTATATATTATCTCATAATATATTATTACAAAAGTAGTAATATATAAAAAATGTAGGGATATAAGTAAAGGTTAAATTATCTACTGTGTTCTACAAAAAGACTTTACAGTAGTTGGGATGAGAAAAAGTAATATAGAGACTAAGTATAAAATGAGAAATGTTTCTATTGACATGGCAATCTCAGAAGAAATTGCACTATAGTACTCAGAACCAGCTTACTTTTTGCAGTGGTGATTTATTTTCAGCAAAACATCTATTACTCCATCATATTACTGTTACTATGTCATCATGCTGCTACTTTCTTTTTCCTCTTTTTGGTTTTTATTTTTACTGCATTTAATTAGAACTCGATTTGATTACAAGTTGCTTAAGAACTAGAACATATGAAAGTGGTCTATAGTTTTATATTTATCCATATAACTTAGTAACATTATGATAAAAATAGTTTAGGTCAGGAGGAAGGAGTCCTCAGTAATTTGCTTTCCATTATAAAGGGAAATTCTGAAGTGCTGCCATAATTTTCTAAAATATCCTTAAAATTTTGAGGAATTAGTATGTGATCATATTTCTATTTCTTTCCTTTCCCCCAACATATTTTGAAAAATTTCAAACCTACAGAAAAGCTGAAAGAACAATAAATTGAACAACTTTGTACTTTTCAATCTAGACTAACCAAATGTAAATACTGTCACCATATTTGCTTTAGCCATCCCTCTACAAATAAACAAATGCACCCTTTTTTCCCCCATGAACCATCTGTAAGTTTCAAACATCAGGATATTTTACCCATAAAAACATCAGCACCTACCTTCTAAAAACAAGACTCTCCACAATACCACTGTCATGCTCAAGAAATTAATATTGACTTAAGAATGTAATTTAATATGCATTCTATATTCAAATATACCAGTTGTTTAAAAAACTCCTGAATAGCTATTTATTTAATTTTGCTCAAGGGTCACTCACTATATTCAGTTCCTGTGTCTCTTCATTGTTTTATATATAACAACATCCTAACACTGTTATTTTTAAAGTATCTCAAGTAGTTGTTTTGTAGAATGTTTGACATGTCTGAATTTGAATGTTTTCTCATTATAATGTTCATGTTAAATATTTTTGACAAGAATACTATAAAGATTATGTTCCTTCCTACTGCATAACATCAGGAGGCATATGTCTGTTCCAATGGTGATGCCAAATTTGATTTCTCAGTTAAATGCCCCCATGGCCTTGTCAATGTAAAGAAAATTTGTTTCTCTTTTATTTTAACCAAACTATGCTACGTACACAACCATGAAGAGGAATACCAACTGAGAATAATTTCCAGTATAATTAATAATTTTCTTGTAGGGATACCACAAAATGTTTCACCATTAATAAGGTAATCATTGTTGATATGCTAAAGTGAGGATACCACAAAGTGTTTCACTATTAATAAGGTAATCATTGTGGGTATGCTGAAGTGAGATGATGAAAATAATCTGTTTGGAATAGATGCAGAAATATCTTATTGAACTTAATGTTTAATTGAAGAGTTCATTACCTTTACTAAAGTAACAATAAGACAACTACAACTGAGAAGTTAAAGTTTTTAAATGCAATTTGTGACACAGCCATTCTAGACTGCGTTCCAAAAAGCAAGTGTACAAAGGAAACAGGTTCAATTCATACATACAATGGCCAGTGAGAGATCAAACTGAATTTCAGAAGCCCTGAGTTCTATTTTCAGGCTTCCCAGATGCTTATGAGCCTATAAAAGTTCTCAGTGTCCTAGCTTTTGGGTATCATCATTATGGGGCTGGGGTGAGAAATATCCTTATAAAAGTTTATAAATATCCTTATAAATATCCTTATAAACGTTTTCCTCAGGCAGAGCAAATAACTTCTGAGTATTTAAAAATACACAGGTCCAGGGGCTCCTGGCTGGCTCAGTCAGCGGAGCATGCGACTCGAATTCAGGGCTGCGAGTTCCAGCTCCATGTTGGAGGTAGAGTTTAGTTCATTAAAAATAAATAAAAAAATAAAAATAAATACACAGGTCCACTAGTTACTGATATTTATCTCATTTGACTATCATTTCTGATTTTAAAAACAATAATTATATGATTTTTTACTGTCTTTAAGCCTTTGATGATATCCTAATACAGCACTCCTTAGAGATCTGAAAGACAGTTAATCTTTGGAAACAGAAAGATCAAGCAAGTATAAGTTACATAATACAAATGCATATGGAATACTTTGGAAGCATTTCTTTTTAACACCTGTTCTGAATTTGGTTGTCAGATTTTTGTTCATCATTTGAGAAATAATCAGAAATTGTCATTGCTTATTTTTTACCAAAATACAATAATAACCTCTGGGTTCCAATCTACATAATACCTTAGAAAGACATACTAACTTCAGCCCACTATTACGTAGCCTTTATTTTATAAATTACTCCTCTAATCCTTACCAATCCACAAAAGATACACAAACAATTGTGAGCTATAGTGTCACAGAAGTAGCAATTGTCTATCTGTATATTAGATTAAGCCACAAGCATCAAATCATCAGTAGTTAAAAACAAAAATGACTCCCAATTCCACACATAAAGCACTTGGAAACTGACACTTTATCCTAATAACAAATAAAAGGTGAACAGATTTAAAAATCAACAACTCTTTCAGGATTCACAAGAGAGATCGACAACAGGTCTAACTGTTACTTTAGAGGTCAAAAAGACAGGTGAATGAATAAGCCGTGATTCATGAGGGGAAACTGCCATAGAAAACAATGCCTGGATATAAAAATCTGAACTGTAACTGGTGAACTGCTGGAGGCTCAGTGTGAACAAGTCTGAGAGTTAAAAACTCCAGCGGAGGCCAGTCATAGGAGACCTCCACAATTTTGTCAGATTTATTTCCAAGAGCTTGACCAAGTTCTCAAAGGTAGAGCACAGAGTATTTTTAGATTAGTGAAAATTACTCCGTATGATGCTATAATGATGAATACATGTCACTATACGTTTGCCCAAATCCACAGAATGTGCAACAGCAAGAATGAAGCTTAAGGTAAACTGTGGACCTTGGGTAATTATGATGTGTCAGTGTAGGTTCAATAATTAAATGTACCACTCTGGAAAGGGATGTTGATAATGAGGGTATGTATGCATGTGGGAGTAGGAAGTATATGGGAAATCTCTGTATCTTCCTCTCAGTTTGCTGTGAACCTAAAACTGCTCTAAAAAAATATTCAGGTATGTATATTTTCCCGAAACTTCTTTTAAAAAGTCTCAGTTTAAAACAAGTAGCACAAACATTAATAAGGAAGTCCTCCTTTACCTAATTTATTTGGAACCCCAGGATACCAAACAGATTAAGTAGAGCTGCTCCAGTTACAGCCCAAGTAGGAACAGGAGCCCTTTATACTAAGCCTCTGTTCTCCTTACCTACCCAGCCCTCCTCTCCACCTGCCAACTCTTGAAGAATCTCAAGAAATATAATTTGAAATGAATTAACTGTATTGAATACAAAAAGTTTTCATTTTTTTCATATTTATCTTTTAAGGGAGAGAGTGTATTAATGAATTTTTAATACTAAATTCCAAAGCTCACAAATAAAAACTTTTACAAATCACTACTACCACTTTCCCCCCAAAATCCAATTCAAAATACACAATAACATCTCTGTTTCCAAAAACATCTATTTGAATATGTTTCTGATTTGTTGGTTTTAATTATTATCTCTGATGGAAGAAATGTGTTGCTCCTAAAAGGGCTTCTCTTGTATTGTCCTAAACTAGATTGGCAACAGGAAACATATTGTTTAATTCTTCATACTCACTAATAAGGACTCACTACAATGTTCTATGCATTGACATTAGTGGCTAAACAACAATCATTTATCTTTTGGAAATAAAAAATGTTATCAAATAAAGAATATATTATAATTTGTGTTTATTTTAATTTATCTGAAAGTATATATAACAAATTACATGTGAATACAGTTTTATTATGGTAATAAAGACTAGAGATAAATCTAAAATATTCAGAGCCTTTAAGATATTAAATAAACACAAACTATGGGCAAAAATTCCTGATCTCACAGTTTGCCTGCTTATGAATCAGTTTCTATACAATAAAATGTGAATTACCAGGGAAATTTAAGGATCTATTTTCCTCTTGGTGATATTTTTAAAAATTACAATTTTATAAAATTGTTCAAACACATTAATCTAATCTAGAGGCAATGTCATGCAAATCTTGATATCTAAATTTTAGAAATATAAAATCTGGCATGCCCACACTAGAAACAAAAGCACTGAAATACATACTCAAAATATAGTACAAAATTATTTGCTCAAGTTGGCCTAGCTTGCTATAAGTTTACACAGCCAAACTAAGCAGCTGCAAAAGTATCTGAACATACTAAATTTTTATGAGAATTAATTTGCTTCAATCTTCACTGATCTGTCTTATTTCAATCTCTTTTCAAACGTGCTTTAAGAGTCAAAAAGCAAATAATGCTAAATAATGACTAGTGAACATCAGAGACTTAAAATTTTTTTCATAACTAGAAAGGCATTAAAACAAATTTTCATGTCAGCATGTAAAGGTTGTTAAAAAGTATGATTTATTTCAGAAACTTAAAAATGGTTATCTAAATCAATGGTGGCAGGAAAGAACTGAAAAGGCCTAAATGGGACTAATGATGCTTTTCTTTGAATACTTTCAAAGAGAAATTCATTTTGGGAAACTGGCAAAACACTGGAATCACGTCTGATAAACAGCTAAAAACCGATGCCTAAATTTCTTGAAAAAAAGATTAAAAAATCTAAGTGAAGTCAGTCGGAGAAAAACAAATAACATATGATTTCACTTATATGTGGAATTTAAGAAATAAAACAGAAAGGGCGCCTGGGTGGCTCAGATGGTTAAGCAACTGCCTTCAGCTCAGGTCATGATCCTGGAGTCCTGGGATCGAGTCCCACATGGGGCTCCCTGCTCAGTGGGGAGTCTGCTTCTCCCTCTGACCCTCTTCCTTCTCATGCTGTCTCTCATTCTCTCTCTCTCAAATAAATAAATAAAATCTTTAAAAAAAAAGAAATAAAACAGAAAAACATATGGGAGGGGGGAAAAGAAAGATAAAAAGGGAGAGGGAAGCAAACCTTAAAAGACTCTTAAAGAGCAAACTGAGGGTTGATGGAGGGAGATGGGTGGGGGAGGGGCTAGATGGGTGACGGGTATTGAGGAGTGCACTTATGATGAGTGATGAATCACTGAATTCTTCTCCTGAAACCAATATGCACTGGATGTTAACGAGAATTTAAATTTTAAAAAATCATTTTACGTAATCTGTGTGATTGAAAATAATATGGATTCCTCTAGTTGACAGATTGATTCAGTCTTCTATGTATGTATTTGTTAACTGTGTTGTTCAAATTTCCAGTACCTCATAATTTCTGCTTTTCTCCTTAGAGATTTTAATTTCTCTCCGAATTTGTCACGTTTATTTGATATATTTTGAGGCTGTGTTATTACATACATGAGGTTCACAGTGTATGTCTTCATGTGAAGTTATTCCTTTTATCACTTCATTGGGATCTTCTTTAACCCTATTTTAACCTGGAAAGTCTAATTCTTCTCACTACATAGTTTCATCAGTTCTTACCTCATAACATTTTTTCTCTCATCTCTTTATTTCAATCTTATTGTGCCTTTCAAATTTAGGTGTCTCTTTTACATTTCATGTAGAATTTAGTATAGAAGTTTTAATTTTTAAATAAAATAACCCAATCAAAGAGATTTGGTCTCTGAACTGGTAAATTTAATCTGTCTCAATTTACTGTTATAAGTGAGACATTTGGATTTAGTCTCATCGTGTTGTATTTAGCTATTTACTCTGATTTTTCTATGGCTCTTCATTTCCTCCTTTCTTCCTGTCGATATAGATTGAATTTTCTTTAATATAGACTGAGTTTTCTTTCCTATTGCAGATTTGAAAGTAGAAACCCTTTCTATTTCTATTCTTTAATAATAATGACTAAAATTTTAGAATGCATACATGACTTAAAGAACAAAGCTAATTACTACTGTTACACAAGCAATGTAAAACGTTACATTGCTTTATATTTTATCAATATACCTCCAAAAGCTGGGTTACATTATTGTACAGATTTTTATTTCCATCTTTTTAAAACCTCCAAATTAGTCTCATGTTTCCATTATTATTGTTGTATTATACAGTCAAGGTTAGCTAAGATTTACCTATATTTATAAATTTCTCTGCTCTTAAATAACCTTGTATTTTATTCAATTCTTTATTTAATTCCCTTCTTTATTTCTCTGCAGAGGGGGCAAGGGGAAAAAGCATCCTATACCATGGTTAGAATTCTCAGGGGAACAACTCCTGTCCAACACTCAGAGCCCAGGCTAAGACAAAGTTTCTGGAGATTTCTCCATGTAGATATCCGGATAGACAGATAATTACAACACTCTAAGCATATCCATACCGCCTTTCTCCTCCCCACTAACTCTCCAATAACTAGGTCCTAGAGGCCAGCAACTTTTCCATCACCACCATTAACCAGGTGATAAAACTTGAGCTCACAGGTTTAATTCTCTGGTTTTACATTCTGCCCTCTTTCTGACCCTTTGTGATTTCAATACCTTATAAGCTATGCATCTAAAGTAGTATTTTTATACATTTTATCTAAAGTAATGTTGATCTAGGGGCACCTGGGTGGCTCAGTTGTTAGGCGTCTGCCTTCAGCTCAGGTCATGATCCCAGCGTCCTCAGATCGAGCCCTGCATAGGGCTCCCTGCTCCGCGGGAAGCCTGCTTCTCCCTCTCCCACTCCCTCTGCTTGTGTTCCTGCTCTCGCTATCTCTCTGTCAAATAAATAAATAAAATCTTTAATAAAAAAAATGTTGATCTAAAATAAATAAAATGTTTGACAGAGGATTTTCAGTCTATTTAGAGTATCATATTTTTAGAACCAGAACTCCCTTCTGAGTAATTTATTACTTTTTTTTATGTAACCACTTGAAGCAAGTTTCAAAATGAAAAACTGATTAACCCTCAACTCTTGTCAAGTAACTAATTTTCTGGTGTTTCACAACTGCCCCTCCATTTCCAGAGGCACTTTAATCAGACCCAGGTTACAGACCTGTATTTTAACTAATGTTCCAGAAATACTAAGTCTTTGTATAGTAGTAATATATTAGACTCCATGGAAGAATATGATTGAAAAACTAACCTAAAATGGAGAATTTAAGTGCAAAAGATAATGTAGATTTGGGGTTCAGTCTATTTAATGACCTCTTTATGCTATTTAAAAAAAAATAAAAATGGGGGCCCCTGGGTGGCTCAGTCGTTAAGCGTCTGCCTTTGGCTCAGGTCATGATCCCAGGGTCCTGGAATTGAGCCCCACATTGGGCTCCCTGTTCAGCAGGAAGCCTGCTTCTCCCTCTCCCACTCCCCCTGCTTGTGTTCCCTCTCTCGTTGTGTCTCTCTGTCAAATAAATAAAATCTCTGGGAAAAAAAAAAATCAAAATGAATCCTATCATCTCAATAATAGTTCATAAGAAAAAAACAGTATTTTTTCTTTTACTGGACAGATCTGATCCTTGTTTTGCTAAATGCTGTTAAAACAGAGACTCAGTATTTTAATGCAACTATGTTCATTAGACAATAAAGCTTTAAAGGGCCTTTATTATTTAGCCTACATCTACAATTCCAAATTCTTGTTCCCAATTCAGGCTTTTAAAATATCTGTAGTATAGTTACTATAGTCCCAGGGTAAGGGAGTGGGGTAGACATGAAATTGCTGAGGAATAATTTCAAAACACAAATGCTTGGTCTCCTCTCTGAAGATTATAATTTGGTGATAGCCAGACACAAATAATTTCTCAGTTTCTCAGATTTAAAAAAACACTGCTCTAATGTTATTTTTCACAATGTATTATAATTTAATATTTGCTTGTCTGTCTTATCTAACAAACTGTGACATTCTGGAAAGGCAGGAAGTTTATTTTTGTATGCACAGTAATAAATATATTTTTTAAATAAGTGTCTGTGAAGTTAGTAAATGAATGCTATAATTCTAATAAAAAGAATTCCAGGTACCCTGATAAATGTGACAGAGAAAAGAAAAAAAATTTTTTAAAGAATAATTACAAGGTCAGGCTCCTCTAATCAGTAGTTACTTTCCTTCTAGGGACTCTGAGAAATCTCTAGATATATGTTTTAGATTGTATAAATAGATCTATTGTTAAACTGGAGAATACAAAGTTCACTGAGTATATGTGCTTATGCTGATCAGTGTCACAGCATCCTAGGGATCCAGAATGTACTAAGTATCACTTAACTGCTGGTCTCGCAGATGTTTCATACCACCACAGCTTCCTAATGCTGACATTCCTTTTCTGTTTTCTAACAAGCTTTTATTCAGAATCCAATATTACAGAGTTATACAAAATCAAACAGCTAGTTTTGTTTTTATTTTCTGCAATTTAGATCCATCCACTGTGCAGATCCATCTTTCTGTATCCATTCATCCGTCAGCCACCTAACCATCTGTCCATCTAGATGTCTGTCTACCTGCACATGCAAGTAGGGTTAACATATCAATTTGAGTTAAACACAGCTTTTGGTTGTTTGAAAAAAAAAATTTTGTCTTCATTTGTGAAAGATTTTTTGGCTGGATATAGAACTTTGGGTTAAATTTCTTTTAGCACTTTAATGTGTCAGTGGCTCCACTGATTTTTGGCCTGTACAGTTTATGAGAATTCTGCTATAATTTTTATCTTCCACTTCCCATAATTTCTTTCACTTTGCCTTCAAGATTTCACTTTGTTTTCAGTATTTGACTACGATATAATTAGGTATTTTTGGTCTGCTTTTGATTTTATCCTGTTTGAGGTTCTGTGAGCTTCTGGTATCTGTGATTTGTTATCTTTCATCAGTCTTGGAAAGTTTTTGGCCTTTTTCTCTTCAAGTATTTCTTCCATCCTTTTCTCTCCTACTTCCACAAAGCCAATTACGTGTGTCTGTTTAATATTATCCAACAAATCTTGGCTACTATGTTCTGTTTTTCCCTCCCACTCTCTTCTTAATGTTTCATTTTGGATAATTTTTATGGACCTACCTTCATTTAGTTTTTTCTTAGATTATATCCAATTTGCTAATGAGCACATCAAAAAATTCCTCATTTTTGATATCAAGATTTGTATTTTTAATATTTCCATTGCACGTTTTAAAAACACTTTCCATCTCTCAACTGAAACTCTTCATCTTTTCAGGCATGTTGTCTACCTTTCCCACTATATCCTTTAACATGATAGACAGTTATTTTAAAATTTGTCTCATATCCTAACGCCTGGGTCACCTATAAATCTACTGATTTCTTTTGAGTCTTGGTAATGTAATGCTCATTCTTATTTGTAGTTATATACTTTTTTATTAAACATAAGTGATCATGTACAGAACAGCAGATACTGAAGCAAACGGTATTTCTGCTTAGAGATAAGTACATCTCTTTTTCTGTCAGGCCATTCATGTGAGGGGATCAATCAATCTAGTCAATGTTCAAACTACATTTCAGTTTCAGTTGTTAAACTCACCATTAAGTATACCACAGGCTTCAAATCTTTCCAGCCATGAGCTATCATCACCTTGTACTTAGTGTGGTCTGGGTCAACAGGAATTTTTCTCTGTATTCCTGTTCTTCTCTTACCTTTTTACTAGTTCCTGCATATGAGCCAAGAGAGGGTCCTTCTCCATGCTACTGTCCCTCCCTCAATAGTAGGTGGCTCTTAATTGCTCTGGTTTTTTTTTTTTTTTTTTGGTTGTTCTTGTTTTGTTTTGTTTTTTTATAGTAGGATTCTGTTTGGAACAGAGGATCTCAGTTCTTCTGGTCCATCATGAGACTTAGGAAGGGTTCATATGCCCGAGCTTCCAATATGGGGGTCTTCTTAGCATTCCAACCCCTTACCATCATGGCAGCCAAATTCTACACAGCATCTGATGCATGTTTCAGGCAAAAGAGGGTTTCATGACACTTCATCTCTGCTTTGTACTGATGCAGGATCCTGGGCCCAAGAAGCTTTCTTGCTCCTTTTCCAATAGCTTAAAGTTTCTGCTCCATATGAGAAGAGGATCCAGAGAAATGATGAGGTTTTGTGCTGGTCTTTCGGTAGGGACTGATTACTTTGTGAACTCCTGCGTGCCTGATGTAGGCTACTGCCCTGACCCATTCATTCTTGTTAGCAGCCAGTAGAGGGAGATGGAGAAGAGCATATGAGTTAAGCGTGCACTCCCCTTGTATCTCGGGCAAACAGATAGGCCAACCCATACTTGGCCTTTAAGAATGCATTAAAATTTTAGCTCATTTCTTCTTACCAGCTTCTATGGTGGCTACTTCTTCCTCTTGTGGTCTGCAAATGGTGAATAGTTCATGTGTCCCATCTCCTTGGAGGGGCTTGTCATTCCTTGGAATTCAGTTCCCATGCCTTGTGACCTCAGCTCTCTGACAGGGGTCAAGAAAAGTTATAATTTTGTAGCTCATACAGCTTTTTCTGTTTTTAAGATGAGAGTAATATTTTCTGGTGATTTTCTACATACAAAGCAGAAGTAGAACTCCCAATGTGCCTATCGTTTGACAATATATTTTTTATCACATCTATGAAACACACATTCTAAATTCTTGCATTCTTACAAAAAAACTACATTGATTCTGCCTGGTGCAGTGTTCCTTTTCATTCACACCAGTCTATAATAGTAACAGCTCCATCTTTCCTTGTTCACACTGTAGTAGCATTTTTTAAGTATCCTGGCCAGAAATTTTTAATATATATACTGGCAAACTTGGTCTCACAATCAGTTAGCTGTCACACTGACATCAGTATCACTATATAGCCAGTTAGAAATAAAGTCTGAGAAAATGACTGGGGAAAAGAATAAATACAAGGCAATCGATTCTAAGTTGAAAGCAAATAACAATATTTTGTCAGCAAAATCTCAGATATCTTTATCAGATTAGTAATCTGAAAAAGGCATTTACCTAGTTATCTGGCATGGTAAAAAGCTGACAGGGAGACTTGGCAAGAACTAAAGAGTGAACTGGTGGTGAGGAAAAGAAATCAGGAAATAGATGTGTAAACTGTAGGGAAGAGACCCAAACATGGGTTTGAAAGCAATTGATAAGGGCTTAGTGGCAGGCCGAAATAAAGAAAAACAGAAAGGAAAGGAAGAGGAAGAAGGGGAGGAGACAGAGAAAGATGGGGACTGACAGAGAAGAAGAAGGGAAATAAGGAAGGGTGGAGGAAAGGAGAAATGGGAAGAAAATGAGAAAGAGAAGGGAGAAGAAAGAGGAGGGAGGGAAGAGAAACCAAAGGAAGGGAAAGGAGTTGACCAAGAAAAAGAGAGCACTAGAGAGAGACAGAGCATGAGCAAGCGTATACAGGCAAAAAAGAAGTTTCTGAGATGCTCAACTTCTTCTGTACCCACAGATGGTTCTATAATAATACAGTCTAGGTTTTCAGATTCATGTGTGAATTTATGAAAAAAATCCCGTATCTTACCAAAACTTTCCTCTTGATATCATAAAAATATATTATTTCCTTACAACCAAAAGTATTTTTTCATTGAACACTGTACAATAACTTATTTAAAAACTAATCCACCAATTAAAGCATTTAGCTAGAACCTAATTTTTGACCAGTAATAGCCATTCATTGACTCTCAACCATCTACATCCACTCTCATCTTTCCCCAATTCATTAATCAGGTAGATTAAAAGCCTTTTACTTTTCTGTTTAAAAGAATACTGAAATACTGCCTCATAAATTTTTAAGTGTCTAAAAATTCTCATCACATAAATATTTCCAAGTTGTCATTTGTACCAAAATGAAATATTGACATTTTAAAATATGAATTCAATGTATAATGACATCTAAACACTACAGAGATATGATGTTCAACACCATCCTTAAAAAAAAAAATACCTGAATAAGCTACTCTTTAATAATGGAAAACTTTTACATAATCTTTTCCCTGAATTTATATTCACATTCTCCCTATTTCATGCTGTCTTTTTATAGTCTTACTTCTCTCTTCTCTGAAAAAAAAAGGTGTGTATTTATATATACATATATATATATAATTTCATTTCCTTTGACCAAAATGCTCTAGTTATAAGAAATTCTTTCCATATGAATTATCATTAAAATTAGTTGTACACAACTGATAAAAAAATACAACACATTTTGATAATGTTATCAAACAACAGTAATAATTTGTTGAAATGTATGTCTTCACATTTTGTTGTGGCATCCCCTCTCCCTGTGCCCTCTGTCCCCAATTTGTTATGGTAACTGTAAATAAATATTATATATACTCTTAGGATTCTATTTCCATTGTTCAGCATTAATTCTACTCCTATTGTTCACTTATTTCTATAGATATAGTCATAGATATAGAAAGTCTTCTCAACGTTTTAAATCCCAAGTTTATGTCAAAAATCATATAGTAATCTACCATCAAAAAAATACTTTTAATTATCTGTCATTTTGACTAGACCAACCTTCAATTTTATTGAATGCAAAGATCTGGAACCATGTATCTGTTACCTAATAATTAAGAGTAATTGAAAGTAACAATTCTTGCAAAGCACTAAAATGGTTCTACCAACATCAAATCAAATATACAGGGCCACAATCCTTTATCCCAAGTACTTAGAAAAGATAAGTTTTATAATTCTGAATTTTTCTGATTTTGACAAGAAATATGCTTAATATTATGTAACACTCCCCTTAAGGTTTATGTCAGCATCCTGTAAGCAAATACATTATTTCTGCTGGAAAACTTATGGATAATTACACTAAGTAGGATATATCTATCTTTATATATGTGCTTTAGATCTGATGTCATCAAATGAGCAATGAATTTCCGGTATTCAAAGCTTTCTGGATTTTCATACTGCAGATACTGGAGTATGGATCAGTATTAATTATACCTATTATTAACATATTCTCATAAAGTTGTAAAACCCCCAAATACTGTAATTTTAATATAATTTAGCCAACAAAGTGTTTTGTGTGCACTATTTTATTTTGCTTTTGTGCTATTTTATGTTTTAAATCTATTTGTCAAAAGCTGACAGTGAGGATTTAGTTCATCAACTTATATATTAAAAAAGATTTATTCTCCAGGGCACCTAGGTGGCTCAGATGGTTAAACATCTGCCTTTGGCTCAGGTCATGAACCCAGGATCCTGGGATCGAGCCCCACATCGGGCTCCTGACTCAGCGGGGAGCCTGCTTCTCCCTCTCCCTCTGCCTCTCCCCCTGCTCATGCTTGCTCTTGCTCTCTCTCTGTAACTCAAATGAATAAATCTTAAAAAAAGATTTATTCTGTCAGATTATCTTTTTGAATTTAAAGTGTTAATATGCATCCCTATAAATTCTGATTCTACAACAGATAAATGGATAAATAGGGGACAAAGTTTATTGCCCAACTGAAATAAGAAGATCCACATTCAATACTTAGTGCTAATGGGCTCTTTGCTTTGCTTCTACCAGTGAGACTTGAGAATAAGGAACAATGCATACTTTTTTTTTTGACAACACTCAGAAGAAGGAATCCTTTAAAGAAAAAACTTCACCACTTCCATTGTTTCACTCAACGAGTAACTAAAGTAAAAGCACTATAATGTGGTATAAAAATGTACTTTCTCTAATGCCATGTTTTACTCTTAATAAAAATATCTATAAAACAAAGAATGATAGGAAGTTACTCTAGTAACAAAATTTAGAATCATCCCTTAGTTTGATAATCCTGAGATTTTTACAGCCTGGAACAATGTACCATATTAAGATTCACCATGATGTGAGATATGCTTTTCTTTTGAAAAACAGGAAAAAAGCTACTGTAAAAGTTGAAGTAGAAAGGAGAACAGGTATGATACCTCAAGTGTCAATGTCAGGGATATCAACTGACACATGAAATTCCCAGATCTGCAACTGGATTTAAGTATCCACACACACTTGCAATAGAGGTTAGTGTTAGTGTTTAGTTAGTGTTCCATCAGAATGTTCTGATTCCAGTTTGAAGACTTTTGCTTTACATTACATGCCAAGCATTAACTGTATCTTTCCATACATGAAGATTCTTTAAAGCATATGTATAAAAGTACTAGAGTAGTTTTATGTAGATTTTTTTTTATGTGCTTTCAGACAAGTGGAAGCCACTGAAGGTGATATAGTGTACTGCTAATCTATATGTAATGATTTCTTTTAAGATTTTATTTATTCATTTGAGACACAGAGATAGAGAGAGAGAGAGAGAGAGAGCACAAGCAGGGGGAGAGGCAGAGGGAGAAGCACGCTCCCCGCTGAGCCAGGAGCCGGACATGGGGCTTGATCCCAGGACTCTGTGATCATGACTCGAGCCAAAGATAGATGCTTAACCATCTGAGCCACCCAGGAGCCCCTGTAATGATTTTTTATAGACAGAAGATGATTAGTTAGAGCCTTGGTAATTATGTAGGGAAATGGCCTTTATTCATTCAATACCATACAATTTCACAGAACACTGTGTTAATCAGCCACTGCCACCACAGAACTGCTGTGTAATAAACTATTCCAAAGTACAGTAGCATAGAATCTTCATTTATTCTCAAAGAATGAGGGAGAGCTTAGGGTTTGCTGATTTCAGTACAGCTTGTTTATGTGTCTGGAGGTTGAATGATCTGGCTGGGACAAGTAGGTACTGCTCCAAGTGTCTTTCTTCCTTTCCCCTGGGACCAGCAGCTAGCCTGAGCATGTTCTCTTCATGGTGATGGCAGAGGGGCAAGAGCAAGTAAGCCCAATTGTGCCAGCAAATTTTAAACTTCTAGTCAATGTCAACTTAACATCACTTGGGCCAAAGCAAGTCACCAAACAGAGTCAAGAGTGGGGTTGTTTCCCACCGTGGGAAAACACTGTTTTATAGCAAAGCACATAGATAGAGGAAGGGGTGAAGAATTAAGACCATTAAAGCAATTTACTATCAATATTAAAATCTAAAACAAATTTTTCAGCATCTTACAATAGCTTAATATTGATTAAAAGAGACTAAATTGGTTCTGTTGTTACAGTAAAATTAGTAGAACCTAAAATGTGGTTTATATACCTTAAGATTAATTCAGAACCACTAGTAGAGAAAGAAGTGATTCTTAAACGTTAACAGTTGTAAGCCCTGTATTTATGCATTAGAAGGTAAATAAAAAAAAAGATATGATACTAATCACTAAATGGAAAGAAAGCTGGCTGAGAAAGGCTTTCAAAAGCTCCTGGTTTATATTACTGACATAGTAATCTATATATTCTATCTTAACCTAGGATCATAAGAGGTGGAGGGAGACTGGTCACAATTCAATAAAGCCCCTTAAGAAAATATTTTAACCATAGTATCTAATGAATATCTGTAACTCAGATACTACTCGCTAAATTTTATATTTTCTGCAGCAGCACTTTATAATACACAGCAACTTCTTCCATCTTCATTCTAATTCTCTCACTAAAGAAATAATCTGTAACTTTTATGATTCATCACTCTACTGTGTTCAGTATATAAAAGAAATCTAACCTTGCAAACAGAATCTGAAAATACCAAATAAATGTTGAAATTCAGAAAAATGATTTCAATTTTCTAACATGGGTTTTTCAAAATATTTGAAGTATTTCATATGACGGATTTTCAATAATCTACAACAGTAAGCCACACATAGAAGTCAATTTTTTAAAACCTCAATGAGGAAAAACATATTTTCTGGGACTCTTTCATTAAATCATGTATTGGGGTATAAAAACTCTCTTCCCCTATTGAGTAAATATTTGAATAAACAACGGCAGTCTTGCTTTACTATGGCATTGGACTTATTCTAATCATTTCCTTAAACATAACTCATCCTAACTATAGGTGCTTACAAAAAAATTAAAATAAAATAAATGATATAGCTGAGCCTGAAACCTTAGTGAACCACTGGGAATGGAAACAACAAAAACTGAATAGTTTTGATGAAGTCTCCTCAATCTTTCACAAAGAAAAACTTGAGAGAGACTACCACATCTGTTCACTTATAACTGCCAAAACATCAGTTAACTTTAAGAAGTTTCCATGGAAGGGGTGTCTGGGTGGCTCAGTCGGTTAAGCATCTGCCTTCGGCTCAGGTCGTTGTCCCAGGGTCCTGGGATTGAGCCCCACCTCGGGCTCCCTGCTTGGTGGGGAGCCTGCTTCTTCCTCTCCCTGTGCCTCTCCCCCTGCTTGTGCTCTCTCACTCTGTCAAATAGATAAATAAAATCTTTAAAAAAAAAAAAAGAAGAAGAACTTTCCATGGAAACATCTTAAAAGTCACCAAGAGAAAGAAACTATTTAATGGTATTTTCTATAAATGTCTATATGCTAAATTTTCAGCATTTAAATTAGTTTACATTTTCTCCATCTTTTTAAAAAACTTTCTTTGTGACTTGGAAAACTAGCCTGCATTCAGAAGAGTCCATACAATGTATGTGAAGTTTCAAACTCCATGTAACTAGTACACTAGTTACAAATACAATATTCCTAAACCTTAAAAGCCTGTATGTCACATTTTTTCTCCATCTGACAGGTAAGCACTATACTTAAAGATATAATAATTATTCCCCTTTCTCTTCTTTATGGTTGAATTACATATTTGTGTGGTCAATGAATATATTCCTAAACAATAGTTTGTTTTGCATGTTTGTAAATAGAATTATACCATATGTTTTTCTGTGACGACTTTTCATTCAACATTTATGCTTATTATTCATCCATACGGATTCATGGAGCTGCAGTTCATTTATTCTCACTGCTGAATGTTTCATAGTATGAATGTACAAACAATGCTATTACCAACATTATTAAAATATGTATTTCTCTAGGGCAGAGATTCTCGAACTTTAGAGTACATAAAGAATCATCTGGGGAGACTGCTAAAAAGAAAAAAGGTTCCTGGGGTCCACCTTCAGAAATTCTGATTCAGTAGACTTCTTATCAGCTCCTAAATGATCCTGATGCTGACTGCTGTGCAGACTACACTTCGAGTATCAAGGCTATAGGGTACCATTATCATTTTCTTATTTATTTGAAAGAGTTCTTCATGAAATCTGAATACCAATACTTTGTCACTTATAGGTATTCTAAATATCTTCCCCCAATTAACGACTTCTTAAAAATTATTTTTTTCAGGTATTATCTGATAAACAAAAGTTTTTAATTTTACTGTAGACAAACTTATCCACCTTTCATTTATGGTTTATACTTTTGTATCTTAAAGCCTTCCCTACCACAAGATCATGAAGATATTCTCTCTCATATTATCTTCTAAATACTTTTGGAGTCTTGCTGTTCACATTTAGGTCATTTGATCAACTGATTTTGTATACTGCATAAGATAGAGCTAAAATTTCCAAAACAACTGTCAGAGTACGAAAATCCTGTATTTCCAAACAACCATCTTTGCTGGGTATCAAATGTCGATAACATCTGTGAGCCTGTTGCTGGCTCTGTTCCACCAGTCTACCAATCCTGTGTCAAAATCAACCTGTTTTTATTTACCATTCCTTAGCCTTGTTTCAAATGCCCCTCCTGTAAAGAGTATATTAATTACATTTTAAACATTTTAACTAGTCTGTTAATCCCTGCCTTTTAAAGTTGGAGGGAATAAGTCATTTCCATTTACTATAATTAGATATATTTGAATTTTCATCAGCTATTTTCTGCTTTTTAATTACTACAAACATGTTATATTATTTTCCTCTTTCTTCTCCTGTTCTCTTTTGGATTAACCAAATATTCTACTCCTTCCTTTTGTACTTTGCTTCTATTATTTCACTGGCTTCCTGAGAAATCCTATCATGTATTTCTTACTTCCCAAGTGTTTCTAGTGCTTACTCAATATTAGTTTCAAAAACTGAATGATGACCACATCTATTAAATTAGTAACAGCTGAAAAGATGCCTAACTTTAAATATCTCTGCATTTAGGGACACGGGGCTGGCTCAGTCGAAGGAGCATGCAACTCTTGATCTCGGGGTTGTGAGTTCGAGTCCAATGTTGGGTATAGAGATTACTTAAAAATAAAATCTTAAAAAAAAACCCTAAGTAAATAAATAAATATCTCTGCATTTAACATAAATACAAAATTTCCTGTAAAGTCCATTTTTAAAAATACCTTGTTGCTACAGTGCTACTTACAGACTGGAAAACAAGACACATAAATAGGTGAAAGATCCACTAGGTGCTTCAAAGTTGTTTTTAGATTTTAATATTCCCAAAAGTAGATTGTTATGACAAAGTAATACAATACTTTGTTTCTTGAATAGTATTGGCTTTATGCATGTCACTTCCATTTGAGTTCACTCAAGTTACTTGGAAACTTGAAAATAAAATGTCCTTAATATTTATTTTCTCCCCTAGTATCTATGCAATAGATAATATTCATGAATGCTATGACACTAATCTAAATTTATTAAATAAATATTCAGAAATTTATTTAAATGTGAAGGAACAGACATCTTTCCCACTGGCCGCTGCTATATAAAAGACAAGGGACTTATAAACCTAGCAAGCCTAAAACTTTTCCTATTACTTAAATATGATGGGAAAATATAAGACATCTCAAGCACTTACATATCTACCTTACTCAAGGTTCTCCATGTTAACTTTATTTTTTTAAAGATTTTATTTATTTATTTGACAGAGAGAGAGATAGCAAGAGCAGGAACACAAGCAGGGGGAGTGGGAGAGGGAAAAGCAGGCTTCCCGCCAGTCGAAGCAGGGCTCAATCCCAGGACCCTGGGATCATGACCTTAGCCGAAGGCAGACGCTTAAAGACTGAGCCACCCAGACGCCCCCTCCATGTTAAATGTTAACTTTAAAAAACGAATTAAATTATGTTTCATAGCCCCTTAAACTAAACACCAGCTTCTTAAATGAAAAGGAATTAATTATATTTGGGGGGGGAATAGAAGAGAGATCTAAAAATACTCTAAACTTGTGTTTCATATAGCATAGTTGTCCATCTTTTATTTTATTTTTTTTAAAGATTTTTAGTTATTTATTTGACAGAGAGAGACAGAGCGAGAGAGGGAACACAAGCAGGGGGAGTGCGAGAGGGAGAAGCAGTCTTCCCTCGGAGCAGGGAGCCCGATGCGGGGCTCGATCCCAGGACCCTGGGACCATGACCTGAGCTGAAGGCAGATGCTTAAGGACTGAGCCAACCAGGCACCCCGTTGTCCATCTTTTAGAATCAACCCTAATTTTTAAAGAAAAAATATACTGTTCTAAATAAAGAAAAATGTTTATTGGCCTCCTCAAGAAATGCTGTATCTACCTATCTGTGGAAAGACATCTGCAAAACTATTAACAATAGAGTCTCTGAAGAGGCAGTGTAATGATGCTTGGTGAATGAGAACTTAAGTTTTATGTGTTACATATGAAAGCTGAGAATGAGGATATAATCTTGTACTGTTTGTATGATTAAATATACACAATTTTAAATGATTACATCAATTTTTAAAAGTTGAAGATGCATATATAAAGTAGCCTCAGGCAGCTGTACTCAGAATTAAGGAATCTTTATGGAAGAAGCTTTATAAAATTTCTTCTGAGTTGATGCACCTGGGTGGCTCAGTCAGTTAAGCATCCAACTCTTGATTTTGGCTCAGGTCATGATCTCAGGGTTGTGGGATTGAGCCAGGCATCAGGCCCTACACTCAGTGCAGTCTGCTGTCCCTCTCTCTCTCTCACTGCTTCTCCCTATGCTCGCTCTTTTTTTTTTTCCAGATTTTATTTATTTATTTGACAGAGAGAGAGCACAAGCAGGCAGAGCAGCAGGCAGAGGGAGAGGGAGAAGCAGGCTCCTTGCTGAGCAGGGAGCCCGACCGATGCGAGGCTTGATCCCAGGACCCTGGGATCCTGACCTGAGCTGAAGGCAGACGCTTAACCGACTGAGCCACCCAGGTGCCCCCCACCCTTTTTAAAGATTTCTCTCACAAATAAATAAATAAAATCTTTTAAAAAAATTCTTCTGAGTAAAAATTTTCAGAGTAAGTAATATGAGTCAAGTATAAGGAATACTGAAGCCAATCATGGAGGGCTTAGAACAGAAGCAAAGGAATCTATATTTATTCTTTAAGCAATAAGAAGCAACTGTAAGTTTTAGAGTAAGTGAAGTAATAAAGATATTTAAACATAAATTTATCAACAACAAAACAAAATACAAAGAAAAGATTATCTTTTCCTTTTGAAAACTAAGTCATTATATGAATCACAAAAACTGCAAAGTATTAAAAATGAGAAAACAAATGGTGTTTTTATGCATATGAACTATTTAGCTTACTGAGAGTAACAAAGAGTTTACAGTAACTAAAAAAATGCTTACTGGTAACAGAGTTAAATAAGCTATTTCAGAATTCCTGTTTGTTCTAGAAACAGTATTCCTTCCCAGTGAATATGTTATTAGCATAAATACCACTCCTAAATCAGAATAATACTAACCTTACCTTTGATTTATATCACTAATTTCTGGGGAATAAACTATTATTACTTTAAAAAGAATGCCTAAGAGTACCCATATTTCCTGTCTGTTTTAAGACTTACAGTTTAAAAAATTGCAAGATGCTTCAAGTTATTATGCAAGTAACTCTGATGTTCTCTTAAAACCACAGATTGTTAGGAATTTAATTTCATCTTGCAATGCTCTCCCAAACTGGCTTTGGAGAAAAAAATTTTTTTTCCTACCTGTTTCTACTCAATAAAAAAATATTATGTAGTAATCAAGTAACAGACAATAAACACTTTCACCTTGATGTTAAAAATATCCTATCTTCTGGTAAAAGCATGCTTCAGATAATCTCAGTACTTAAGAACAGATATTTAAATGGTTTAAAATAAAATTCAAAGCTTTTTTTTCAATATTAACCACGAAAAAAGTAGTTTAAAATTCCTGGTCTACTATTTTCAAGAAGACCATGACTTAGGATTTGATATTTTAAAAGAAATGCTTATGAATTTTTACTATACTGCAAGAAACTTTTCATGCTACACTCTCCAATTAAAAAAAAAACTAGACATCTTTTTATATTATGATAAAAGGTAAATGAGCAAATGATGAAGTAAAAGAGAGAGAGAAATGAATTAATTGTACCAAATAGGAAGATATTATCCAAATGAAGGAGGCAGGGAAGCTGAATTAGCATGATGCATCACTACCCAGTAGGTAGGATCCACAGTGCCCTTGTAACAGGGAGTGAAAATATAATTGGTTGGTAGCTTATTCATTCATTGTCTATTTCTTTTAACTCCAAAAGCAATGTTTAAAAATGTACAGCCCACTCCTAATGTCAAATTCATCATCACAAATGATATTTAATAAGCAATCTCATGAATGTGACTCTGTACTTCTCTCAGTGGTAAAATAAACGGTACAGTTAAAGAGTGATGTTTTACAGTTGAAAATAAACATTTAGACAATAGTCTACATTCTAAGAAATGCTGCAATTCTAAATGAAAATGATTTAACGTAAGTCATTGTTTTCTAGGTAATATAAGTTTTTATGATTAAATGCATGTTTCAATCAGTAAAAGATACAATGAAAGGCAGTGAATAAAGTAAGGACTACTGGCTTCATTAATGCTTGCTTGGATACTAAACACCTATTTCAAAGTCAGAAAAAGTAAGTCCTTAACTCATATGAAACTGCATTGTGCTGGATGAGGCCAATGACCTCAGCATCCATTCCTACCACCTTATTTAAGCATATGGAGGATGGAAAGTTAAAAACTGTATTGCCCAGATTCTCTTGAAGTTATGCTTCCAGATGTGAATGAGCTTCCAGCACAGGGATACACTTATGTAAGATCTGAAAGACAGAAACTTGGTGGTCATTCTGCTTTGGATATTTTTGTTGCAAGCATCACTGTAAAGATGTGGAGATTTTCTAATGTAATATTCCAATGTCCAGTCTCCAGCTTTGTATCAGTTACAGTGAAAGATTTCTGATCTCTTGATTATAGTAATGGCATAACGTTCTTGAACTCAACATATCTTGATCTCGATTGGATGAGAAAGAAATAACAGCTCTCTTGGTCTACTGATACTTATGGTGAGCTAAGAATCATTTTAAGAGGCTCAGCCTACAGATCTCTAACCCTTCCAACAAGTAAGTTTGGGTAACAATGTTAAGAACACTGGAAATACATGGCCTTCTGGTCTGAAGCACCTGTCATAAACACACATCCCTTGAAGAAACTAACAAATATTTAACTAGACCCACCAAAAAGAAAAAAGACCTATTAGCAATGAAGGAAGGGACACTACCGACTACAGAAATTAAAAAAACTATAAGAGAATGTTAGAATGACTTTATTACAACAAATTAGAAAAATTAAACATACAAATTCCCAGAAAGACAGTAACTACTAAAACTGATTTCAAAAAGAAATAGAAAATCTGAATAAACTTTTAAGAAGAAATTAAATTAGGTATTTAAAATATCCTCATGAAGTCAAAGTCCAGATGGTTTCACTGATAAATTCCATCAAATATTTAAAGAAGAGGGGCGCCTGGGTGGCTTGGTCTGTAAAGCATCTGCCTTCAATTTCGGTCATGATCCCAGAGACATGGGATCCAGCCCCTCACTGAACTCCCTGCTAGGTGGGGAATCTGCTTCTCCCTCTCCCTCTGCCCCTTCTCCCACTCATGCTCTCTCTCTCTCATTCACTCTCTCTCAGATAAATAAAGTCTTTAAAAAAAATTTAAAGACAATAATACCAACCCTTTACAAACTCATTCAGTAAATAAACAAAGAAATACTTCCCAACTCATTCTATAAGGCCAATAGTACCTTGCTATCAAAGACAGAAAACATCACAAGAAAGTTACAAATACCACAAAAATACTTAAAACATTAGAACACTCAATCCCACAACATATACAAAGGATTTTATACCATAGCTAAGAGAGATTTTCCCCAAGAATGGAAGGTTGGTTTAACATTCAAAACAACAACGAACTATCCTACATTATTATAATAAAGGACATAAACAATCTCAATAGACACTATCTCAATAGACACAGAAAAAGCATTTGACAAAATCTAACACTCATTCATAATAAATACTCTTATTAGCAAAGGAATAGAAAATTTACTCAATCTGATAAAGGGTATCAACAAAAATCTCACAGCTAATACCACACTTAATTGTGACGGACTGAATGCTTTCTCCATAAAGTAAGGAAGTTCCTTCTGCCACTTCCATTCAACATTGTACGTGGGCTTTTAGCTCATACAAGTAAGCAAGATGACATTCACATAGTAAAGGAAGAAATAAAATTATTTTAATCCACCGATAACTTGATCTTAACTGTAGAAAATCCCATGAAATCCACAATAAAACTAAGAGGAAAAAATACATAAGACCAGCAAGATTGCAGGATGCAAGATCAATATACAAAAATTCACTGTATTTCTGAACTCTAGCAACAAACTATTCAAAAATAAAATTAAGTAAACAATTCCATTCACAATACATCTCAAAGTAATAAAATACTCTATGTTAACTGGAATTTAAATAAAAACTTGGCAAAAAAATTTTTTTAATTAAAAAAATAAAAGTAATACAATACTTGGGAATAAATTAAACAAGTTGAAGACTTGTATACTAGGAATTATACAATAATGATTAAAATGGTTTAAGAAAACAAATTATAGATCAAATTTATGATTATAGATACAAAAATATCAGCAATAAATAAAGCTATTCATTAAAGAATTCCACCTTATGCTCAAGCAAGGTTTATTCTAGAAACGCAAATATAATTCAACATCAGAAAATGTATATATACAATTCATGTCAACGAATTAAACCATATGATTATATCAACTGTGGCTAAAAAAGCACTTGATGAAATACTGCAGTTGCTCCTAAGAAACAGTAAAATGAATCATTTGAATTTAATAAAGACTACTCTCCAAAAGTAGATACCCTGGAGGCGCCTCGGTAGCTCAGTCAGCTGAGCGTCTGACTCTTGGTTTCAGCTCAGGTCATGATCTCATGCTCAAGGTCATGAGATCGAGCCTTGCATGGGGCTCAGCACTCATTGTGGAGTCTGCTGGAGATTCTCCCCCTCTGCCACTCCCCCCACCCACGCACATGTTCTCTGTTTCTCACTCTCTCAAATAAATAAATTTTTAAAAAAAGTAGATACCCTAAAAAGTAAAAGACTGAAGCCCATTCAACTAAATGAATCAAGATGAGGAAAGTAACTATCACTAGTATCCTATAACACTGCCTTGTAAGAAGAGAAGGCAATAAATCATTGGAAAAGAAGAAAAACAAACATCGCTTTGGCCACTAACAAGTATAAATAGGTTAACTTGGGGCACCTGGGTGGCTCAGTTGGTTGAGCAACTGCCTTCGGCTCAGGTCATGATCCCAGGGTCGTGGGATCGAGCCCCACATCGGGCTCCCGGCTCGGCGGAAGGCCTGCTTCTCCCTCTCCCACTCCCCCTGCTTGTGTCCCTCTCTCGCTGTCTCTCTCTCTCCCTCTCTCTGTCAATTAAATAAATAAATAAAATCTTAAAAAAAAATAAAAAATAAATAAATAGGTAACTCAAAGACTCTACTAAAAAACTACTAGATTTAATAAGAAACATTTATAAGATGCCTATGTATATATATATCTAAATATCAAAAATTTTTATCTACTCTTAGAAAATAGTACTTAAAATAAGGAACAGAATAACTATTTTATTTAAAATAGAACCAAAAATTATACATAGAAAAAAATTAACCAGAAAGGCCTTGTACCTAAATGAAGTAAACTATAAAATCTCATTGTAAGATAGAAAATAATCCCAACAAACAGAAAAATACCCCATGTAACTATGTGGGAAGATGTACTATCTTAATAATGCCAGTGGTTCCAAAAATAACAAATAAATATAATGTAATTCATAGGAGAATCCCAAAAGAATTTTTCTAGAACTGGAAAAATATAAATCTTAAAGCATACATGGAAAAGCAAATGCAAAAATTAAGTAAGAAATACATGAAAATTTAAAACAGTAAGGGCAAACAGCCTGCCAGATAGCAAAGCATTTTTTTAAAGTAGGTTTCCCCTAGGGGAACCTGGCTGGCTCAGTTGGAAGTTTTTTTGCTTCCAATTCTTCATCTCAGGGTTGTGAGTTTGATTCCCAGGTTGGGTACAGAGATCACTTAAGTAAATAAACTTAAAAATTAAATTAAATTAAATTAAATTAAAAGATAAAACATAAAGTAGGCTTCCCTTTACCAGGAAGGAAAAATTTTGAAGACATTCATATCTGGTATTTGTACCTATTAAATACTGATAATAACTTCTATTCATAAATGATGGCCAATGTGTTTATAAAATAGAACATAACAATAAAACTCAATAAGCTATTTTAATTCAATGCATGATAAAATATTAATAATGAAAATAATTAAACAATTATTAAGTACCATATTATAAGAGCTTTACATATAACATTTTCCTTTCATAATCCTCATAAAGCCCCAAAGGGCTATCTCTATTTTAAGGATAAGGAACTTGGGGAGATAAGTTAATCAACTTGCCTAGTCAGTGATAGAAAAAGGAGTTAATAAGGAAGTAGTAGGTTCAAATGGAAAAGAATACCACTTGATCATGAAAAAATTCTGTATGCTAACAGAAAGAGAATTCTACTTACAGATACATGATAGACCACACCCTACTGGAACTATGAAATTATGTCATTATATAAGTGAATAAATAAGTTGAAATAAGGAAAGGGTATAATAACAAATAAGATTTAAATTGTGCTTTTCCTTTTTTAAGGGTGATTCTGTGTTCATTATATGGTGCTAAACTTATCTTTAAATAAATTGAGATTATCAATAAAAAAAGAATCAAGGAGATTTCCTAATGCAGAAGTTAAATTACAGGTGTTTACTGTTCTAGTTAATATTTGGGGAGAGTGGACAGATACAGAAGACAAAGGACTCGGGCAACCATATCATTTATCTTCCAACTAACAACACTTCTGAGAATGAAAGAAGGCACTAAAGTAATTATGACAGTATAAGTATAAACCATGAGTGGCAAAGGCAGACATTTGGTCACCCTAGTTAAGAAAAATATGTTAGCAAAAAATTGTTTCTTATGATAACAGCTAACATGTTTTTAAGAACTTCCTATGTTCCTATGCATTCCATGATGAAAGATTTTATCTCTTATTCCCTGCCCCATATATATATAATTAATATATATATATATTAAATTTTTGAAGGAATGAACAGATTTCCTTTAATTAAAAAAATGGATTCCTATGTCTATATAATATAGTTTAATCATTTAAACATCATTACAACCTAAGTTTATGAATAAGCATCAGTTCATGCATGCAAAGACTTAGAGAAACAACAAAAATAATCAACAAACCATCTCTATGTATTAAAGATGGTGACAGAATACTGAAATTAAGGCATAGCAATAAATGAGTAATGATGGCACACTGCATACTTCTAACTTAGAGTCTAATAACCAAAACAAAATTTAAACCTACAAGGCAAATTATGTTTTAAACTACAGTCTTTTATCCTAGCCACGATACTCAACCAACATCAAAAGAAGACAAAGCTGCTTTAATTTCTTACCTGCACAGCCAAAAGCCAAATGGTATCTAGAAGAGGGGCTGAATTTAACACAGCACACATTAGCCTTCGCCTCAATGCTTGCCACTGAGTTGTCTAGGTTGGTAGACCATAGCTTCACTAAGAGTAAAGAACAATAAAAATGAAAAGAATTAAACAATACATTAACAAATGCTTCTGTAATCCAGAAAGTTTTGCTTATTGCTACAGTTGCCTCTTCATACTAATCCAAAGCATTTTAGTTTACTAGAACCAAAAACCTTTAAATTAAATGACTAAGTAACAGAACAATGTATTGCAACCAAGACAGCATAGTTTCAAAGTCAGAAAACAACAGACTAAAAATGTGCTGAGAGGTAACATGATCCCATAGCATAAAAGAGAGGAGTAAAAAAAAAAAAGGGCAATATGGAGATACATGTGTATTTGTTTCAGTATTCTTTAAATGGTGTTGTGGGGGGGGGGGGTGCACCTGGCTGGCTTACTCCGTAGAGCATGTGACTTGATCTCGGTGGTGAATTCAAGCCACACACTGGGCATGGAGCCTACTGAAAAAAAAACGGTGTGTATTTTTCTCAAGTGTCATGGGTGGAAGATGAATCATATAGTCATCCCACTCCTACACACAAATGCACGCACACACACACTTTCATATTTATTATATATATCAGAATACAAATGTCATTTTTAAAGTACCTGGAAGCAGTTCTTGTTTTATCTTTCAATTAAGAATTCCATGATTTTAAAATTTTATGTAGGAACTCAGTTATATGATTTAAGTGTGTCTAAAGTAATGTTACAGAATTGTTTAGCTAAACTTTTAAATGTTTGTTTTAATATTTGATATTTAGTCTATTCCAATGGTATATACTGAGATTTGTAAAGATTACGGAAAAACTGATCAGAGCAGGTCAGATCTGAGAGCAGAAATAGAAAGGTGAGCTGTTGTCTTGTAAGGTACCAGAGTAATGATCGTATCATACATCAAAAATGTCTTCGTAGACAATAGAATACACACATAAGACAGACTGTCAAGATATTGGTTACACTCCTGGTTACACATTGCAATTAATAATGAACACTAACTATAATAAGAACAAAAGTCTTCCTACCCATCTTTTCAGTGGGCGCCAATGTCCTGTCCCCCAATGACCTGTCCTGGACAATACCCAGTTGGGGTCCAGGTATTGGTGTCTGTTTAAAAGCTTTTTGGGTGATTCCAATGTGCATTTGGGATTGAAAACCAGTATTAAGATGGAGGCACAGTAAAATTTTAGAATCTTTTTAGGAATACTAATATGGTGATCTGTAAATGGGAGTAAAAAAAAAGTAAAAATGGTTCCAACTCTCACTTCTATAAAATGGTATTTCCTAAGAATAGAGATTTTCTCTGTGTGAATGGGATAATTTATCTTTTACAAGTGGAATTCCATGGAGAGTTTCTTCAAATATGTGGACCTTGAATATAAGTTAACCATTAAAAAAGTTACTTACAACCTAATCAATCTATTAGCCTCCTAAGAGAAAAATAAGACACTCAATATTAAAATAAAATAAGGGTTTTAAATAGCAATATTTGGTTTGTTTCATGTTATTTTCTAATAGGAATCATGTGCTATTCCAATCAATATAAAATTGTCCCAGCAATTAAGATATACAATCTGAGATGAAATGGCTAGTTATAATTAAGGGTCTACAAGTCAAATACAGCATTTATAGACTAGAATATCAAGTGGTAGAGCTGTACTCAAAAAAAGTAGCAAGACAAAGTTAAACCACACCACATTTTATGGAGCACCTACTATCCCCATAACTCCACTGCTAATCACTAAGAACCTTTATAAACAAGGTTTACACATCAGTATAACAATTAAATATAAGTAAGCATAAGAATGAACTAGAACAAAATGACACTTAAATTAGAAAACAAAATATTTTTAAAAAAATATGAAAGATAAAGCACAAAGATGTTCACTTTGACAATACTGATTTACCAAACATAAGTTTTTCTTTTAAACTTGATCAAATAGAGAAAACAGACCTTGTTGTATTAGTTAGCTATTGTTGCACAGCAAATTGCCCCAAAACTTAGCAACTTAAAACAACAAAATTTACTGTCACACAGTTTCTGAGGGTCAGGATCTTTGAGCAGCTTAACTAGGTAGTCTTGGCTAAGTCTGAAGGGCCCAGAGAGGTCACCATTCAGCTGAACTACAGGATCCACTGCAAGCTCACTCAACATGGCTCTTGGCATGAGGATGCAGTTTCCCACCATTTGAGGGTTTTTTTTTTTTTTTTTAAGATTTTATTTATTTATTTGAGAGAGAGACAGAGACAGAGAGACCACAAGCAGGGAGAGGTGCAGAGGAGAGGGAGAAGCAGACACCCTGCTGAGCAGGGAACCCAAAGTGGGGCGCAATCCTAGGACTCTGGGATCATGACCTGAGCCTTAGGCAGATGCTTAACCAACTGAGCCACCCAGGCGCCCCGTCATTTGGGCTTATGACAATACTGCTAGCTTCTCCACATTGAACCAAATACTAAAGAAAGAATGATGAAGACAGAGGCTATAGTGTTTTATATAAACTAATTTCAGAAGTGACATACCTTCACATCTGTAGTATTTTACCAATCACACAGACTGGCGCAATGGGGAGGAAAGTATGAGAATACTAGGAGACAGATCACTGGGGCCATCTGGGAGGCTGTCTAACATAAGCCTTTTAATTTCACTTGGATACAGGAAATATTACACTTAGTTAAGTTATAACTTATAGGAATGATAACTGCCTAAAGTTATAAATTAGAGGAAAGATAACTGCTATCCTAATGCTATTTATTATGTTGCAATTCGTTTTTTAGTCCTTTGATAAAAAAAGAAGTATTTCATTCAGTATGCATTAATTAAAATTAATTTTTTAAACTTGTCAAGATTTCAAATTTATCACTTTGACATTAATGTATGCAGCTATGAAAATCTGGAATGAATAAGAACCTATAACTACTGCTGTTCTAAAACCTAAATATTCTTCAAATTCATATTTGGGGATAAAAAAACATTTAAAGAATGTGATTATTCCAATTCAAAAGCAAGGTTATTTATTGCAAATGATTCTTGGTTTATGTATTTGAAAAGGAAAATATATTTTTCATAAAGAACTTATAAATTGGTTCATAAAATTATTTCCTGATTAACTTGAGACATAGCAATACTACATCTATTAGCCTGCTACATTCACATTTAACACCCAAGCATGTACATATATATTTGAAAGTAAACTATTTTTAAATACACAGAATTAAATAAAATAAATAACAGCATGAGTACAAATGTCATTTATAAGGACTTAGTATTATGGATTGAAAAATAATGTCCAATAACTATTAAAAATTTAATAAATATAAAACATAAAAAGTTAAAAATATAAAATGCTAAATATATGTGTAAAATACATGAAAAATAATTTAAAATATTCTCTTACTATAAATTATCACAAAGGCAGTATTTTATAAGCAATATTTTATAAGTAAAAATCACCAAACACTTAAAGAGTGATAAATACATTTATATAATACTAAAATTTTAAGATGGGCTTAAATGCATTTGGGACTTTTAGTACCAACCAAGATAAAGTAAGCCCACTATAGCCAATCTCTTCCACTATGAGTTTACTCTGAGGAAATATCAAAAACAAAAGCAAAAAGCAAATGTCTGAAGAATCCAAAAAGTAAGGAAAAGTAGTCATTATGGGAAGGACATTCAAAACTTTAAAGAAGTAACCAATGCAGGGGTAAGAGTACCATTTCTCTTCTCCCTCCTTTTTTTCCTTGGCAAGCCAAAATCAGCACCTCAATAAGCAAAAACTGAGGAAAACCCCTGTGTTTCTAACCATAAGACTAGTAATTCCTGCAAGCCAGGGGGCTGAGGGTCATTTTTTTTGTTTTCTTCTTCTTCTCTCTCAACTCTCCCCCCTGGGTGGGCTTCCATCACAGAGCTACAGCAGTATGGCAAGCTAATATTCCCACAGAAACTCTATCTCTGTGGTCATAAAAAGGAGTGACTCGTCTGTAGAGAAACCCCAACTTTCTTGACAAGAGTCTCAGTAAAAAAGGGGGACAAGGAATATGGGAGAAACCTGGAAAAGAAAGCACTGGAGAAGGAGATCCCATGTTCTGTGTATGAACAGGCCTAAGTCTTTTAGTCACTTATAAGCTCTGTATGTGTAAGATGGACACAAAGGAGCATCACAAAGGCTTTGTGCATTGAACTATAATTGAAAAGACGACTCAATTTCCAGATTAACTCCCAACTGGCGTATACATGAGACAAACCAACACAGGACAGCAAAGACTTTGAAAACCACCCTGACAAGGGAACTATCACTCACACAGAAAGCAAGATAGAACATACAGTTACCATCTAAACAGCTGATCAACTGCTTGAAAACAAAACAAAACAAAACAAAAACATTCTCCAGAAAATCTGAACAGGACCCAGAGTCTTACAAAAGATTCAAAATGCCTAAGATACAACTCACCAATTATTGAACACACAAAAATCCATGAAAACATGAAGAATTTTCAAATGAAGATCCCATCAACAAAACCCAATCCTAAAATCTAGATGTTGGGATTATAAAACAGATTTTAAAGCAACTATTGTAACTGTGCTCCATGGGGTAAAGATAAACACATTTAAAGTAATGGAGAGACAGAAGTACTCAGAAGGAATACAGGAACCGTAAAATAAGAATCAAATGAAATTTTAGAAAAAAATACAGTAATTTACATAAAACATTCACTGGACTGAACAATATCAAAATAGAAATAAGCAGATAAAAGAGCCAGTGATCTAAAACAACAAAAGAAATTACTTAATGTAAAGAAGAGAAAAGGTACTGACACAAAAAGAACAGAGACTCAGGGGGCCTATAAGACAAAATGAAAGGTCTAACACTCATGTAAGTAGAATTTCTAAGGAGAGGAAAAAGCAATTACTGCTTTGATGAATACTAACAAACTAGATTCAGAAGAAATAATATTAATAGGGATAAAGAATAACATTATATATTGATAAAGGGTCAATTCATGAAGACAACAATTCTAAATGCTTAAGACCCTTAACAATACAGCTTCAAAAAACCAAAACAAACAAATAAAGAGTCAAAACATCCGCTCCTGGCTAAAAGGAGAAATAAAATCAGATTTCAACACTCCTGTTTCATAATCAGTAGAACAAGGAGACAAGACAAACAAACAAAAAACAGCAAAGATATAGAAAAACAAAAGATACTATCAATAACTTTAATCTAACTGACACTTATAGAATACTCCACTGGAGAACACAGATTCTTTTCAAAACACTTGGAATATTTACCAAGGCAGATCATACTTTGGACCATAAAACAAACCATAACAAATATGAAAGAATTAAAGTAATATAAAATATGTTCTCCAACTAGAATTAAGCTATAATCAATAACCAAAAGATTTCTGAAAATTTTAAGCAAGTGAATGAACAAACAGATATATTATATGAAAATTTGAGGGGTCAGCTGAAGTGCTGCTTAAATGGAAATGTATACCAGGAAATATTTATATTAGAAAACATAAGAGGCTCAAATCAATGACATAAACTTCAACTTTAACAAAACAGAAAGAAAGGAAATCATACCCAAAGAAAAAAATTAATAGTTACTGTGGGGGAAAAAAGCTAACGAGCAAACATCAATGAAACTACAAATAGAAAAATAACAACAAAAAAAATATAATCAAAAGTTAGATATTTGAAAAAGATAATTAAAATTGATAAATTTAATGCCATGCTGACTTAATACATAAATAATAGATAAATGAGAGGACACAACGTACCAATTCCAGCAAGATACAGACTACCAAAGCACACTCAAGAAGAAATAGATGAACTGAATAGTCCTAAGTCTACTAAAGAAATTAAATTCTTATGTCACTGGTTAAAAGGCACACCATAGAGAATACAGTCAATGGTACTGTAATAGCATTGTATGGTGACAGGAGCTACCCTTGTGGTGAGCATAATATAACAAAGAGAGTTGCTGAAATCACTATGTTGTAGACCTGAAACAAATATAACATGGTATGTCAACTACACTTCAATTAAAAAATAAAATAAATTCTTAATTAATTAAAACGTTCACACAAAGAAAACTCAAGGCTCAGAAAGCTTCAATCACACGTTAACAAAGATTTATAAACAAAACAATTCTAAACGATCACTTCCATCTATACCCCCTAAAACAAGACAAATCATTTTATGAGGCCAGCATTATCCTGACATGAAAGCCACAAAAAGATACTACAAGAACGGAAAAATAAAAGCCAATACTCGTCATGAATATAGATGCAAAAATCCCTTAAAAAAATAAATTAGCAAATCAAACATGGCAATACAGAAAAGAGGTAATACATCATGGCTAAGATGGGGTTTTGTCCTGGGAATATAAGGCCACTTCAAGATATGAAAACAGATCATGATAACAAACAAACAAACAAAAAACCAGTATAATCATTTCAAAAGATACAGAAAAATCATGATAAAACTCAACATCCATTCATGATAAATATTCTCGGCAAACAAGGAGTAAGAGATTTCCTTAACCTGACAAAAACATGTCCAATGAAAGTCTCAATCTAATAATATCATATTAATAACAAAAGACTACAAGCATTCCCAATAAAATCAGGACAAGGCAAGGATGCTTGCTGTCACCAGTCCTACACACCACCATTCTGCAAATTCTTGCAAGTACAGTAAAGCAAGGAAAAAAAGAAGAAAGAAAAGCACACATATTGGAAACAAGGAAGTATTAGCGGCAGAAAGCAGAAACGTAACGGCAAAGGGCTGGCAAACAGGAAATGGGAAGTTATGTTTAATGGGTACAGTTTCAGTTTGCTGATATGAAAAAAGTTCTATGGACTGATGGTAGTGAAGATTGCACAACAATGTGAATGTACTTAATGCCACGGAACAGTACACTCAAAATAGTTAAAATGGCTAATTTTGTTATGTGATTTTAATACAATTTAACATGAATAAATAACTCTAGAAATCCCTTTCTACTTCTTTCTTCTTAAATTGTTTCAAATGGCTTCTATTTCCCAGAGGGAGACTCTGACCAGTTACCACCTTTGAATAAATATTAATCTTCAGTACAAAAATACAAGTATTCAACTCAATAAAAGCTATCCCCATTAAACTATGAAAAAGAACATTTAACATGCAAATATCGACTGTCATATGATGGTCTAAATAATTTAGAGATTCAAGGATAATTTCTTAAAACAATCAAGAAGAAAGGTATTCCAATCTATATATACTATGGGTAAACAACTTGCTACTTTTTGATCTTTTGGGGAAACTCCAGTCATGTTCATTTCCCACATACAGAATATCATCATGAAATAAACTTTTTGACACTAGAGCTATCTTTGCCTATCTAATCACTAGTCTAGAGATTACATGTAGAAAAGAATGGCAAAAATATTAAGGCTGTTAACTATAAGGTAACAGAAATCTAGCAGGGCTTTATAAATCTAATGGTGAGAAGAACCAGGTGAAACAAAATAGTAAGGATAACTGAAAAACATGAATAGTAAAGAGGGATACATAAGAAAAAATAGAAGAGGTCAATTAAATTGGCAGAAAAAGATGCAGAATTTTTCTCTGAAATATGATAAACTTCATTAAAAGATCTTAGTAGACATTAGAAATTGAATATAATTTTTTTCAAATATTTTATTTATTTATTTCACAGAGACAGACACAGCGAGAAAGGGAACACAAGCAGGGGTGTGGGAGAGGGAGAAGCAGGCTTCCCACTGAGCAGGGAGCCCAATGCGGGGCTCGATCCCTCATGACCTTAGCCGAAGGCAGACGCCTAACGACTGAGCCACCCAGGCGCCCCGAAATTGAATATAATTTAAAACAGAGATATGTCTAAATATTTCAGCAAAAAAAGTTTACTTGATGTTATATATAAAGGAATTGGTTATAAAAATGTCACCACATGACATGAATCTGGAAAACATTATTATAATGAAGATGTAGTATATTCATTTTTCTTACACTCCAAAAGAGATAAAGATTGTTGTACTTAGATTATTTTTAGAATAATAATCACAAAGGATTGCTATGATTTTTAATAAATATCTGCATCTTTGCTAGTAAAAGGATTAAGTTGGGGGTAAGGGAGTGAGGGAAAGTAGAAGAGATTCAAATAGTACCTTTTGCATCATCAGAACCCGACGCCAAGAGTTTAGGATCCATCAAATTAAAGTCAACACTCCAACACCTTTTCTCATGCTCCTGGATATAGAAGGAAGACAAAGTAGTCTCAGACAGAAAATAGATCTTAAAATAAAGAAAGCAAAAAACTTGATACCAATTTATTGCTCTGGTGAGAGGGAGAGAGAACAGGCCATGAAAACAAATGACATGTGAAGTAATTCCCAAACTTTTTATATATACATATTTTATTGCTTTTGTAAATTCATTTGACACATTCTACAAATGCAAAACAAGTCTGAAGCAATGTTTCAGAAAAGCATTATTTCCTATTGCAGAAGGATAAAAAATGCTAGCGGCTTTAAATTTATAATTAAAAGCATTATTTGCTATTATATAGGTATAAAAATGCTAAATAATGGCTTAAAATTTGTAATTATAAATTATAAATTTGTAACTATAACTATAAAGTAAAAATGTGATTCTTAAAAGCTAGTATCATTATTTACCTGATAGACCTTTGACCTCTGTCCTGTAAATCCATCCCATAGGATGACGGTGCCTTCATAATCACTGCTGGCTAACAGATTCTTATGGTAACTACTCCAACTGATACAGCTGAAAGAAAGAAATATAGTTAAACCTTACTTTATGTAAAAATAAACAATGAATACAAAAATTCTGATGTGTGCAGAAGGATTAGAACCCTTTTGAAATGGTATACATGGCTTCATAATCAATCCGCCCACAACACAGCTAGGAAGAAATATATCAAATAACTCCCAAGTTTTTCTATTGAGCTACCAAGTAACGACCCTTACCACTATTCACTCTGACCACTAGCCAGAAGATGGATAGGAGCCTAAAGCCACCACTGGCCATCTTTCCATACATGAGGAGAGCATATCTATGAGTGAAAACAGAGGCCAACAGGGCACAAAGCATGCCACAGCACAATGACAGAGACCTAATCAAATTGTGTAGGCCCCTCGATCAAGATGTGCTGAATCATATAAGCTAATAAACTAATTTGAATTAGGTTTTTGTATTTACATACAAAAAAAAACTTAACTAGGGGCGCCTGGGTGGCTCAGTCATTAAGCGTCTGCCTTTGGCTCAGGTCATGATCCCGGGGTTCTGGGATCGAGCCCTGCATCGGGCTCCCTGCTCAGCGGGAAGCCTGCTTCTCCCTCTCCCACTCCCCCTGCTTGTGTTCCTTCTCTCGCTGTGTCTCTCTCTGTCAAATAAATAAATAAAATCTTAAAAAAAAAATCTTAACTAATATAAGCTTATGACTGAATATAACAGTTAGAATGAAGCTTTTAACATTTTATGGTTTCAGCTATTCTCAAGTGCTCCAAAACTGAGAATGCAACATCTAAAAATGTATGCTTTTGGGGAGACACATTATGTGAATCATGTAGTAAAACTAATGTATATTAAGGAAAAAAGCCACTTAGAAAGCAATTAACCTAGATTACTTCAAAGCACATGAAAACAATAAAGTCTTTTACTCTCTACTGGTTACATTCTCGCTAAATTTCAGAGACTGTAAGAGTTCGTTTGCATGTTTACATATATTTACTGGATTTCTGTGAGAAGTTATATGGACAGTTAAAAGAGCTAAATTTTGAAGTTAGATAGACCTGAGCTCAAATTCCACATCTGCCACTTAATAGCTGTGGTTTTGGGTAATTTAGGTCACTTTCACAACTGCTGTGCTCCAAATTGGCTTTAGGCATTCTTACACATGATCCTCTCAGTCCTAAACCCATAGCTTCCAGCCCTGAACAACTTCTTCCATTTACTCCAACATGCCATAAACTATTGCCGTATTTTTACATTTGTCAAGACAGTAAAGGTAAACCCCCTAATCCACATGGTCATTTCAGTAACATTTACTATGAATCTTGATAATGGCCAAGTATTATGCTAAGTGCATTGTGTGGATTTATTTAAAGTATAATCCTATGAAGAGGTGCCTGGATGCCTCAGACTTTAACAGGACAGGATTCCAAACAGTCTGCATTAGAACCAAACTATGTATGTCATTCACTCAGGTAAAAAAGATTATAAGGATAACTGAAAAATGTTCAAAGTTCTAAATAAATTTATTATTAGATCATTTCCTTGTATCATTCCATTTTCAGCCAGTGCCAATGAGAATAGCTTAGGAAGCTTGTTTTAAAAATGCAGATTCTAAGATTCCCCTGAGATCTGGGGGAGGCAGATCTGAAGTAATCCCCACTTTCTGCATTTTTAACAGTATTCCAGATTTGAAAAGCACTCATTATGAACTTTAACCCTTACTATATGAAACTTAAATATTAGGTCCTCTATGAAAAGCAGTAGAATGTTCTTATAAAAAGAATTCTTGAAACTATAAACAATTATAAAATTTGGAGACATGCACATACTAGCGAAAAAATTCCTGACTTTCAGACACTATTAATAGCCTACAGTAATCCTTTATTCAACACACCATGGAAGCCAATTACAACAGCAATTTTTATTTGATTAAGTGAAACAAAGAGAAGACTTTCATTTGTCAAACAGAAAGACATTGACTACTAACGCCCACAGGGAAAAAGCAACGAATATCTATAAGACAGATTATAAAGTATCCTTTGTATACAATTAGTGTTTACCATGAATGAGTAAGGAGTCTCACAGAATGGTAAAATAACAAACTCATATGAATCATAGATATTAAAGGTTATATACACATTGTATCATGTCCAAAAAAAATAATCTAAGTACCTGATTTTGGAATTGCAGGTCATTTCATTTTCAGGGTAATGAATATCCACCGCATCCTGAATGACTGTGCCATATTCATAGACTTTAATTTTCTTTGTAACCCCAGCAATTGCAAAATAGTCACAATCCCGGTCAAATTCAATACTATGGAAGAAAGTGTTTATTTGGTCAGTAAGACTGTTTGACTATCCCTCTGACATTTACAGTGACAACATTTCAGAGGTTTTTTCTGTTTCTAAAGTCATTTTGTCTATAATAAGAGATCTACTTGAAATGCCCTAAAACTGTACTAGGCTCTGTACCCAGATAAAGTCATTATCAAGACATATCAAATTACAAGTGGTAATGTACACAGCTATAGAATTCTGCTTATAGTTATTTTGTTCCTCGAAACTTGACATATTTTTCCATTCAACTTTAGTAACCATATTACAACCTCCCCAACTGTAAAGGCTAACATGTTAAATTATAAAAGTAGCAAGGAAAGATTTAATGGTTTGGTATATTAAAAAATATGTCAAAAGAAAATTACCAAATAATCTTTTCATAAATTCTACTTCCCTTTTACCATTTTGTGAGGATGACAGAATTTCACAGTACTTAGTGTTATTTTAATAAATAAATTAGTACACTGAATTACTGAAGCAATAAAAAAGGGTGATGACAAAGGTATAAAATACATACAAAAATGGAATAATTAATTTATCATTATGTTTTCCCAAACACATTTCTAACCTCCCAAAGATGATCTGACTTATGAACCCCCAATACAGATTCCTTATGCCACAAAAAGGGAAAAACTAAAAATCTCCCTTTTTTAAAGTTACTTAGGGAATTCACCCCTCTCTTACTGACTTCTTATACAAGTTCCAAAATAAGACACTTCAAAGCAAAGCAGACCTTATTCACATTTATAGAACTTAACTTGGAACCTCAACAAAGTTGTTACATAATAGCAAGAAATTTAAGTAACCTAATGGAAGAGTGAAATGAATCATCACACACATTATTTCTCAATGAGTTAAGCATCTTTTCTAGAAGCTTAGCCATAAGGCTAGAGAATACATAAGAATTCTCACTGATCTATAATTAATTAGACAATAACAGCTAACATTCACTGACCACTAAGCATAATCTCTGCATATATTAACTCATTTAATTCCCATAACAACCCTATGAGATAGATATTATCTTTATCCATATTTTACACATGAGAAAACCGAGGATTGGAGGTGAAGCAATTTCCCTAGTTAGTCAGCTTGTAAGTGGCTAAGATGACATGTTAGCACTCTGCATATATCAAGCATCCACTCACTGCATATAAATACCTACATGGCTTACTTTTCTTTCTGGGTTACCTGTGATATCCTTTTATAGAACAGTTAATTATTAGTTAATAATTTAAAAGCTTGCTAAGCTAATGATGAAAAATAAAAGAAACAGGTACACAGGAAGAATATTTTGCATAAAAACACATTAAGATGGTCACTTTTCATTATAGTTTTAAATCCTTCCTTAATTTTATAACATTTAAAATAATTTCATTAAATGTCATTGACTATAGCACAAATCAGTAAATACTCCCTCCAATAAAATAGGACTATGTGGCAATGCAATGAATTTGTACAATAACTATAACTGAACTGCTGACTCAGCTGTTATCTGCCCTATGGTCTAATGCAGCATAACTATATTGATCACAACTATTTATCTATCCTGATTCAATTTATACCCATAGCCTAATGCCACTGAAGGAGAAATATTACTGTGTCTGGCAAAGAATAGTTATCAGAACTGAAATCCTATCCTTAACTTAGGAGGTTTGGGCATGGCTGAGACTTCAAGGAAGAACTAGTTAAATTATCCCTAAATACTTTTACTCCACCTGCAAACATACATGGCTAATAAATCGACAGCATTCTGGTGTGGTACAAGTAAAAGTTAACAGGCCATTTCCAACCTCTCAGGTTTTAAGAAAAAAGAAGTTTAAACACTAGCTTATTAAAACAACAGCCCAAGACAATGCAGGGAGAAAATTACCATATAAATACTGTCAAAAGAATTGATTTGATGATGTAAATAAGTTTATTATTTCTTCTGTTGCTACCCTGTTATTCAAGATAGCTCCCTTTTTTCAACAAAGGTTATTATTTAGCTGCATTAGCTCATTCTTAACTCATACTAAAAATTAACTTTTTAGGGGCACCTGGGTGGTGCAGTTGGTTAAAGCATCTGACTCTTGGTCATGATCTCAGAGTCATGAGATCAAGCCCCGCCATCAGGCTCTGCACTCAGTGGGGAGTCTCCCTGAGACTCTCTCTCTCTCCCTCTCCCATTCATTCCCTATCTCTCTCAAATAAATAAAACTTTTTAAAAACTTAACTTTTTCTTTTGACTTCATTATTTTTTATTATGTTCTAGTTATGTTTTCTTCTTAAATATTGGGGTATCAAGGATCTATACAGTATTCTTTTTTAATATTTTGGGATATTTACCTTTTTTATAATTTAAAAACTGTAAAATCCTAATAAAAATACTAGCCAAAAAGTTTAAGTATAAAATTTCTAGTAAATTTTGGTAAAAAGGGAGATAAACAGCTGCATTTAAAAAAAAAAATCCAAGTACTTCCACACATCACTAAGACTCAGGATTTAACTCAAATTAACAGTGTAGTTTTTAGGTATAGAGAGTTTTTCAGAGCTACTCCCAAAATGGATGGCCTCTTATTTCACAATACAATATTTTAGCTGCTTTAATTATGGAATCTGATAACACAAACAAAAATAATTCAACAGCGACTAGTTAAGTTGAAACAAAAGCAAAATGAAAAGTAAATTCAAACATACCTGCTTGTGCAATTAAGTTTAAAAAAATTTGTAATATGTTTTGCTTGTTATAGAAAATTCATTTCTGCTATCCACTATCACCAGTAATTCTTTTTTTCAAATTTTATTTATTTATTTGAGAGAGAGATCACGAGCAGAGGGAAGGGGTGAAGGGAGAAGCAGACTCCCTGCCGTGCAGGGAGCCTCAACGTGGGACTCGATCCCAGGACCCGGAGATCACAACCTGAGCCAAAGGCAGACACTTAACCACCTCAGCCACCCAGGAACCCACCAGTAATTCTTTTTTTTTTTTCTAAGATTTTATTTATTTATTTGAGAGAGAGAGAGAGAGTGAAAGCAAGAACACAAGCAGAGGCAGTGGAAGAGGGAGAAGCAGGCTTCCTGCCAAGCAGGAAGCCCAACACGGAGCCTCGACGTGGGACTCGATCCCAGGACCCTGGGATCACGACCCGAGCGGAAGGCAGACACTTAACAACTGAGCCACCCAAGTGCCCCCCACCAATAATTCTTAAAGCAAGTGATTTATGACAGTTTATTTCAATGATAAGTTCAGTTTCAAATAATTTTTTAAAATTTCAAAATATACAAACATTTGCTTTGAAAAATAATTTAATGGGGTCTCATTTTAAAACATGGAAATAAACTGCATTTTTCTCTCACACTTGAAATGTTTCAACTGTTTTTAAAAAGTGAACATAATAAAAAAAAATAAATAAAAAGGCAAAAAAAGGTGATTTATTTAAACAGTTGTAAAAGGTTAATTCAGCTGTAGGAAACTGGCTATAGTCTTTGTCAAAAGGGCCATCAGTCAAGTGATTAAGCGTCAAGGCAACAGACCACACAGGACAGGTGATTAACTTATCCCTCTAGTACCGTGTGGCCCGAGGCAATGCAAAGATGGCAATAACCCAATAAGGGAATCAGTGCTCCCACTGTGTCATACTGGTTTTGCAATTACAAAACAAGTATTAGCAAAGTGGATTCATGTCCCTTAACACTAGAATCCTACTTATAAAAAGAACATGTAAAAGGAACACAGTTGTTAGAGGTCTAATTCATCACCAAGATAGTGTGCCTCAAGAGATAGAGGCTGCTATAATTTCAAGGAAACAATGAAATTGGACATTTTAATAAAAAGAAACAGGCAGATCAAACACAGGTAAAGTAAATATGAATTGATGTTATTCAACTGACTTTCTCCAGAATCAATCAATAATAATAGCTAAACCTTCCATAACATATATAATACTTACTACGTATAAAGCATTGTGTTAAGCACTCACATAAAATATATTTACTCTTCAAATCTCCATTGTATAGATAAGGAAACTAAGTTATAATGATGTTAAGTAATTTGCCCAAACTTCACTAGATAATTCAAATTCAAGCAATCTGGTTCCAGAGTCTATGCTCTCAATCACTAAGCAAAACTACCATTTTGGGGCACCTGGTTGACTCAGTCAGTTAAGCATCTGACTCTTGGGGTGCCTGGGTCGCTCAGTCGTTAAGTGTCTGCCTTCGGCTCAGGTCATGATCCCAGGCTCCTGGGATCGAGCCCCATGTCGAGGCTCCGCATTGGGCTCCCAAGAAGCCTGCTTCTCCCTCTCCCACTCCCCCTGCTTCTATTCCTGCTCTCACTCTCTGTGAAATAAATAAATAAAATCTTAAAAAAAAAAAAAAGCGTCTGACTCTTGATTTCAACTCAGGTCATGATCTCAGGATCCTGGGATCCAGCCCTGTGTCAGGCTCTGTGCTCAGCAAGCAGTCTACTTGAGGATTCTCTCCTTCTCCCTCTGCCTCTTCCCCCACCTCAGATAAATAAATCTTTAAAAAAAAAGCCATTCCCATTTTAATGAGAATAAAAGGAATGGTCTTCAAAGAACATATACAAAGGCAAAGTAAACAATAACACAGAATAATTATACATACTATATTTTATATATGATAGTAATAATATAATAATTCATCCTACACAACAAGTTAAACATAGGCAGATAAAAAGAGTAAGATAGCCTCACAGGGTTTATAATTACTGGGAAAGATTATAATACAATATAAGCAGATGCCAAATGATAAGAACAGAATACGCTACAGAAATTCAAGAGTCACTGATTACTGAGGCCTACTGGAAGAAAGTGGATGATGCATGAATATTCTCAGCCATCAAATATCCAGTATGCCTGTTATCTGCCAAACGATGGCCTAGCTGATGGATGGAAAATAAGATGTTGAAAAGCCAGAACACAACATTTGAGAAATTCACAGAAATATGAATTAGGCATGCATTAACACTAACCTGGGCTATTGCAACAGCTTCTTTACCAAGTCTGCTACTCCTGACTTTCCTCTTTTCTAATCTATTTGAAGGACTGATAAAAAGGTAAATTTGCAAAAACACAGCTCTGTTCACATAATTCTGCTCATTTACCACGATGTAAAATCCGTACTCCAACTATTACTGAAGATCCACCATCACATGGCCTGAATCTTTTCTTAAACTTTTTTCTAGGGCGCCTGGGTGGCTCAGTTGGTTAAGCGACTGCCTTCGGCTCAGGTCATGATCCTGGAGTCCCGGGATCGAGTTCCGCAACGGGCTCCCTGCTCAGCAGGGAGTCTGCTTCTCCCTCTGACCCTCTTCCCTCTCATGTGCTCTCTCTCAAATAAATAAATAAAACCTTTAAAAAAGAAACTTTTTCTAAAAAAATACGTATATAGGCAATGGTTCAAAAAGTGCAGAGAGAAAAACAAGTCTTCCTTCCAAATCTTGCCAAATAAGCACCCAATCGCCCTCCCTGGAGGCAACCCATAATTTCAGCTTATGCATCCTACTAGCATTACCCTGCACATAAACAAGCATCTATGTATTCGTATTCCTTTATTTAATTAAACACGAGATGAAATCATACATACTGATTTACACCTTCCCCCCCTCCACAGTATCTTGACAATCATTTCATATTAGTACATATTAGGGCTACCTCATTTTTTCCCAATGGGTGTACAGAATTCAAACATATGGATGTATCATGAATTATTTAATCAGTTTACTGAGAAACATTTACTTTTTAATCTTTCACTGTTAAACAATGCTGCAATAAAATATCCTTCTATGTGTGTCCTCTTTCTTCCACATATGTAAGAGTATCATTAAACATAGAATATGAAGTGCTCGGTCAAAAATCACATGCATTTTAATACATTTAATTTTAAATTCAACATCACTATCTTCAAGTGGCGCCCTTAACACTGCCTAGCTTCATGGTAAATTTGCCTTGTATACAGACTCTTCTGTTTGGGTAAAGACAGGTACACAATTTCTTCATTCTTCTCCAATTTCCCCCATTTCCTTCCTCATTATCACTCTCAGAAGATTATTTTGCTCTCTGGTTTAGCAAAAATATAAAAAGAAGATAATTTCCAAAGGCTCCCACCACCACACTTTCCATTTACCAGAATTCATATTCTGATATACTCTGCCACCTCCCTTGTCACTCTGAGGAAGGATCAAAGCTCCTATACCTGACTAATGCATCTACTTGTGCATTAGATCTCATTTTTGCTTGCCTAATCCAGGATTGCTTCCTCAATTCTCCTTCTCTCTCCATTACTAATTTTTCCATTCTCCTAGATCTTTCCCATAAGTCTTTCCACATGTTTTCTTCAAGTAAAACACAAACAAAACAAAGTATCTCTTAAAATCCTCATTCCATTTTAGCTACCACCCTATTTCTTTCCTTTCTGATAGCAGAACTATTGCAAAAAAGTTGTCCGTACTCACTGGCTTCAATTCTTCTCCTCCCATTTGCTTTAACCCAATGGAACCAAGCTTTCATCTTCAACACTGGAAATGCTCTATCAAGGTTAACCCTGACCTTCAGGTTGCTAAATCTAATAGTCAACTCTGAATTCTTATCTTACTTAAATTTCAGCAATAGCTGACTTAGAGGATAGCTCCCTCCTCAACAGAGATGATTCTTCTCATACCTCACTAGCAGCTCCATCATAGTACAGACTGTTTCTTCCTTCTCCTGCCTCCACTTCCACATTCAAGTATCCTCCAGTACACGTATCCTCATGCTTCATCTTTTTATCTATGTAGACTTCTCTGGGGATCTCATTTAGTCTTGTGACTTTAAACCTATGCACTGATGATGATCAAATGTTTATCTCACATACCAGACCTCTCTCTTATTGGTTCGTACCTATCTGACAGCTCCAATTTTAATCTAAGGGGTATCTTAATCTGTGCTAAAATGAGTTTCCGAATTCTCCACCAAACATCTTCCTCATTTTATTAACTAACCCATCCCTCTTATTAATTAACTTTAACAGCAACTCTTTCAGCTCAACCTTCAAAATGTAACAGAACCTAACCACTTCTCAATAGCTCACTGCTGCCCCTCTCATTCAAGCTACCATTATCTCATGTCTGTATTATTATAATAGGCTCCATACTGATACCCTGCTTCCATACTTGACCCTTATAGTCCATTTTTAAACAAGTCAAATCATCATTTTGGTTCAAAATCTTTTAAAGGCTTCCTACTCAACTTCATGAAAAAGACAAAGTGATTACAAAATGTATGCCTCCTTCACACTCCACCCTTGCTCCCTCTTCCTCCAGCTACACTGGCGTGGCAAACCTAGGAAATTCCAAACCTATTCCTACCTCAGAGGCCAATGTAACTGATAGTCCCCGAACCTACAATTGCTCTTCTCTCAAACATGCATGGCATATTCCCTCACTTTCTTCAGGTATTGACTCAAATGACAGCTCTCACTAAGGCCATTCGTCTAATCTGTTTCAAACTGCAGCTGTCCACTCTCTACCAGCTGCCTCCCTGCGTTATCTCCCTCTTTCCTTTTTTCTATAAGATTTTTAAAACTTCTATCCTGTATTTTCTTCTAATACTTAACAAGTTTCATTTTTTTTCCCATTCAGATAGTCATTCCATCTGGAATTTATTTTAAAATATGACAGCAGAGGCGTGCCTGGGTGGCTCAGCCCATTAAGTGTCTGCCTTCAGCCCAGGTCATGATCTCGGGGTCCTGGAATTGGGCCCCACATCTGGCTCCCTGATCAGCGGGGAGTCTGCTTCTTCCTCTCCCTCTGCCCTTCCACCTGCTTGTGTGTGCTCACTCTCAAATATTTTAAAAATAATAAAACAGCAGAGTTATAAATTTCTATTTTTCCAGACCATTACCTAGTTGCCCCATTTACTGAATAATTTTTTCTTGTTTATTAGAAATGCAGTGTATAGGATATATACTAACTTCTTACAAGAATTTGAAATGAGGGGTGCCTAGGTGGCTCAGTCAGATAAGCAGCTGCCTTCGGCTCGGGTCATGATCCCAGGGTCCTGGGATCGAGCCCCACGATGGGCTCCAGCCCCACATTGCGCTCCCTGCTCAGCGGAAAGTCTGCTTCTCCCTCTCCCTCTGCCTGCCGCTCTACCTACTTGTGCTCTCTCTCTCTCTACCTTTCTGTCAAATAAATAAAATCTTAAAAAAAAGAATTTGAAATGATTGTAGACATTATCCGTTCTTTACTTGCACCAAAGTTTTAATTACTGATTCATCATAACATGTTGTGACATCTTGTAGGAATGAGTGCTCTTTCATTAATCTTTTTCTTCAGAATTTGTCTACATATCTTGCAACTAAATTCTTTAGTTTAGCACCATCTTATTTCCAAAAACAAACAAAATGTATCCTGATAGTATTTTCTTTACAATCATGTCAAATTTATACATTAATTAAAGGAAAAGTGAATTCTTCTGATGCTTAGTCTTTCCCTTTAGGCTTATGTTAGGTCTTTATTCAAATTTTCTTTGTTTCTTCGGCAGTATTTTACAATTCTTTTAGATCCCCCACATTTCCACTTAGGTTTATTACTCTCTGTTTGACAACTTTCCTTATTTTTCCCATTGTAGTTGTCCTGAGTAGATTTTTTGGTCTCTTCTAGAATCAGTTCAAGTCATTTACATTTCCTAGAAAATAATCTCTTTCATCCAAGATCCCAAGTTTATTTGCAATAAATATGAGCAAGGTAGTTTACTCTTATATTTTTTCTAACAGTGTGCCTGAAATTATTTCCTCACTTTCATATCCTATTCTACAAACTTGCAGTTTCTCCTAGTTGTACTTGCATCTTTTGTTTTAAGAAGCTCAATAACTGAGTAATTCTGTTTTTAATAATTCATTCTTTTTTCACATTTATACCTTATTTTCTTCTACTTTATTTAAGTTTATTTTCTTCTTTTTCTAACTTACTCAGTTGGGTGTTTATTTTCATACCTTCCTCATCACTTAAACTATTTAAAACAAGAAATTTTTTTAAAAGATTTTATTTATTTATTTGAGAGAGAGAAAGTACAAGAGAGGGGAGGGTCAGAGGGAGAAGCAGACTCCCTGCTAAGCAGGGAGCCCAACACGGGACTTGATTCAGGGACTTCAGGATCATGACTTGAGCCGAAGGCAGACGCTTAACCAACTGAGCCACCCAAACACCCCAAAACAAGGAATTTTATTTTGAGCACTTTTAGCTGTGTCCTATAGGTTCTAATATATAGAAGTTTCACCAAAGTGACTTCATTTCCACTTTTACCTTACAGTTGCCAAAATAGCTTTTAAATTTCCATGTGATAGGTTTTTCCTGTTTTCTAATTTTGTTATAAATGTCTACTCTTACTGTTTTGTGATAATTTTTAATTCTCTGTAATTTGAAATGTTACATATGATTTAGATTCTGTACATTTTATGACAGTCAATGGACATTTTCAAAGAGGTCATATTCTTTATACATGTTTGTATATGTGTTCTAAGTTGCTAGTTATGTTATTTAGGGCTGCTATACTCACTGTAATTTTTGCATTTAATCTGTCATGGACTAAGATCTAATCTCATTTGAAGTCTCACACAACTAATGTATTTATTTTGTCTTAGAGTTAGCAGAGGGATTTTCCAATCTATAAAGATATTTATAATTACTTAAACTTCATTGTGGACTGAATCCTGATCATTAGGAAGTTGTGTGTGTATGTGTGACAGACTGAGAAACACAAAGATATAGACTGAGGTTTAATGATTTCTAGTCTGAATTAAACCTTATTTTCAACATTCACAGATCCAAGACTTAGGAAATTTATTGTGATCTAATGTGAAGATACTTCCCTTTTGATGGGAAGTTTATCCTATTCATATTTATCAATTACACTTGTTGGCTTTTACATCTGTTATTTTATTTTGTGATACATATTGTTTTAAATGCACTTTTAATTAAAAAACCTTTGACCATCTGATTTCTTTCTGCTTTCTGTGTGTTTTTCTCATAAATGGGAATTGTCGTATTTCTGTCCAGTGTCTATGTTTATGATTTTATGAACTGCTATAGAAAGAAATAAAGGATTCAATGTATGTATCAAGTCTCTGAGCAATGGACAAAGTTATTTTTGCCCTCCCTCTTCCAGTCCTATTGATTATACTGATAGTCTTAGAATTTATTTTAAACTTTCAAAGATCTTTATAACTCTCCTCCTTTTGCAAGTGAAAAACCTGTAATTATTATTTGAGCATAGAAACTAATTCCATTATACATTAAAGACAAACTAGTCTTGCATTTCTAATATTCACCAAATGTTCCAAAATTATTCATTGTAAGCTGGTTCAAGTATCTAATGCAGTCAATCTAAGAATTTACATATTAAGATGTATATTTTAAATTATTCTCCTTTTATTTCTCCTTTATTTCAGAGTTAGGGCATTATAATGTTTTTATGTGTATAGGAAAAATTGCAATATCTATTAAATTTATTTCAGAGTAGTGTCAATGTACCAATAAACTTTATTTATGGACACTGAAATAAGAATTTCATATTATTTACACGTCACAAAAATTATTATTTTTCTTTCAATACTTCAAAAACATAAAAACTATTCTTAGTTTATAGGCTATACAAAATTAAGCAATGGCTCAGAATTGACTCACAGCTTTTGTTTGTTTTTTTTTAAAGTAGGCTCCATGCCCAGCATGGAGCCCAACTCAGGGCTCGAACTCACGACCCTGAGATCAAGACCTGAGCTGAGATCAAGATTCGGGCGCTTAACCGACTGAGCCATCCGGTGCCCCTTCATAGGTCTTATTTTACTGACCCTTATCTTGAAAAAGACTTTATTTTTCCATCCCCTGTGGCTATCACTGAATAGCTAGAACAAATATCTTATCTGACAAACTATATTCTGAACACTTTTGTAAATGTCAAATTAAAAATACATCTTGAAGACCTTTAATATCAACATACTGATTGTCACATTTTTCTCCATTAAGTCTATATAGCAAGTTATAATTTATACTTAGTTATATTAATTTAGTTGTAGACTCTCTGTCCTAAAACACCTTTTCCATGCACAATAAAACTGTATCCTATGATAAATGATTTTTATTAGAGAAGTTTGACAAACTGAAGGTAACTTCCAAAGAAGTAAAAGATTAATAAAAAGACTGAATTAAAAACACCTACAAGAGAAAATAACAAGAGTTGAAAAACAAAATATATTTTGTCCCCAAACTATGATGACATTTTGTTCTGAGTTTCTATTTAGTAAAAGTGAAGAGATCCATATGCAAGCAAAAGTTCTAATTCTTTACTTTTGAAATTAAAAGAGAAAATACATCTACTTTTTCAGTTCTGTATCCTCTAGTACTATTTACAAAGCATCCATTAAGATCACAATATTGAATCATTAATGTCACTGCTGCCAGGCTTCATCAGAAAACAAGAGAACTATGATATAAAGAAACTATTCCATGCTGCAGAGGACTAATCTGGAATGAAAACATATAGTCTAAAGAAATTTCATTACATATATATAAAAGTACGTCCCCAAAATATCAGTCAGATAGATTTAACAAATCAGAAATCTATTTCATATTTCCGATAGGGACAAGCAGACAAAACTGATGAAGAAAAATATATGAGAAAATGTGACTTACTAGAAAAATCCTTTCAAACCATCACCACAGAAAATAAAGAGCTCTTGTTTTCAAAATTTTTTACAGAAATGCAAAGGACTTAGAACTGCTAATACAACTTCAAAAAAGAATAATAAACTTGGAGGACTTACATTACCTGATTTTAAGGCTTAATATAAAACTACAATAATAATGAGACTTTGGTACTGGCCTAACAGCAGACATGCAGAGCAATACAACAGAAAAGAGAGTCAAGAGGTAGATTCATAGTATTCCACTACTGGGTGTTTACCCAAAGCAAACAAAAACACTAATTGAAAAAAGTATACACACCCCTATGTTAACTGCAGCATTATTTATAATAGCCAAGATATGGAAGCAACCTAAGTGTCTTTCGATAAATGAAGAAGATGAGGTGTGTACATGCCCCCTCTCCCACAAACGGAGTATTTCCCAACCATTTAAAAAAGATGATATCTTGCTATTCGGAACAACACGGATAGTCCTAGATGGAATTACGTTAAGTAAACTGAACAGAGAAAAATACCAAGTGATTTCATTTCTATGTGGAATCTGAAAAATAAAACAAATGAATAAATAAACAAGCAAAAGTTGAAACATATTCATAAAATACAGAGAACAAAAACTGATTCTTGGGGCCCCTGGGTGGCTCAGTCGTTAAGTGTCTGCCTTTGGCTCAGGTCATGATCCCAGGGTTCTGGGATCGAGCCCTACATCAGGCTCCCTGCTTTGCGGGAAGCCTGCTTCTCCCTCTCCCACTCCCCCTGCTTGTGTTCCCTCTCTCGCTGTGTCTCTCTCTGTCAAATAAATATATAAAATCTTAAAAAAAAAAAATTGATTCTTGCTAGAGGGTAAAACAGGTGAAGGGGAGACGGAGGTACAGGCTTCCAGTTATGGGGATAAATGGTACAGCATAGGGAATATAGTCAATAGTACTGCAATAGTGTTATATGGTGACAGATGGTACCTACACTTGTGATAAGCATAGCATAATGTAAGACTTGTTGAATCATTATGTTGTACACCTGAAACCAAGTAACTTGTCTGTCAACTACATTTCAATTAAAAAAAAAATATTCATACATATGTGCTCAATTGATTTTAAACAAAGATGTCAATGGAAAAAGTTAACCTTTTAAACAAATGCTTCTTGGAACAAGTATATAACCCCAACCTTTACTTCATAATCTAAACAAATACTAACTTGGAATGAATTATAGACTTAAATGTATAAGCTAAAACTATTTAAACTATATAAGAAAAGAGAGAAGAAATTTTTTCACCAAAACATTTCTATAAAAAAGAGATTAAATCATTTAAAAAATTAATGAATTGGAATTCATCAGAATTAAACACTTATACCATTTAAAAGATACTATTAGTAAATAGGGCAAGCCACAGACTGGGAGAAAATACTACCAGTACATAAATCTGACAAAGAACTTGTATCCAGAATATAAGTTTTGTATAGATTTGAATAGATGCTTCACAAAATATACACAGATGGCCAATAAGCATATTAAACACCATTAGTTATAAGGGAAATGCAAAGTAAAACAGAAAGAAAATATTACTACAAACCCACTAATGAAATGACTGACAATGCCAAGAGTTATGGAGGATTTGGGACAAATGGAACTCTCTTACATTGCTGGAATTTTAAAATAACCCAATCACTTTAAAAACAGTTTAGCAGTTTCTTGAAATGTTAAGCACAAACTAATCATACAACCAAGAAATTTCAATCCCAGGTATTTACCCAAGAGAAATAAATATGAATATGAATATCCAAAATGACTTGTGTGTGAAGATTCATGGTAGCTTTATTCATAATAATCAAAAACTGGAAACAACTTAAATGTCCATCAACACATGAATGGGTAAACAAATTGTGGAATATTAATAAAATGGAATATTGCTAAATAATTAACTTTGTAACTGTTAATAATTAACTGTATCTACTGATAGAGGCAACAACATGAATGAATTTCAAAAACATGCTGAGCTAAAGAAGCTAGACACAAAAGAGTACATATTTTATGGCTCCATTTTTAAAAGATTCCAGAACGACTAGACTATTTTAATGGTTAAGGGCAAAGAATTAAGGCAAATGCCTGGACGGGAGTTTGGAGGAAGAAATGGAATTAACTGCAAACTGACAGGAATTAAAATTTTTGGAAATGTTCTATATTTCGACTGTGGTTTATACAATTCCAAAACTTTATACTTTTATTGTATGTATACTGTACCTCAATATAGGTGATTTTAAAAACTATACAATTTGCAATTCTACATTTAAACAAATTCATAAATAATGTAACCACAAATTAATCTCTCTCAAGCACTGATCAAAAACCAGTTTTATAACTTTAATGCTATCCACAAAACTACCTAATGTGGGTGAGGAAAAAGGGAAAAGGAGAGAGAATAGAACCAAAATTTTAAAAAAATCATTGGTGGCAGAAAAGCATCTGTTTCAAGATTAGTATGATATAGCTAAATCTCCTAATCATAGTACAAGCTTTTCTCATATTTCAAGGCATTTTTCAGCTCTACTTGATAATTTTTTAAAAAACAGAAGTAAGAAACTTTCTGCTGAATGATCCAGAGTTTATTACTAGGTAAGGACTACAAATCTGTAGCTATCATTCAACCAATGATGAAGTGCTTACCATAAGACAGGCCAGTGATAGGTTATTTGTATTAAGAAATGATGAAGCCTATAAAACAGTCTGCCAGTCATCACAAGAAGATCAGAAAATCTGACACAAGCCATTTTCTTTCATAAGATATACTGATATCCAAAAACATGACAGAACTTTAATCAAGTGTAGCAATACATCCTTAGAGCCTAAACAAATCTACTAGGTCAAGAGTCAGCAAATTTGTTCTGTCAAAGGGCCAGAGGAACCATGCAGTTCTCTCAAAACTACTTGACTCTGCTGTTGTAGTATAAAATCAGCCACAAAAAATATGTAAAGGAATAAGTATGACTGTATTCCAATAAAACTTAATTTATGAACACTGAAATTTGAATTTCATAGAATTTTCATGTCAACATTATGTCATGCCACTGTACATCATTTGTTATTATTCTTCTTTTGATTTTTTTCAACCAATTAAAAAGATAAAAATCATTCTTAGCTCATGGGTCACTTAAAATTAAGTGATGAGCCAAATCTGACCCCAATGGACCACAGTTTGCCAATCTCTGTACTAGGCAAAAAGCCAGTATTTTTCTCATTTACAATGTTTCCTTTTATATAAATAAAACCAATGTAAAGTTTGAAACATACAAGTACCAAAAACTTTCAAAATAATTATAAAGAAATAGGAATATTTTTCACATTACATCTATACTAATGATGATATTAATATATTTAAAATTATTTCTAAAGAATAATAGATACAACAGCATTTTCTGCACATACCTGTCTACTGCTCTAAGAAACAGTGAGTGCTAATAAATGTTAATTTGAATTTTGGAACCAACTTTTGATCCCCTATGAGTATAATCTGTCAAATGTAATATATTCTTTACTACCTTTATAAGAACATACTGAGCATAATAATGTGAATAGCCCTGCCAACATTAGTTACCATACTCTATTACATCTCAATGATCTCAGGGTCTATTAAGATATGCCAAACCACTTGAACTCATTATTAAATGGATCCAAACTGCTTTTTAGCTCCAATGTGCAGCTTCATCATTTCTTCCCCTTTGTCTAGCTAGTAGCTATCACTTTTTTAACCATCTATTGCAATCTCTCTTCCTTTTACACTTTGAAGACACACAAACCAGTTAAAATTAAGATTACAGGAACTGTATATAAAATAACTCACTAGGCCTGAAATAATTCAAGAAAATGGCCATTTGCTAGTATTTGAGCTTTAGTCATTAATTTAGTGGCATTTATTTTGTTCTAAAGCCTTTTTATTTTTCATTTAAGCCCTGATTACTGATTGTGTTTCAGTTAAATGAGATTCCCAGGTTAAGTTCTGTACAGATGAAGTGTTAGCATAATATGAAACTCTGCCGTGAAGAGTAGCTAGAGATAAAGTAACTCAAAGGGGAAAAAATTGAAATGATACATGTGGACACTAGCTCTTACAGCAACATCCTATCTTACCCAAAAAGTTTTAAATGTATGAAAATGTCTGATGGAGGCAATATACAGGGAACTTACAACAGCTGGGGCAAATGATGGTATCTGCCAAGTGTTTATATTATAAAACATCCTTTACCAGATTCAGTTTTATGTATACTGATATCACGGTTATTTCTACGTGGCAGCAAAGTGAAGTACTACTAAACTCATACCAGTGAAAAAATACACAGAGATTGCCTTTTATCTGAAGGAAACCGTAATACGTCACCCCAAAATATGGCTCTCTGACACAAAAACTATTTTGAGCTAAAAGCAATTAAGCAGCAAATGCAGGAAAAGCACTCTCTACTCTCCCCCTTTTACTACTTAAAAGCAGGATATAGCCCAGAGATAGCATGAGAGAAATCTGCAGACAACCCTCACTCCATTAGTCTCTTCCAGTGTATTTACATTCCCATAGTTTGCTGTTCTTGGAAATCTAAAAACTGCTTTTCATTATCCTTTCATTTCTCTACATATTTATTGTTCTTTGTTAAAGATCTGACATAAGTCAGAGTTCTAAGACAGTTCTTTGAGTTACACTTTTCCTAGGTTTCTCCAGTGTATATAAGAAACATATATATTACTAACTTCTGTTTTTTTCTTGTTAATCTCTCTGTGTGGGGTCCCAATCAAAAACTTAGAAGGGTAGAAGGAAAAGGGTTTTTCCTCCCCTACATAATCTTAACAAAGTCAATAGTGTAAGAAACACATTAAATCAAAGGACATATTTTCTAAATTTTAAAAGGTTCAAACCATCCCTTTCAATCCCCCCAAATTTGTGCCCTACCAACTGGCAGCCCAATGGCTTACTTCTATAGCAAAGTGAGATGGTTCTCCAGCAGAGTAAGAACAGGCTTCCTTTTAGGAACTCAGCTTTACAGGTTAATTATCAGCATGAAATATCAATACTTTATATATTAAAGAGCTCAATCTCAATTTTCACTACATAATTCTTTCACAAAAAATGACTAAAACAACTTTGAGAGAAACCAAGATACTTTATTTGTCCTAAGTTCTTTAAGCTAGAGTTTCCCTATCACCATGAAGTGGACAAAGCAAATAAGCTAAATACAGGGTTAATCCCTCTGTCCTGAGAATAGTTGGTTATGAGCTGGTTTTCCAACCCAACCTCACCCAACTGTCCCAAGAACAGAAGGAATAAATATCTTGGTACATATGCAACCTGTTCATAGCATACTGTAAAAGCTTATTTATTAGAAAACTCTATAAAATAAATGGTTTTTTTACCTATTTTTATTCATAAACTATAAAATATAAATAATTATGGTCTTTTATTAAAGAATTAAAATTATAAATATTTCCTATTAGAAGTAAATTTCTTCTTTTTTAAAGCTCTTAACCTAAGACAGTATTCTCAAAGTGTGGTCTCAGACAAGCAACAGCATTAGTACCTGGCAATGTGTTAGAAATGCTAATTCTTGGCCCTAGCACAGACTAGTGAATAAGAAACTCCTGGAGTACGGCCCAGAAATCTGTTTTAGTAAGCCCTCCAACTGTAAGTAAATGTCACTAAGTAAATGTACCTATAATGTACCACACAAAATGCTAGAATAATTCAAGTAAGTTCTCATTTCAACTCATTTAAATAGGATTCAATTGAAACTATTTCTAATTAGGTTAGATAGCTGCAAGAAATAAAAATTTTTTTTTAAACTACATGAGACTTTGGGGAGCCTGGTTGCCTCAGTCGGTTAAGTGTCTGCGTTCAGCTCAGGTCATGATCCTGGAGTCCCAGGATGGAGTCCCACGTCGGGCTTCCTGCTCGGCAGGGAGTCTGCTTCTCCCTCTGACCCTCCCCCTTCTCATGCTTTTTCTCTCACACTTTCTCTCTCAAATAAATGAATAAAATCTTAAAAAAAAAAAAACTACATGAGACTTAACTCATTCAAATTGACCTTCTTTACAAATGGTGCTAGGAAAATTGGACACCTACATGGAAAAGAATGAAACTGAACCACTTTCTCACACCACAAACAAAAATAAACTCCAAATAGATTAAAGATCTACATGTGAGACCTGAAATCATAAAACTCCTAGAAGAAAAACACAGGTAGTAATCTCTTTGACAATGACCTTAGCAACATCTTTCTAGATAGAGCTCCTCAGGCAAGGGAAACAAAAGCAAAAATAAACTATTAGGACTACACCAAAATAAAAAACTTTTGCCCAGAGAAGGAAAGCATCAACAAAACAAAAAGGCAACCTACTGAATGGGAGGAGATAGTTGCAAATGATATTTTCAGTAACAGCTTAATATCCAAAATGTATGAACTATACAACTTAGCATGAAAAAAACCCAAATGATCCAATTAAAAATAGGCAGAGGACATAAATAGACATTTTTTTCAAAGATATACAGATGGCCAAAAGACACATGAAAAATGCTCAACATCACTAATCATCAGGGAAATGCAAATCAAAACTATGATACTATTCTACACCTGTCAGATTAGCTAGAATCAAAAACACAAGAAATAAGAAATGTTGGTGAAGATATGGAGAAAAGGAACCCTCATGCATCACTGGTACAAATACAAACTGGTGCAGCCACTGCCGAAAACTTTATGGCAATTCCTCAAAAAAGGTAGAAAAAGAAATATCATACAATCCAGTAATTCCACTACTGGTATGTACCCAAAGAAAATGAAAACACTAATTTGAAAAGATATATATATACTTATGTTTACTGCAGCTTTATTTACAATAGCCAAGATATGGGAGCAACCCAAGTGTCTATCCACAGATGAATGGATAAAGATATGATATATTAATTTTTTTTAAAGATTTTATTTATTTGACAAAAAGAAAGAGAAAGAGAGAGCACGAGCAGAGGGGAAGGTGGAGGGAGAAGCAGCCTTCCCGCTGAGCAGGAAGCCCGACTCAGGGCTCAACCCAGGACCCTGGGATTATGACCTGAGCCTAAGGCAGAGGCTTAACTGACTGAGCCACCCAGGCGCCCCAGATGTGGTATATTACATGGAATATTAACCATAAGAAAAGAATGAGATCTTGCCATTTGCAACAACATGGATGGACCTAGAGTGTATTATGCTAAGTGAAATACGACAGAGAAAGACAGTGGTGCCTGGGTAGCAAAGTCAGTTAAGTGTCTGACTCTTGATTTCTGTGCAGGTCTCAATCTCAGGGTCCTGAGTTCAAGCCCCATGATGGGTTCCACACTGGGCATGGAACCTATTTAAAAAAAAAAAAAAGAGAGAGAGAGAGAGAGAGAGAAACACAAATACCATGTGATTTCACTTATATGTAGAAGCTAAAAAATAAAACAGAAACAAAAAAGCAGAGACACAAACACAGAGAACAAACTGATGGGATGGGGAATGGGTGTGGGAGGTACTGGATTCCAGTTATGAAATGAATATGTCACAGAGATGAAAGGTACAGCACATGGAATACAGTCAATGGTACAATACTAGCATTCTATGGTGACAGATGATAGCTACACTTGTGGTAAGCAAAGCATAATACACAGAATTGTCAAATCACTATGTCGGATACCTAAAATTATATAACATTGTGTCAACTAAACTTAAAAAAAAACCCTCAAAATTGGTCTTCTTTCACCTATTGCAAATTAGTAGTTTTATTGTAAAAATTTACAAAGGACTTCTCCTATATAGGAAATCTGTATAATTTGTTATGTGTAAATAATTATATTTCCTTATTTCCTCTCCATATATTTTATCCATAAAAGGTGAAAACTGAGCATTATTTTCTCCTTTAATGTAACCAAGTACAAGGATAACCCAGCCTTTAACAACAATTACTACTTCCACTACAGACTTCTGCAAGAAATTGAAAGGCATAGTTTTGAACACAGGGAAGAATTAGAAAAAAATATATATGTCACTTTCTATCTTAAGAATCAACTAGCGAGAGAATTATCTATAGAAATGCAGAAGAAAAACCTCAAAAACACCATTTCAAATACCCCTAAGAACCTCAAAGTCATTGCTTAAAGTGAACTCCCCCTTTTAGTCAACTCCTTCAGCATTTCATGTGATCCTCACAAGCATTTATTACTTATTTTCTACCTTGCATTTTAACTTATTCTCCAGCTAAGTCAACAAACATGTGTGCCCATTAGATATCAGGTAAACTACCCAATGCTGAAAGTACAAATATGGAAAAATATTCTGGGCCAAAGATGCAGTATCTCTCTGACCACAGTCTCCACAAAACTCCCCCTCACTTGCCCACTATTCCTACAACCCTTCATTCTTCACCTCCATACAGCTGATTCACCAATTTTTGCCTCTTTCTAAGGCCTCCCCTAACTTTATCTACTTCATTATTCAGTTTAAATTTCATGGTCCATGATTCTCATCATCTAGTATCTCTTTCTTCTGCACTCACACATAGACACCAACCACCCTTTCTAGCCATCACTCAGCAATGACACATGGTGAAAGCAAATATTCTTGGAGAAAAGGTCCTTTATCTCCCTATACTTAACACTACAAACATGCCTGCCTTTGCAACAATTCTCTTCTTCCCTCTTATTACCCCTTCTAATCAATGCAAAAAGTCTCACTTTGCTTTGGATCCAATCCTGCCCAACATCTAACCCTGCAGATTATGTTCCATTTCCTGGGTTGTAGGAAAATATACTTTCTTGGTTTTCATTTTTATCTAAACACCACCTCAGTCAGCTTTACTGGTTCCTCTTCATCTACCTGGATCATTAAATGTTGGCGCTCTATCAATCTACAACCACGGTGCCCATTATCAATGGTACAAATTTCTTTTCTGTGCACCTAGCAAGCTTATGCAAAATATCTACTTAGTTATCTCTCATGAACCTCATTGTCCTCAAACCTGCTCTTCCTCCAGTATCTCTATCCCTGAAAATACCACCACATTTTTCTTATCATAACAGATAAAGGACTAGGGTCCAAAACCTATACAGAACTTATCAAACTCAAAACCCAAAGAACAAATAATCCAATCAAAAAATGGGCAGAAGACATGAACATCATTTCATCAAAGAAAACACACAAATGGTTAACAGACAAATGAAAAACTGCTCCACATCATTCGGCATCAGGGAAATACAAATCAAAACTACAATGAGACACCACCTCACACTGGTCATAAGGGTTAAAATTAACAAGTCAGGAAACAAAACATATTAACGAGGATGCAGAGAAAGGGGAACCCTCTCACACTGTTGGTGGGAATGCAAGCTGGTGCAGCCACCTAGAAAACAGTATGAAGGTTCCTCAAAAAGTTGAAAATAGAGCTACCCTCCAACCCAGCAACTGCATTACTAGGTATAAAGACACAAATGTAGTGAGCCCAAGGGCCACCTGCACCCCAATGTTTATAGCAGTAATGTCCACAACAGCCAAACTGTGGAAAGAGCCCAGATGTCCATCAAAAGATGAATGGATAAAGGAGATGCAGTATATATATACAATGGAATATTACTCATCCATCAAAAAAAAAATGAAATCTTGCCATCTGCAACAAAGTGGATGGAACTAGAAGGTATTATGCTAAGCAAAATATGTCAATCAGAGACATAATTATCATATGATTTCACTCATGTGAAATTTAAGAAACAAAACAGAGGAGCATAGGGGAAAGGAGGGAAAAATACAACAAGATGAAATCAGACATCAAAAACTAATGATGTAATGTATGGTGATTAACATAACAATAAAAAATTAAAAAAAAATGAAATCAGAGAGGGAAACAAACCATAAGAGACTCTTCATCATAGGAAACAAACTGAGGGTTGCGGGGGGCGGGGGGTAACTGGGTGATGGACATTAAGGAGGGCAAAGGATGTAATGAGCACTGGGTATTATGTAAGACTGAGGAATCAGTGAACTCTACCTCTGACACTAATGATACACTATATAGTTAATTAATTGACTTTAAGTTAAAAAAACAAAACAAAAAACACCACATTTTTCTGCCCAGTTACTCAAACGAAAAACCTGGAAATTATCTTCCTCTCCTTCAAGGACTATTATCCATCAATCATCAGGTTTTGTCTACCCTAGTCCCTAAATATGTCCTAAATACTTCTTTGTCCGAGCTCTACTGACTTCCTCCTAGTACAGACCACAGGCCATCATAGTGTGTTGCCAGGACAATTCAAAACCACTTATATATCTGATGCCCCTGCTTCTACTATTCCTTATCTCAAATCCACTGTCCACACTGTAGCCAGTAGATATCTTCACAGCACTTACAATGCTTTTTTCTATATATTGGCTTATACATTTTGTCTCTAATCTGTACATTACTTTTAGTGGTACAATCAGCACTTACAGTATAAAAAGATACAATTTTTAAAAATCAAAACAAAAATAAGGGGCACCTGGGTGGCTCAGCCAGTTAAGTGTCTGCCATCAGCTCAGGTCATGATCTCAGGTTCCTTGGGATCAAGCCCCACATCTGCTTCTCCCTCTCACTCTCCCTCTGTGTTCTTTCTCTCTCTCAAGTAAATAAATTTTTAAAATTAAATAAATATTCTAGACAAATAGAGGGAAATATATAACTGACCTCAGGATCGCAGGAAAGGACTGTCTATATTAAAAAAAAAAAAAAGTACAGCTGAATTTTAAAGTCCTAAGAACATATGGCAACTGTCTCCTGATAAAGCCTATTCTACTTCTGTACATTGCTGACGACTAAGATCTTCCTTATGTTAGCACTAAAATGTAACTTCCAGCCATTAGTCCTACTTTATCTCTTAGATACCAAACAGAATCATTCTAATTCTTTTTATACTTTGATTATTTGAAGAGAGTCATTAGGTTAACAAAAAATAAGAATTTTATCATGAAAGGCAATATTTTAATTCTAAACATTTATTGTAGGCATCTACTTTATGTTATCATTAGTGACAAACTTTTACTAGTCTGCTAAAATCTTAAATGCTAACCCAATTAACACTTTTGAGTTAAGAAGTGTAAAATGATTTGAGTTTATGCTTTCACTCTGTACTACTGACAAGCCTCAGCCTAAGGAAGGGCAAAAGTAAACATAAAAAGGAGGAAATGACAACAGAAAAATTTTAGGGTATAGGATATGAGGGAAGGAAAGAATGTAGCAGCTTCTAATATGGAAGCTTGGACTATTTGTATCTCTCTTTTAACCTGTATTTTCAATTGTTATAGAAGTAGGAAACTCATCAACACTTGCTGACAATCCTAGACTTCTCTATTTTAAGCTAACACTACTTTATTTTTCTGTCATCTGTCATTGGTGAATGACAAACTTCCTTTATAGCCCAGGGATATTTTCTTCAAAGGAACACTTATCAGCAAGCAAATATATAAAATCAGGTTGAGTTGGACAACTACTAGAGCCTTCCAGAGCTGGCAAATGAGTTTTCCATTCATTAAACAAATAAAGCACCTATTAAGCACCTATCATTTGCCAGAAATGGGGAGTCAGAAGTAAGTAAGATATATAAGACCTCTTTCCTGAGAAACCTTCAACTTGAGAACACAGTATTTAAAATTACCGCTTTAAAACATTAGGCTTGGAGGGAGGAGCAAGATGGCGGAGGAGCAGGAGACCTAAATTTTGTCTGATCCCAGGAATTCAGCTAGAAACACATCAAACCATTCTGAACACCTATGAACTGAAGAGGAGATGAAAGAAAAGAACAGCAGCAACTCTCTGAACAGAAAAACGACGACTTTCTGGAAGGTCTCTTCTTATTTATCCACTGTATATTTTCTGGGGTCGTTGTTACCCTGTTAGCATTTTGTTCTCTCATTCATCTGTTCTACTCTGGACAAAATGACTAGATGGAAAAACTCACCTCAAAAAAAAGAACAAGAGGCAGTACCGATTACCAGGGACCTAATCAATATGGACATTAGTAAGATCTCGGAACTAGAGGTCAGAATGACGATTTTAAAGATACTAGCTGGGCTTGAAAAAAGCATGGAAGATACTAGAAAAACCCTTTCTGGAGAAATAAAAGAACTAGAATCTAAAGAAGTCGAAATCAAAAAGGCTATTAATGAGGTGCAATCAGAAATGGAGGCTCTAACTGCTAGGATAAATGAGGCAGAAGAGAGAGTTAGTGATATAGAAGACCAAATGATGGAAAATAAAGAAGCTGAGAAAAACAGAGATAAACAACTACTGGAACACGAGGGCAGAATTCAAGAGATAAGTGATACCATAAGACGAAACAACATAGAAGAAGAAGAAGAAGAAAGAGAGAGGGGGGCAGAAGGTATACTGCAGCAAATTACAGCAGAGAACTTCCCTAATGTGGGGAAGGAAACAGGCATCAAAATCCAGGAGGCACAGAGAACCCCCCCTCAAAATCAATAAAAATAGGTCAATACCCCGACATCCAATAGTAAAACTTCCAAGTTTCAGAGACAAAGAGAAAATCTTGAAAGCAGCTCGGGACAAGAGGTCTGTAACCTACAATGGTAGAAACATTAGACTGGCAACAGATCTACCCACAGAGACCTGGCAGGCCAGAAAGGACTGACATGATATTTAGAGCACTAAACAAGAAAAATATGCAGCCAAGAATAATATATCCAGCTAGGCTGTCATTGAAAATTGAAGAAGAGATAAAAAGCTTCCAGGATAAACAAAACTGAAGGAATTTGCAAACAAAAGAAATATTTTAAGGGGTCCTCTAAGCAAGGGGAGAGCCTAAAAGTAACACAGACCAGAAAGGAACAAAGATACCATACAGTAACAGTCACCTTACAGGCAATACAATGGCACTAAATTCCTATCTTTCAATAGTTACCCTGAATGTAAATGGGCTCAATGCCCCAATCAAAAGACACAGGCTATCATTTTGGATTAAAAAAAACCAAGACCCATCGATATGCTGTCTGCAAGAGACTCATTTTAGACCCAAAGACAACCCCACATTGAAAGCCAGGGAGTGGAAAACATGCTAATGGACACCAAAAGAAAGCTGGGGTGGCAATCCTTATATCAGAAAAATTAGATTTTAAAACAAAGACTGTAATAAGAGATGAGGAAGGACACTATATCATCTTTAAAGGGTCTATCCAAAAAGAAGATCTAACAATTGTAAATATCTATGCCCCTAACGTGGGAGCAGCCAATTATATAAGACAATTAATAACAAAAGCGAAGAAACACATTGACAATAATACAATAATAGTGGGGGACTTTAACACCCCCCTCACTGAAATGGACAGATCATCTAAGCAAAAGATCAACAAGGAAATAAAGACTTTAAATGACACACTGGACCAAATGGACTTCACAGATATAGTCAGAACATTCCATCCCAAAGCAACAGAATACACATTCTTCTCTAGTGCCCATGGAACATTCTCCAGAATAGATCACATCCTAGGTCACAAATCAGGTCTCAACTGGTACCAAAAGATTGGGATCATTCCCTGCATATTTTCAGACCACAATGCTTTGAAACTAGAACTCAATCACAAGAGGAAAGTCGGAAAGAACTCAAATACATGGAGGCTAAAGAGCATCCTACTAAAGAATGAATGGGTCAACCAGGAAATTAAAGAGGAATTAAAAAAAAATCATGGAAACAAATGAAAATGAAAACACAACTGTTCAAAATCTTTGGGATGCAGCAAAGGCGGTCCTAAGAGGAAAGGATATAGCAATACAAGCCTTTCTCAAGAAACAAGAAAGGTCTCAAATACACAACCTAACCCTACACCTAAAGGAGCTAGGGAAAAAACAGCAAAGAAAGCCTAAACCCAGCAGGAGAAGAGACATAATTAAAGATCAGAGCAGAAATCAATGAACTGGAAACCAAAAGAAGAGTAGAACAGATCAACGAAACTAGGAGCTGGTTCTTTGAAAGAATTAATAAGACTGATAAAACCCTGGCCAGACTTCTCAAAAAGAAAAGAGAAATGACCCAAATAAATAAAATCATAAATGAAAGAGGAGAGATCACAACCAACACCAAAGAAATATAAACAATTATAAGAACAAATTATGAGCAATTGTATGCCAGCAAATTACATAATCTGGAAAAAATGGATGCATTCCTAGAGATGTATAAACTACCAAAACTGAACCATGAAGAAATAGAAAACCTGAACAGACCCATAACCACTAAGGAAATTGAAGCAGTAATCAAAAATCTCCCAACAAACAAGAGCTCAGAGTCACAAGGATTCTCAGGGGAATTCTACCAAACATTTAAAGAAGAATTAATACCTATTCCTCTGAAACTGTTCCAAAAAATAGAAATGGAAGGAAAACTTACAAACTCATTTTATGAGACCAGCATTACCTTGATCCCAAAACCAGACAAAGACCCTAACAAAAAAGAGAATTACCGACCAATATCCCTGATGAACATGGATGCAAAAATTCTCACCAAAATACTAGTCAGTAGGATCCAACAGTATATTAAAAGGACCTTTCACCACAACCAAGCGGGATTTATTCCTGGGCTGCAAGGTTGATTCAACATCCGCAAATCAATGTGATACAATACATTAATAAAAGAAAGAACAAGAACCATATGATCCCCTCAATAGATGCAGAAAAAGCACTTGACAAAGTACAGCACCCTTCTGATTAAAACTTCAGAATGTAGGGATAGAGGATATATACCTCAATACCATAAAAGCCATCGATGAAAAACCCACGGCGAATATCATTCTCAATGGGGAAAAACTGAGAGCTTTCACCCTAAGGTCAGGAACATGGCAGGGATGTCCACTATTCACCACTGCTATTCAACATAGTACTCGAAGTCCTAGCCACAGCGATCAAACAACAAAAAGAAATAAAAGGCATTCAATTTAGCAAAGAAGAAGTCAATCTCTAACTCTTTGCAGATGATACGATAGTTTATGTGGAAAACCCAAAAGACTCCACCCCAAAAGTGCTAGAACTCATACAGGAATTCAGTAAAGTGGCAGGATATAAAATCAATGCACAGAAATCAGTTCCACTTCTATACATCACAACAAGACTGAAGAAGGAGAAATTAAGGAGTCGATCCCATTTACAACTGCACCCAAAACCATACAATACCTAGGAATAAATCTAACCAAAGAGGCAAAGAATCTGCACTCAGAAAACTATACAATACTCATGAAAGAAATTGAGGAAGACACGAGGAAATGGAAAAACATTCCATGCTCATGGATTGGAAGAACAAATATTGTGAAGATGTTAATGCTACCTAGAGCAATCTACACATTTAATGCAATACCTATCAAAATACCATCAACTTTTTTCAAAGAAATGGAACAAATAATCCTAAAATTTGTATGGAACCAGAATAGACCCTGAATAGCCAGAGGAATCTTGAAAAAGAAAAGCAAAGCTGGTGGCATCACAAATTCTGGACTTCAAGCTCTATTACAAAGCTGTGATCATCAAGACAGTATGGCATTGGCAGAAAAACAGACACACAGATCAGTGGAACAGAATAGAGAGCCCAGAAATGGACCCTCAACTCTATGGTCAACTCATCTTTGACAAAGCGGGAAAGAATGTCCAATGGGAAAAAGACAGTCTCTTCAACAAATGGTGTTGGGAAAACTGGACAGCCACATGCAGAAGAATGAAACTGGACCACTTCCTTACAGCATACACAAAAATAAACTCAAAATGGATGAAAGATCTAAATGTGGGACAGCAGTCCATCAAAATCCTAGAGGAGAACACAGGCAGCAACCTCTTCGACCTCCGCCGCTGCAACTCCTTCCTAGAAACATCACCAAAGGCAAGGGAAGCAAGGGCAAAAATGAACTATTGGGATTTCATCAAGATAAAAAGCTTTTGCACAGCCAAGGAAACAGGCAACAAAACCAAAAGACAACTGACAGAATGGGAGAAGATATTTGCAAATGACATATCAGATAAAGGGCTAGCATCCAAAATCTATAAAGAACTTCTTACACTCAACACCCAAAGAACAAATGATCCAATCAAGAAATGGGCAGAAGACATGAACAGACATTTTTCCAAAGAAGACATCCAAATGGCCAAAAGACACATGAAAAAGTGCTCAACATCACTCGGAATCAGGGAAATCCAAATCAAAACCTCAATGAGATACCACCTCACACCAGGCAGAATGGCTAAAATTAACAAGTCAGGAAATGACAGATGTTGGCGAGGATGCGGAGAAAGGCGAACCCTCCTACACTGTTGGTGGGAATGCAAGCTGGTCCAGCACTCTGGAAAACAGTATGGAGGTTCCTCAAAAAGTTGAAAATAGAGCTACCGTACAACCCAGCAATTGCACTCCTGGGTATTTACCCCAAAGATACAAATGTAGGGATCCAAAGGGGTACATGCACTATGATGTTTATAGCAGCAATGTCCACAATAGCCAAAGTATGGAAAGAGCCAAGATGTCCATCAATAGATGAATGGATAAAGAAGATGTGGTATCGGGCACCTGGGTGGCTCAATCGTTAAGTGTCTGCCTTTGGCTCAGGTCATGATCCCAAGGGCCTGGGATCGAGTCCCGCATCAGGCTCCCTGCTCAGCGGGGAGCCTGCTTCTCCTCTGCTTGTCTCTCTCTGTCTCTTCTGAATAAATAAATAAAATCTTTAAAAAAAATTAAAAAAAAGAAAATGTGGTATATATCTACAATGGAATATTATGCAGCCTTCACAAAAAACCACAAAATCTTGCCATTTGCAACAACATGGATAGAACTAGAGGGTATCATGCTAAGCGAAATAAGTCAATCAGAGAAAGATATATATCATATGACCTCACTGATATGAGGAATTCTTAATCTCAGGAAACAAACTGAGGGTTGCTGGAGTGGTGGGGGTGGGAGGGACAGGGTGGCTGGGGGATAGACACTGGGGAGGGTATGTGCTATGGTGAGCGCTGTGAATTGTGTAAGACTGATAAGTCACAGACCTCTACTTCTGAAACAAGTAAGACATATGTTAAAAAAAAAAAAAGATAGTAGGAAGGGAAAAATGAAGGGGGGGAGATGAACCATGAGAGACTATGGACTCTGAGAAACAAACTAAGGGTTCTAGAGGGGAGGGGGTTGGGGGATGGGTTAGCCTGGTGATGGGTATTAAAGAGGGCACATTCTGCATGGAGCACTGGGTGTTATACAGAAACAATGAATCATGGAACACTACATCAAAAACTAATGATGTAATGTAAGGTGATTAACATGACATAATAAAATAAAACTAAAAAAATAATAAAAATAAAAATAAATAAAACATTAGGCCTGAGCAAAATTCCGGAAGGAAATTATTTTCTCTGCACTCCCAAATCCTGACATTTCTCATTGATCCCAGATAGCCCAATAACTTGTAGAATGATAACAAAAATATCTTCTGAAAAAAAGAAAAAGTTCATTAGCAGTTCAAAAGAGTCAGAGGGGCGCCTGGGTGGCTCAGTGCCTAAAGTGTATGACTTGATTTTAGCTCAGGGCTTGAAATCAGGGTCTTTGAGTTAGAGCTCTAAGATGGGCTCCACGCTGGGGCCCAGTATGGAGCCTATTTAAAAGAAAACAAAACAAACAAACAAAAAAAAAGAAAACAAAACAAAACAAAACAACTTGTTTAAAAAATAAAGAAAAAAAAAGAAAAAGTCATAATTTTTCCTTTGAAAACAAATCATTTGATTACCTGGAGATGTTTTTAAATACAAATTAAAAAGTCACAGCACTCTACAATACAGAATCAGTACTGGCTGTCATTAAGAACTGAAATTTAGGAAAAACAATTCTTATAACTGGTTATTACAAGAATAAATGTTGAACATGAATAGTTTCAAGCTATGGCAAGAGTGGCATTTTAATAGAATATGTACATCAAATTAAAAACATGCTCATTATTAAGGGCAAATCAGACAAGAAAGTAATAGGGATACCAAGTATCATACACTCAAAAGAGGCGTGCCTGGGTGGCTCAGTTGGTTGAGTGTCCGACTCTTGATTTCAGCTCTGGTCATGATCTCAGGGTTATGGGATCAAGTCTCATTCAGGCTCTGTACTCAGCGGGTAGCCGGCTAGAGATTCTCTGCCACTCCCTCTGCTCCTCCCCCCGCTTAAAATAAATAAATAACATCTTAAAAAAAAAAAAAGAAAGAAACTCAAAAGAATTTATTCCTTTTATTCTTTTGGGTGTCTCAAAAGTACAGTGTTTCAACAGGTCCTGAAGGGAATAACGGAAGAGTGGAACTCAGAAGCCACAATGTCTCAGGTCAAACCTTAATTCTATCATTCACTAGCATTGTGTTGAACTAGGACAAGTTAGAGAATTTCTCTCTACCACAATTCCTCATCTGTACAATGGAGTTGACCATAATGCCTTATTCCACAGGTTTGATATAAAGATTAAATGAGTTAGTGAATACTTACAGTATCACGTAAGGTACTTACAAAGGTATCTTTAAAAATAATCAAATTATCAAACACTACATTACCAATGTAGCGACTGATCTAGCAGCAGCAATGCCACAAACCATAACCATTTTCTTCTTATAAATTTACTAATGCCTGGTGCAATTCTACTTAAAAATTTGAGAAACCCTGAGCAAAAATGTTAATATAACCTCTAAACTACAGATGGAACGTAGAACAATTTTAACCATTAACAATCTACGTATGTAAAATTCAAACCAAGAATTGAAGAAACAGCCACTGCTAAGTATTCAGTAAGTTCAAACAATGCAATTTCAAAAAATACTTCTCTGATGGCCAACAGGTATTTAAGAAAATATGCAAAATGTGACATGTTATGTGTAAGATGAGTTTCTATCTTTTCCATTACTTGCTGTTGTCAACCTAGGACCATCCAGTATTCATGAGCATGAACTTCTCTACTAGCCACTAATTTCCATAAGCTATTTATTTCCATACCTAGTCCACTAATAGCTGAGATACTGTCAAAGTAAACAAATGCTGCCACCTTGTGGAATTATAAGTATGGTATTAAATAACCCAACATGATCCATAAGCTAAAGGAAAACTTTTTTTTTTCCTGAAGATTTTATTTATTTATTTGACAGAGAGAGACACAGCAAGAGAGGGAATACAAGCAGGGGGAGTGGGAGAGGGAGAAGCAGGCTTCCCGCTGAGCAGGGAGCCCAATGCGGGGCTCAATCCCAGCATCACAGGATCATGACCTGAGCCAAAGGCAGACACTTGGCGACCGAGCCACCGAGGCACCCCGCAAAAGGAAAACTTTAAAACCAAGTTTCTTTTGCTCTCAGTGAGATTCTCAATGCAGTGAATGACCAATACTAGATATATTTCATGCAATTTTATAGTAAGAAGAATTTCTTCTACAATGTAATGAAATAATGCAACATTATTAAATAATGCAAATTCAACATTATTTGTCATTTCTAATATGTCTTTATCTCTTTCCAAAAGAAGTTCTTCATCAAAATTTCCTATTTTGAGAGGAATTAAAAGCCTTTAAAGTGAATTTATTATCAATGATGTGTGTGAATATGAGAAAGTAGAAAAAGCAAAAAAATCACCAGGGCTGTGAAACTTGCAGTCTCTCTGAATATTATTTTCGTTGTTGCTACCTACTAGTCTTCATCTATCCTGTCTTATATTATAAACCTTCAAAATTAAATTTTTTTTTTCAGAAATGTTAGTTCAATGTCAATAAAAGAACGGATGTTAAGATGCAAGATGAGGGGCGCCTGGGTGGCTCAGTCATTAAGTGCCTGCCTTCGGCTCAGGTCATGATCCCAGGGTCCTGGGATCGAGCCCCGCATTGGGCTCCCTGCTCAGCGGGAAGCCTGCTTCTCCCTCTCCCACTTCACCCTGCTTGTGTTCCTGCTCTCACTCTCTCTCTCTCTGTCAAATAAATAATAAAATCTTAAAAAAAAAAGATGCAAGATGAAACAACTAAAGGTACCTTTTAAATTTTTAATTAAAATATTTTAATAAAACCAATCTCACTCCAAAATTAAAAAAAAAAAAGATTTATTCCAGAGAAAGAGCAAGCAAGAGAGCGGGGATGGGTGGGGGGAACCGATAGCCTCAAGCAGACTCGAAGGGGTGCGGGAGTCTGACGCCTAACCAACTGCACTACCCGGTTGCCCCTAATCTTTCATTAAGTGGTATTCCCAAACTGAAATCTCATTTAAGTCTTCAGTAAACTTCTGCCTCAGAATACACAGTCCTCTTACATAAATGTCACTTTATGATCAAGACTTAATATTCCTGAAAACAATATTACACTATGTGTTAACTAACTAGAATTCAAAGAAAACTTTGGGGGGGGGGGGACTTAATAGCATTAAGAAAAAAAACCTGCCCAGGATATTAAAATCAAACCAAAATGGCTTTCAAAAATGATGAAAAAAAATGGCTCTTACTCCTTTTTGAATCCTAGAGATGTATAACCAATTCTACATTTCCTAACTAGAAATGCTGCTTTTGTAATATAAAGATGGAAATTTTTACTTTGTTTTTGGATTTTTATTCATTTTTTTAATGGAAAAGAAAATACAATGCAGAATTAATTTACAATGATAAGGGACATTAATCTATATTACAAGAGAACTATAATCTACATTATATTTTAGTTGAGTAGAATCACATAATTATAGGTAAATATATACATCAGGTCATTATTATAAACCTCCATTGTTATTTGTGCTGTTTCATATTCAAGCTACATTTCTCAAGCTTTTAAAAACATATATTATGCATTCCTACACTAGTTACGAATTTAAGGGGCGCCTGGGTGGCTCAGTCAGTTAAGCGTCCAACTCTTGGTTTCAGTTCAGGTCATGATCTCAGGGTTGTGGGATCAAGCCCCATGGCAGGCTCCTCACCGGGTGTGGAGGCTGCTTGGGATTCTCTCTCTCCCTCTGCCCCTCACCACCCTCAACTTCTGCACAAGCACACTGGTGCTCTCTCTCAAAAAAAAAAAAAAAAAAATTTAAGTAATAGTGTTACACTGTTACTCCAAGCTAAAGTGTTTCAAAAACTTTCTTACATTACTTCTATAAAGGCACTGAAATAATACTAAGAGCTTTCCTAAATCCAACCATCATATCTGGCCTGTTCATGATTGTACTCTTAGCCTAGCCCACATTAAGGAGTCAATTAATTTTTGTTATATAAATTTAATCACTCATTTAATTAATTAGTTAAATAAGCCCCACAATGTACTGGATTTTCAAGTTTTAATCACTCCAGTGCTTGATAAAGAAAACTCACATTACCAACACATAGGAAAAAAATGAATGCATGAATTCTTGTCTTACTCAGACTGTGCTAAACCAGCTGGAATACAATAAAAGGTTTACTGCAAGTCTCTTTAGCTATCAGCTTAAATTCCAAGATCAATATTCTTATATGTTAATAAAAATCTTCATCATGCAAATGGAAAACCATACATAGTAATGTATTGGACAAGTTAAAAATTGCCAAATTCCTGATCTGCATGAAAACATCTTTTTACAGTTTCTTAATTATATCTAGGAGATTTTGAACATAAACAAGCAATGTGATAATACCAAGGGATTACTAGTAATTGTGTTACATATGATACAGCCCTGTGGTTTTACAATGTTCGTATTTACATTCTTAAGGATATAAGGATGAAATGACATAGCATCTGAAATTTGCCTCAAAATATTAAGCAGGGGCACCTGAGTGGCTCAGTCAGTTAAGCATCTGCTTTCAGCTCAGATCATGATCCCAGGGTCCTGGGATTGAGCCCCACTGAGGGCTCCCCACTCAGCGGGGAGTCTGCTTATCCCTCTCCTCCCCACTCATGTTCTATCACTGTCTCTCTCTCTCTTTCAAATACATAAATAAAATCTTAAAAAAGAAATACGTAAGCAAAGAAAGAATGAAAAGTATAAAAGAAAGGGCGCCTGGGGGTGGCTAGTCGTTAAGCATCTGCCTTTGGCTCAGATCATGGTCCCAGGGTCCTGGGATCGAGCCCTGCATCAGGCTCCCTGCTCCATGGGAGGCCTGCTTCTCCCTCTTCCACTCCCCCTGCTTGTGTTCCCTCCCTTGCTGTCTCTCTCTTTCTCTGTCAAATAAATAAATATTTTAAAAAAACCAAAAAGTATAAAAGAAGCAAGGATAGCAAAATTGGATCATGCTGAATCTGGAAGATGGCTATATGAGGGATTATTATTGCATTCTCTCTATTTTTATATGTATTAGAAATTTTTATTAAAAATTTTTAAAGGATAGTGGGGCGCCTGGGTGGCTCAGTTGGTTAAACGACTGCCTTCGGCTCAGGTCATGATCCTGGAGTCCCAGGATCGAGTCCCGCATGGCTCCCTGCTGTCAGCAGTGAGTCTGCTTCTCCCTCTGACCCTCCCCCCTCTCATGCTCTCTCTCAAATAAATAAAAAATAAATAAAAATTTAAAAAAATAAAAATTTTTAAAGGATAGTCATCAAGATAATGAAGATAAAAATAACAAAAAGATAACTAGAAAATCCCAATATCTGAAAACTATTAAGATATGTCTCAATAATCCATGAGTCAAAAAAAAAATCAAATTTGAAACTTAAGTTTCTTGAACTGAATGAAAATGAAAATCCTATCTTCAATGCAGTAACAATGAATAGTCGTAAAATTATGAAAACATCTCCACTTACAGTAGCATCAAAAAAAATTTAGGAATTAATCAAAAGTGAAAGATGTGTGCAATGAAAACTACAAAAAATTGCTGAAAAAAATTAAAGAAGACAGAAATAAATGGAGATACATCTCATGTCCATGGATCAGAAGACTGAATATTGTTAAGATGCCAATATTACCCAAAGCAATCTGGAGATTCAATGCAATCCCTGTCAAAATCCCAATGACATTTTCTGCAGAAATAGAACAAACAATCTTGAAAAAGAACAGAGCTAAAGGACTCACTTCCGGATTTCAAAATTTACTACAAAGCTATAATAAAACAGTGTGTTGGAGCACCTGGGTGGCTCAGTCTGTTAAGACTCTGACTCTTGATTTTGGTTCAGGTCATGATCTCGGGGTCAGGAAATCAGAGTCCGGTGTTGGGCTCCACGCTGGGTGTGAAATCTGCTTAAGATTCTCTCTCCCTCTGTCTCTGCCCCCCAGCCCTCACTCTCTCGCTCTCTCTCTTAAAAAAAGTGTGGTAGTGGCATAAAAATAGCTATACAGGCCAACGAAGCAGAGAAGAGAACCAGAAATAAACCCTTCCACATATATATATATATAGTCAAATGACCTTTGACAAGAGTGGCAATACCATTCAATAAGGAACAGAGTTTTTCAAGAAATGATGCTGGGATACTGCATAACCACATAAAAAAAAGAATGAAGCTGGACCCTTACCTAAAACCATACACAAAAATTAACTCAAAATGGATCAGAAAGTTAAATCTAAAACACAAAACTACAAAACTCTTTTCATGACTTCAGATTTGATAATGATTTCTGGGATATGACATCAAAAGCACAGGCAACAAAAGAAAAAAAGACAAATTAGATGTCGTGTAAATTATAAAATTCTGTGACTCAACAGACAATATCAATGTAAAAAGACAACCCACAGAATGAGAGGAAATATGTACAAATCTGATAAGAGATTAATATCCAGAATATATAGACAACTACTGAAACATAACAACAAAACAATTCAAAACTGGGCAAAGACTTCAACAGAAATTTCTGTAAAACAAATGGCCAATAAGCACAGGAAACAATGCACAACATCCACTAGTCATTAGGGAAATGCAAAGCTAATCTAAGAGCTACCACACCTCACATCTGTTAGGATGGTGACTATCAAAAACAGAAAATAACAAGTGCTGGCAAGAATGTGGAGAAACTGGAAGCTTTATGCACTGCTGGTGGGTTTATAAAATGGCACAGCCATTGTGGAAAACAGTATGGCAGCTCCTCAAAAAATTAGAAATAGAATTACCATATAATCCAGCAATGCCATATCTGGGGATATATCTAAAAGAACTGAAAATAAGGTCTTGAAGAGGTAGCTGTTCACCGACGTTCATAGCAGTATTATTCACAACAGTTAAAAAACATGGAAGCAAACTGAGGGTTCTAGAGGGGAGGGGGTGGGGGATGGATTAGCCTGGTGATGGGTATCAAAGGGCACGTACTGAATGGAGCACTGGGTGTTATACGCAAACATTGAATCATGGAACACTACATCAAAAACTAATGATGTAATTTATGGTGATTAACATAACATAATAAAAAAGAAAAAAGAAAAAAGAACATGGAAGCAACATATGTGTCCATCAACAGACAAACAGATAAGCAAAATGTGGCATATACATACATACAATGGAGTGTAATTCAGCCTTAAAACGTAGTAAAATTCTGATATATGCTACAACATGGACAAAAACTGACATTTTGCTAAGTGAAATAAGCCAGTCACAAAAAAACAAATACTGTATAATTTTGCTTGTATGAGTTACTCAGAGTAGTCAAAATAATAGAGAAATAAAGTAGAAGGGTGGCTGCCAGGATTCGGGGAAGATGGGAATGAAGAGTTACTGTTTAACGGATACTGATTTTCAGTTTTACAAGGTGTCAAGTATTAAAACGATGGATACTGGTGACACTTGCACAATACTATGAAGGTATTTATTAAATACCACTGAACAGCACACTCATTAAGATAGTTATTTTATGTTACATGTATTTTATCACAATAAAAATAAAATTTGGAAAAAAGAAAAAATACCACATCAAAAATTCATGGGATGCAGCTAATTCAGGGTATGGAGAGAAATTTAAAGCACAAATTATATTACAGAAGCAAATTTTCAACTCAATCACTTTAGTTTCTACCTTAAGAAACAACAAAGAGGCAAATTAAATCTAAAGAAAGTAGAAAAAAAAGAAATAAAGTTTAGAGCAGAAATCAATGAAAACTATAGAATATCAATAAACTAAGAGCTATTTGAAAAGACAAATAAAACTGATAAACTTCTAAACCAGACTATTAAGGAAAAAAAAAATAAAGGCAAACAAGCTTCCAATATCAGGAATGAGAAAGGGAACATCATTAGAGAATCTAAAGACACAAAAGGATAATAAAGGAATATCATAAACACATGAATGCCAATAAATTCAACAACCTAGGTGAAATGGGCAAATTATTTTTTTTTAAGATTTTATTTATTTATTTATTTGACAGAGGGAAAGAGAGAACACAAGTAGGCAGAGCAGGAGGCAGAGGGAGAGGGAGAAGCAGACTCCCCACCAAGCAGGGAGCCCGATGCGGGGCTCGATCCCAGGACCCTGGGGTCACGACCTGAGCCGAAGGCAGACATTTAACCGACTGTGCCACCCAAGCGCCCTGGGCAATTCTTTTAAAGACACAAACTAAAAATAATGTTCAATCAAGAAAAAAAAATCAATAACCTGATTAGTCTTACACTTCTTTTAAAAATTTAATTTATAGGGGCGCCTCGGTGGCTCAGTCATTAAGTATCTGCCTTCAGCTCAGGTCATGATCCCGGGGTCCTGGGATTGGGCCTCACATCGGGCTCCCTGCTTCTCCCTCCCCCACATCCCCTGCTTGTGTTCCCTCTCTCGCTGTGTCTCTCTCTGTCAAATAAATAAAATCTTTAAAAAAAAAAATTTAATTTATATTTAAAACTCTTCCCTCAAAGAAAACTCAAGGCCAAGATAGTTTCACTGGAGAATTCTACAAAATATATAAGGAAGAAATAATACCAATTCTTCACAAACTCTTCTAGAAAACTGAAGATGAGGGAGCCCTTATGAGAAGAGCACATATACCCTGTCACCAAAACCAGACAAAGACATTATAAGAACACAAACTGCAACCCTAACAGATGAATACCATTAATCATTTCATTTTAAAGATGAAGACACTGAGGACTAAAGAGATTCAGGAACTTGACCAAGACCACAGAACTAAAAATTGGCAGGCAACCTGACTTCAGAACACAGGCTCTTTTTTTTTTATTTCCTTATTTTTTTTTAATTTAATTTTATTATGTTATGTTAATCACCATACATTACATCATTAGTTTTTGATGTAGTGTTCCAGGCTCTTAACTAGAACAATGAAACTGCTTGTTAAATTCTAGATTAAATTCTAGATACTCTTGCAAAAGTAAATAGTAAAGAGTGCTGCCCAATACTTACCTAGAGACTATGCTGGAACCATTATAGAGATCGCTAGCATATGACAATGTAGCCAAAGGTCGTACTGAATTATATCGAGTAAACTTAGACAAGCATTCCTGAAATTCATCCAACTGGCTTGCAGTTCGACTATCATCTATACGAAGAAAACAAAATAAAATAAATTTTACTGCAATGTAAGTCAAAGAGCAGTATATACAGATTAAAAAATATATTCTAAATATAAACAATTCTTAAGTATTTAGAGAATATTAGCATGCACAAATTATTTAGCTGATCTCTCAGCTTTAATAAAAATTTCTTAGTGGTTCATTGAAACACACTGTCTCTTTCAACACCAATAAAAACATACTGTAAATATTTTTAAGCAATAGTACCTTGGAAAACAAAAAAGTACCTCTGATCAAGAGAAATATAATCTTTTATTAAAACAAAAATCCCTTATCAATGGAGAAAATGAGGGTGGAGAGAGGAGTATATACACTGAGTATATTCGTTATTTTGAAGGAACACATTTACAGAGATACATCTGCAAGCCCACATTTATTTACTATTAAAACACAATTTATAACATAATTTAGATTAAGAAAGCAATTGCTTTTTAAGTAAAAAGAAAGTGAAATACTTGTTCACATTATACTTTGATGTTTCTCAAATCAGTTATGAAAAGGGAGAAAACTGTAATACATCAATTATTCTCAAAAATAAAATACTTCTACTCAAATGTCTTGGTGGAATAGGGAAAACATTAATTCCATCCACTAGAGCACTGAATAAATACTTTGAGTAAAGCCCATTTCAGTAAACTATTCATAATTAAATTACGAGGAATTTAAATCACAAAATCATCTCATGAAAGACAGAATAAATACAGCTATCTATTCTCCAACCTAGAAACAAGACTACAGAGAAAGCATGAATAAAAAATCATTGCTTTTCAAAAATGCTTTAAGTTTGGACTTGTATTTTCCTTTCCAAAGAAAGAAAAGTAAAACACCCAATTTAGTTAGCTTCTTAACTGAAATTTGAAGTAAGATTGTTACAACACTGTTTTCATACCTTCTTCATCACTTTTAGCTCATACACAAACACATACAACTTTTTCAAGGTAAACTTTCGTGATATCCCCCCCACACACACTTTAAAGATTTATTTATTTGAGAGACAGAGAAAGAAAGAGAGAGCGCGCTCAAGCAGGGGGTGGGAGAGAGAGAAAGCAGACTTCCCACTGAGCAGGGAGCCCAACATGGTGCTCCAGTTCATGACCCCAAGATCATGACCTCAGCCAAAACCAAGAGTGGGACACTTAACCAAGTGAGCCACCCAGTTGTCCCATGATTTCCCCTCCTTAAATGTCCTCTGAAAATAAGTAGGCATAATGAAATTTAGATATAAGAATCATTAAGTCTGAGGTGCCTGGGTGGTTCAGTTGGTTGAGCGTCTGCTTTTGTCTCAGGTCATGATCCTGGAGTCCCAGGATCAAGCCCCATGTCAGGCTTCCTGCTCAGTGGGGAGTCTGCTTCTCCCTCTGCTGCTTACCAGGCTCATGCTCTCTCTCATTCTCTAATAAATAATAAATAAAATCTTAAAAAAAAATCATTAAGTCTACAGAGTTAAGGTACCAACGACAGACAGTAAAGAATTGATTCAATTCATCCGGAGATATTAGGTTATCTTGAAGGTAACTACTGACATGAAGAAATTTATCTAACACTACTACAGCAAAAAACAATTACTAGTCTCTGATACTAAGCTTCTGTCTCCGATATTTTACATTTTAAAGACTTAAACACTAAAATGGCAAATTCATCTAACCTATATCAAAGGTTCCAATTTTATACTGTTTCCATTCTAAAAACAGCAAAAAACAAACCCAATTAGCACGCACTGTCATAATGTTACTTAAATAATGTTCCTGCTCCACAAAAATTCTTCTCAGTAAATTCAACAAATTGGAAATAAAACATGGGTTACTGCAGTAAAATGAATCAACTGTACTACAAAGTGGTTTGAATGTAACAACTAATTGGTTCTTTTTATATATAATCCCATTAACTCTGAGTATTAATATAATAGTGACTGGAAAGACACCTTAGATATTTGTTTAAATACTAATTTAATGTAAATCTATTCTTTCATGTTTTGACACCAATCCCCAAGCATAAAAAAATTTACAAGCATTCAAGAATGTATATTCTGCTGAAGTCCATAATCTTTTCCTGGGTAGCTAAACTTCTGGGGCCATGATACCTATTCATTAACATCTACTTCCAAAAGCAGTTATAAAGAAAACACTAAAAATAATTACTTTAGTATCTGAAAGTATAGGGATTTGATTTTTATCTGGTTATAAAAAGGTAGGATCTTGTATGCTTGGTAGGTTTATGGTCAATAATCATACATATCTGCTAGCGTATTACTTTTCCTATTCCAATTACAGATTAGTTTGTGAAAGTGTGTTCAGCATGTCTTTTTTCTCTTCTAATGCTTTATGATTTACCTTCTCTTCCAATTACAACTAAGAGTCCAGGGCATTAATCTCTTAATCTTCATCTCTCATTTCCAGAGTTGAAAATTGAAAATCAGAAAGAGGGGATGGATTCTCATTTAAAAATATACAGAAGGAAAAACAAACACTATGTACTCCATTATGTATAAGTTAAAATTTCTTCTTCACAGTCAAGGACACTAGGAGGAACTTCATATTCAGCAATACGGTAAGTGTAGTCAATGTATAAATTCAGTAAGATAAACTTGAGACTCCTAAAAACTAAGGACAACATGTTTTAAATACAATATAACCATGCCCATAAAAATGAAAATCTAATCTTATCCTCCTGTTTTTAATTTATTCTACCTTCCAGTAATCTTACATCCCCAAAATAAATTGGTCTGTGACTACACCTTTACTATACCACAGCAATGCCTATGCTGCTAGTTATTTAAAAACTATTCCCCAATCTCTCTTTCCTACCTCTCTTTTTCTTTTAAATGTCTGCCATTTGCCTATGGATGTATTTCAACAATGCACCAACAAATAACATCTAACAGCGTTAATATGAACCTTTGCCAATCAGACTGTAAATATCAAACCACTTTCCAATTTCACAGCTTCCTATTGCACTTTATAGACTATTACAGAGGCTCAAAAAGGGGCTCAATTCCCAGGCAATACAATCAAAGTTTCCCATCTTATAAAAACTGTTGATTGTTAATTGCATACACATTTATAAACAAAGCTTGTTCTCACCTAGAATTCACAGGAAAAATGGTATGTAAATCTTCTTTTTCTTCCACCACCTATCCTAAGGCAAATTTGTCCAAAGGTCCTAAGCAATGTGTAGATTTTTTTTTTCCCTTCAAATTTTTATTTAGATTCTAGTCAGTCAGCACACAGTGCAATATTGGTCTCAGGAGTAGAATTCAGTGATTCATCACTTAAATACAACACTCAGTGCTCATCATAAGAAGTGCCCTCCTTAATACCCATCACCCATCTAGCCCATCCCCTACTCACCTCCCTCCATCACCCCTCAGTTTATTCTCTATCTCTTCTGGTTTGTTTTCTCTCTCTTTTTACCCCTGCTCCCATATGTTCTCCTGATTTGTTTCCTAAATTCCACATATGAGTGAAATCATATGGTACTTACCTTTCTCTGACTTATTTCACTTAGCATAATACACTCTAGCTCCATCCACATCATTGTGCATGGCAAGATTTCATTCTAATTGATGGCTAATATTTCATTGTGAATATATACCACATCTTCTTTATCCATTCATCACTCAATGGACATCCAGGCTCTCTCCATAGTTTGGCTATTGTTAATAATGCTGCTATAAACATCAGGATGCATGTTGTATTTGAATCTGTATTTTTGTTATCCTTTGAATAAATACCTAGTAGTACAACTGCTAGATCACAGGGTAGTTCTATTTTTAACATTCTGAGAAACCGCCATAATGTTTTCCAGAGTGGCTACAACAGTTTGCATTCCCACCAAGGTGCAAGAGGGTTCCCCTTTCTCCACATCCTCACCAACACCCATTGTTTCCTGTGTTCTTAATTTTAAAAATGTGTAGATTTTAATACAAACATGCCTATTCAAGAGGAAACTAAGGCCAGATTTTTAACAACTAATAAAATATCACACATTTTTTTCCTCATTTTGAGCAGGTGTACTACTAATGATATCAGTTAACTGAGCACCTAATTTATATCACCTATAAATCCTAAAAAACAAAACAAAACATAGGGTTGGTATTAATGTCCCTACTTCATTGGTGAGCAAAGACACTGAGAAAGTTACAACTCAAGGAGAACTGCAGTAATGCAATGAAAATACCCTATTATGTCCATGATGTTGCATAAGTTATTTCCTCTACTTTGAAAATTTTCTAATTATCTTATTTAGTTAATGAATTCTAGCTTTGACTAAATACAATCCTCTAAAATCCCTACAGTGATCATTCCCTTACATTTCCCCATTTTCAACTTGGTGTGGATTTTTCATTCCCAGCTGTATTAGTGGATATTCTTCTCTATTCCCCTAACACACTTATACAACATATAATATCACATAGAATTATTTACCTGTTGCTTTGCCCCACTGAATTTACAAAACTCCCTGACAACAGAAATCAGTTCTTTCATCTTTTTATTCTTAGCACAAAGGACAGTGCTTAAAACTTAGTAAATGTTTAGTATTTCATAATAAGAGGCAAATGAATGCAACTGATTTTTAGCAACATATTCATGCTTGATTTTTTTTCTTAACTTTATATAGCTCACTACACAAAGATTAAAAATCCCCAAATAGAAGGGATAAAAACAAAAACAGCTATGGGAAACAAATGTTCTTCAAGATCTCTAAGAACCTCCACAACATTCTGGTAGAATATGTCGAAAAGACACACTTTTGTTTTATAAATAGGACTTTATATGAATCCAGCATAAGAAACTAGAAATGGATCTGACATATGAACTTGATATATTTTAAGAAGTCTGGAATATGTACCTGAAATACGAGACATCCTTGTGGAAAAGTAACATTGCTCTAAATCTTCAAAATGAGCAGTGAGTCGTTTTCTTCTTGATGCTAATGTGCTGTTATACCAAGGCTGTTTCTTTGTCTAAAGTAGTAACATAAGAAAAGACACTTGTAACTTAGAACAAATGATAGTCTTTTTCTGCACAGAATACCTAAATGATTACATATTCAAAATATCAACATATTAAAATAATTAAAAATGGTAAATACTCATAGTTCTTAGACCATATTTTTCAATTTTTATTTTTAAAATGCAAATAAGCTCAGGGTCTGGGGGGCCAGGGGCAGGAGTTGGGGTCCAGGTCCTGCCCCTGAGCCCAAGCCTCCTGGGGAAGCCTGGTTGTACTATGTAAGGAAGGGGGGGAAATCTATCAACATATCTCAGGTTACAGGGAGGCGCATAGGTGGGGGAGGGACTGGGTGGACCAAAGGCCAGAGGGGAGGGGCTTCTGGAGATGGAGAAAGACCTGAGGATGGGGCCAGTTGGGGGAGGAGGAGGAAGCAGCCTGATGGGGGCAAAGGGCGAAGTCCCAGCTGGGCTAGGCCCCTGGTTGGTACAATATGGTTTGTTTGCTATAAAACTCTAATCTTCCAGCCAAAAAAATAAATTAATTAAAAATAAATAAATACAATAAAATATGCAAATAGGCTCTCAAGGCCAATTTTATAAGAATGAAATAAGAACCTTCTTTCAACTCTCCAAATTAAATTAAGATAGAATCGGGGCGCCGGGGTGGCTCAGTTTTTGAGCGTCTGCCTTCAGCTCAGGTCATGTTCCCAGGATCCTGGGATTGAGCCCTGCATTGGGCTCCCTGCTCAGCAGGAAGCCTGCTTCTCCCTCTCCCACTCCCCCTGCTTGTGTTCCCTCTCTCGCTGTGTCTGTCAAATAAATAAATAAAATCTTTAAAAAATAATAAAAAATAAATTAAGATAGCATCCTTTATAACTACCATGCTAAATTTTAGAATTTTGAGAATTTTAATATGCAGAAATTGTTAGAAAACAATGTTCAAAAGGAAACTACTTTTTCATCATCCTTATATTGCAACCCTGTACTCTTTGAATAAGAGAAATGGTCCTTGATTGACAGAATATATATTTAAGTTAATACTGATTTTTTTTTTTTAAAGATTTTATTTATTTATTTGACACAGAGAGAGATAGCGACAGCAGGAACACAAGCAGGGGGAGTGGGTGAGGGAGAAGCAGACTCCCCGCGGAGCAGGGAGCCCGATGTGGGGCTCGATCCCAGGACCCTGGGATCATGACCTGAGCCGAAGGCAGTCGCTTAACCGACTGAGCCACTCAGGCGCCTCAAGGTAATACTGATTATTAAATTAAGGGGCAATAATATGTAATATGAATGTACTAGTCTACCATATATATTAGAAGATCAGAATAACTAAATCACATATACATAAAGCCAGCAAACCTGAAATATATTGGCATATAAATCTATTAAAAAAATCTATGATCCTCAATATATAATATTGCCTACACCATATTAAATGAAAGGATAAGACAATTCTTTCCACAAATGGTTATTTTTCTATTATGCTTGAGGCCCACAGACACAGAGATGAGACAAATGACAAGAGCTTGAGATGACACAAGTTCATCGTAACTATACAATAACTGCAAATGTATTTAAGTAAGAAATATTAAGGTACTACCTTGAATAAAACACTCTAAAGTGAACCCCTGCTAAAACCAGGTGGCAGGTAAAAATCTTATTTTAAAGCAGTGCTTGAATCACAAGAAAGTAAGACAACTTCCAAAGATTTAACAGATATACAAGCAAATAAGAAGCTGAATTCAGAGACGTGATATTAAAGAAAACATAATGGTGCAGAGGAGGGGAAAGACAAAGAGGACAATACTTATTTGGGGACAAATACCAACAAAAGAAAAAACACTAAAACTGAGAGAAACTGAAAAAGAGAATTTCTGAACTGGAAGATAAATCTAAAGGATTTAACCAGAACTAAGGATAAAAAATAAGGTAGAAAATCTGAAACAGAGGTTAAGAAGTATAAAAGTATAAGGTTGAAAATATGGGCACTTAGAGACCCAGAAAACTGTAAAAGACTAAAGAAGAAATATTTGAAGAATTCATGTTGACAATTTTCCAGAACTGAAAACAGACATAAATACAAAAGAAATTATTCCTATCAAGTAGGAAAATTTAAAAGAAATCAATAATTAGACACAGTAAGGCAAAACTGTATTTCTGTCCAAAAACAAAATGATTTTAAAATCAGACAAATAGGGGCCCTGGGTGGCTCATTCGGTTAAGTGCCTGACTCTTGATTTTGGCTCAGGTAATGATCCTGGGGTCAAGAGATGGAGCCCCAGGTTGGGCTCTGCACTCTATGGGGAGTCAGCCTGAGATGATCTCTCTCCTCCCTCTGCCCCTCCCCCCATCCGTGCACCCTCCTCTTGCTTTCTCCCTCTGTCTCTCTGTACCTCTCTCTCTCTCATAAATAAATATTTTTTATTTTTCCAAAGACCCCATCTATTTATTTGAGAGAGCGAGAGAGAGAGCTCAAGCACAAGCAGGGAGAGAGGCAGAGGGAGAGAGAAATGGAGAAGCAGACTCTCCACAGAGCAGGGAACCTGACGTGGGACTTGATCCCAGGCCCCTGGAATCATGACACAAGCTGAAGGCAGACACCTAACCAACTGAGCCACCCAGGTGCCCCTAAATAAATAAATCTTGAAAAAAAATCAGACAAACAGAAGAGAGAACTCACCTGACAGGACCATCACTTAATAGGTAAATACTGAATAGCAAGAAAAGAAGCTAGAAAAAGGAACTTTGGTTATCCTCAAAAAGTTGAAATAAAACAACTGCAATCTAAAATTCAGATCCTGAAAGAACTATCCTGCAATAAAATGAGCAATATTTTTTCATGTGAATGAAAACAAAGAATATTGCCTATAAGCCATTTTTTTAAAAAAATGTGTGAAATTGTGTGCTTAAAAAATTCGGTAAACAGGGGCGCCTGCGTGGTTCAGTCATTAAGCATCTGCCTTCAGCTCAGGTCATGATCCCAGGGTCCTGGGATCGAGCCCCACATCGGGCTCCCTGCTCGGCGGGAAGCCTGCTTCTCTCTCTACCACTCCCCCTGCTTGTGTTCCCTCTCTTGCTGTGTCTCTGTCAAATAAATAAATAAAATCTTAAAAAAAAAATTCAGTAAACAAACTGGAAGGCCTGAAGCACAAAATGAAAAGAAGAAAACCTGTAATCAATAAGTAATTTTAAATACTGTTTGTAACATTAATTATAATATCTAAATTATTGGGCTTAAGAACATGTCAGAATAAATACACCAAAAAATGGCATATAAATCAGAAGAGTGAAGAAAGTTTCAATCTGGAGCACTTATGTTGTTCAAGAGAGTAATTAAGATATTAAATTTAATGAAAAGATGTTCAATATCACTAATCATCAGGGAAATGCAAATCAAAACCACAATGAGATATTATCTCACACATGTCAGAATGGCTAAAGTCAAAAACAGACACACAAACAAACAAGTGTTGACAAGGATGTGAAAAAAAAAGGAGTCCTTGTACACTGTTGATGGGAATGAAAACTGGTGCAGCCATTGTGGAAAACAGAATGGAGATTCCTCAGAAAATTAAAAATAGAACTACCATATGATCCAGTAATTCCATTCCTGGGTATTCACCCAAACAATCTGAAAATACTAATTCAAAAAGATACAAGCACCCTATGTTTATTGCATTATTTACAATAGCTGAACTATGGAAGCAGCCCAAGTGTCCACTGACAGATGAATGGATAAAGAAGATGTGGTGTATGTGTGTACACACACACTCACACACACGAATATTACTCAGCCATGAAAAAGAACGAAATCTTGCCATTTGCAACAACATGGATGGATCTAGAGGGTACAATGCTAAGTAAACAAAGTCAGTCAGAGAAAGACAAATATCATATGATTTCACTCATATGTAGAATTTAAGAAACAAAACAAATGAACAAAGAAAAAAAGAGACAAATAAAAAAAAGACTATTAACTACAGAGAACAAACTGATGGCTACCAGAGAGGAGGTAGGTGGGGAGATGCATGAAAAAGGTGAAGGGGATTAAGACTATACTTATCACAATGAGCACTGAGTAATGTACAAAACTGCTGAATCAATATATTGTACACCTGAAACTAATACAGCATTGTATGTCAACTATACTGAAATTAGATTTTTTTTAATCTTTTTTATTTATTTATTCATGAGAGTCAGAGAGAGAGAGAGAGAGGCAGAGGCAGAGGGAGAAGCAGGCTCCCCACCTAGCAGGGAGCCCAATGCAGGACTTGATCCCAGGACCCTAGGATCATGACCCAAGACGAAGGCAGACACCCAACCATCTGAGCCACCCAGGCGCCCCTGGAATTAGATTTTTTTAAAAAGATGATAATAACTTTAGATTCTGTTTAGATGTTAACTTTGGATCAATTTCAAGGATAACTACTGAAAGCATTTTAACAGAATAGGTAATGTTTAAAACAGTAAAGTGGTGGGAGAAGGGGGTAAAAATATAAGAGAAAAACACAAAAAGGAGAGAAATAGCAAGCATTAAAGAGTAATAAAGATAAATACTAATTAAATTAGCGATAGGAATTTTAAAATATAACTGTATGCTATCTGCAAAAAAAAAAAAAAAACACTGAAAACATAAAGACACTAAATATCTGGAAGTAATAACATGAAAAATAATGTACTAGGCAAATTTAATCAAAGGAGAAAAAAACTCAAGATGAAAAAGCATTAATGGAAATGGAAATGGAAACAGCACCTGGAAATGCAAAACTCTCAACTTAATAATTGTATACCCAGTACACACATAATAGCACAGCTTCAAAAATATATAAAGCAAAAATTCCTAAAGAAATTGACAAACCCACCAACATAGCAGATTAACCTCATCAACTCAACTGAGAAAATGATATGACCTAGTTTAAAAGCTTAATTTAATGAATACATATAAAACACTGTAACCAATGAGAAACACATATTCTTCTTAAGCATACATGGAACATTTACAAAATTGGCCATGTGCTGTATCACTGAATATGTTTATAATCTCAACAGGGCAGAATTTCTTAAATGAAACACAAAGGGCATTAATTATAGAAGTTACAAATTCAGTAACTCAAATTAAGAACTTCTGTTCATCAAAACCCAACATTAGAGGCAAGAGGTTACAAACTGTAAAATGATCTTCGCAACATTCGCAACACCTAAGAAACAAGTTATTACTACTTTGAACATATATTAAAGCTTCTACAAGTAAATAAACAGAAGACCAATATTTAAAAATTGAGAAAAGACATGAAATGCTATTTCACAAAAAGTAAAGGCCAATAAATAAAACATGCTGGCTTTAGAGTGTCAGAAAAATAAGAATTAAAACCACAACTAACCTCTTTTCTTATCCACTAAAGTAGCAACCATTTACAGGTTCAATAGTACTGACAAGGATGTGGAGAAATGAACTCATATACTTTTGTGGTAGGAGCTTTATATTAATAAAAAGACTCTGAAAACAATTTGATATTATCGCAAAATACAAAAACCACTGATGTGTCTACCCTGTCATCCTCACTTCCTCTCCCAGGTACAAAATCTAGGGAAACTCTTGCACCTGTACATCAGGAGACATGAACAAAGATGCCCTTGATAGCAAAAATAAAAACTCTACAAAAACTCAAATGTAGACAGACTGCACAACTGATAAATTGTGGTACATTAACAAAATGGAATATTATACCTTAGTGAAGATGAATCAACTACATCCACAGACATTAGGAACTAATCTTTGAAAAAACAAATCTCAAAAAACTACATACTATCATTGTTAGAAAGTCTACATATAGCCAAACCAAATAATATAGAGATACATATATGTACAGTAAAACTATTTTAAAAAATCAACACACTGTAAACAGAAATATCAGAAAAGTAATTAGTTCTGGACATAAGGTAAGGTGATGAAATTTGTCAGAAGCACAGGGGTAACTTGAATGGTTCTAGTAATTAACATTAAGAGCTCAGTTCAGTGTTTCTTTTATTGTAATTGTGCTTCTATTTACATATTCATGAAATATATTCCTTTTTATGTACCAACATAATTTTTATAAATTCTGAGGGGAAGAATCTGGATTTTTTTTTTTTTTTTAAGATTTTATTTGTCAGCCAGAGAGAGAGAGAGAGAGAGAGAGAGAGCACACAAGCAGGGGGAGCAGCAGGCTTCCCGCTGAGCAAGGAGCCCATGTGGGACTCGATCCCAGGACCCTAGGATCATGACCTGAGCCCAGGGCAGACGCTTAACAGACTGAGACACCCAGGCGTTCCCAAGAATCTGGATTTTTTAAAAAGGGATCTTGCTCAATGGAAACACAGAAAAGATTTTAGTCTGAAAGATTTAGTCTGAGAATGATTACAATAACAAAAACCAAGAATATAACAAAGAAGCAATCAAAACCACTGTTTGCCTTCCAGGTTTTACTGCAACTTTTTTTCACAATTATTTTGCTATTTACTCTTAGCTTTTCTTGAATTTATTTTTTCAGTGCAATTCCTTTCTAATCCATCCAAAATTAAGATTGCTTTGTAATTCTTGGTAAAAATGCATTGCTTAGCTCATTGCCATATGTTAATTGTTAAATTTAAAAATAACATTAATATAAATGAAGAGAAATACACTAATTGTGAAGGGACAGATGTTTAAGAATATGAACTGGCTGTAAATAATCTACAAGGCCAATCATCAGAATGAATACCTTCAGGATAAGGTCTAGATCTATAGGTAGGATATAAATATGGTTAAAAATCAAAATGAAATGTTCATCACTTGTGTTGATCTAGATTACTTCTAAATAAAAATGGCCACATTTACCAAATGTCTGACTTATTCCACTTATACCATTGTGTATATATAGACACCTTCTCTATCCATTCATCCATTAAAGGAGAGATACTGAAACAGAGACATGTTTTATATATATATATGTTTTATACATATATGAAATATATATGATTGTATAAATATTATGTATTATATACTGAGCAGCATGGATTAATCTCAGCTAGTCTGAATTGCCCACATGGTTATCTCTAGACTCCTGCCTACATTACGGAATGTATTCACTAAAGAAAGATAAAATGATATTCTGTACCATAAGTCAGTGAGTTGTTCTGGAACAAAATATATTAGTCTGTCAGCATTGTTTAGTAATAATAAATGAATTTATGATTTGTACATGGTTTCAGTGGAGCCTTTAAAGGCTGGTCATGTAACTATAATGTACTGCCTATGTGACATATTTAAAATAAGAGATCCTGACCACAAGCCAACTTTGGATTCCTACTACTGAAGTACTTGAGACACAAGCCAGGAGTATTTCTAAACCTGGAGACAAAGCAGTTCCTGTGTGACCCAGTCTGGAAGGACAAAGAAGCCTGGACCTGAAATCGCCAGACCCCTTTCAATGAGTATCCTCCTTCTGCTTGGCTGTATGGTATCCACTGCCTTTAATCAAGCTGTTCCAAAAGTATAAACTATTTGACTCCTGTGAGTCCTTTCATTAATCAAACACTTAAGGTGATTAATATGTAATTAACACATATATATGTATAGATAACATAACATATATTATATATACACATACATATGTCTCCTAGGTCTCTCTGTCCACTGAAAAGGCCTACAAGCACTGACATTCGAGGACCAATGAGCACACTTAAAACCCAGATCTTGGTATTTAAATAACATTCACCATTAAAAGAAAATGGGGTTTCTTGGATACATCACTGATTCCAGGACTGGGGCAAGGGGATGCTGCAACATCTTAATGTCTAAGAATGTAAGAAGGTACTTAAAGAATGATAGGAACATGTCAAAAGAACATGGAAATCAACTTCAAAGAGTCCCAACCAGCCAAACATGGGACAATTTAAGTTAAAAGTGATTAACAGAGAGGTGCCTAGGTGGCTCAGTCGTTAAGCATCTGCCTTTGGCTCAGGTCATGATCCCAGGGTCCTGGGATTGAGCCCCTCATCGGGCTCCCTGCTCAGCGGGAGGCCTGCTTCTCCCTTTCCCACTCCCCCTGCTTGTGTTCCTGGCTCTCACTGTATCTCTCTCTGTCAAATAAACAGATAAAATATTTTTTAAAAAATGATTAACAGAATGAATTAGGAATCCATAAATCCATAAGGATATAAACAAAGAGGAGGAAAAGGTCTTTCTTACAGTAGAAATGCTAACTAATAAATGTGGAATAAGGAATTAAAAATTATCATTAATTATCATTTGGGCAATAGCCGTATCAATAACTATTTCAAGTAAGATTTATTAATAGCACAGAAGAGAGAAAATGGTAATTTTACAGTAGAGAAATATGACAGGTACCACCTTAATAAAGTGATCAGAGTTAACATCATCAGTATTGAGCAAAGAGGTATCCTATGCACCCAGATATGAGAAACTAACACAGAAGGGTGCAACTCTGTAGTATTCCTGGTTAAAATGGATAATCTGTATTGAGTCCTAAGAAAACATCTGACAAACTCACAGTGAGGGATGTTCTACAAAATAACATACTCTTCAAAAATGTCAGTGTAATGTAAGACTGAGGAACGATAAGAATTTTAAGGAGACTAGAGAAGCATGACAACAAAATGCAACAAGTGACTGTAGATTAGTACTGAACAAGGAAAGTTTTTTCTTTCTGCTAAAAAAGAGTATTTATTAATGGTATTAATGGCAAAACTGCTGAAATTTAAATAAGTTATCTTAAATAATATTAATGATAATTTCCTGATTTTGCTAATTATACTAAGGATATATAATAATTCTAAAGCAAAATCAACAAGTACTTATAAAAGTCCAGAGGTATAAAATATTTGTTTCTGGTTTCACTTACATTATACTGTTAACACATTTTTTAATTCAACTATAAACATTTTATTTAAGAGGAGCACCTGGGTGGCTCAGTCGCTTAAGCATCTGCCTTCAACTCAGGTCATGATTCCAAGGTCCTGGGATCGAGCCCCAGGTCGGGCTCCTTGCTCTGCAGAGAGCCTGCTTCACTCTCTCTCCCTCTCTGCCTGCCATTCCCTGTGCTTGCGCACACACTCTCTCTTGCTCTCTCTAATAAATAAATAAAATCTTAAAAAAGAATTTTTATTTAAGAGTAATAAAATCCTATAGCTGTACCATAGTTTCTCTAGGTATTCTATTATGATTGGGAGTATTTATTTTCCCAGAATTTTTACCTACATAAATAATACTAGCATATAATCTTTACACAGTACTTTGAATCATTTCTTATAATAAATTTCTATCCGTATAATGATAAACTCACATTTTCAGCTTTCGTCTTATGTATACATTGCCAAATACTCTTCCTAGATTACCAACTCTCTTCCCTTCCCTTTCCCTCTCCCAAACTCACGCACAACCACACACAGCAAAGAGTATTTACAATTTTGAAAAGTTCTGAACCATAGCTATTAGGTGACTCCTTTGAACCTTGTATTACTTCATATTTTGTTTTATTATTTGGGAAAGTGAGTATTATTTCATTTGTGACCGGGCCATTTGAATTTTCACGTTTTTTGAATTTTCACCTTTTTTGAATTTTCACTTTTTTTTTTGCCATTTTTTCTTTTTTTTACCCTATTTGGAGCTTTCATCAAAAAGACGAAATGGGGGCACCTGAGTGGCTCAGTTGGTTAAGCGACTGCCTTCGGCTCAGGTCATGATCCTGGAGTCCTGGGATCGAGTCCTGCATCGGGCTCCCTGCTCAGCAGGTAGTCTGCTTCTCCCTCTGACCCTCCCCCCTCTCATGCTCTATCTCATTCTCTCTCTCAAATAAAATAAAATAAAATAAAATCTTTAAAAAAAAAAGATGAAATGGATATAAAAAGCTTTCATTATTTTGAAGCAACTAAACCAATTACCTAGCGTACTTAAAATACCTTTCCTAGTTTTTTAAAATGTTGTTCACTGTTAAAATTCTGTTTATGTAAGATATAGCCTTCTTTCTTAATTTCTACAATCCTATTAGTATTTATCTCATTATTTAGCTGATTTAGACTCTCACAGTAAGTGGTTTTCCACAAATGGTTTGGTTTCCTGGCTATCACAACACCATTTACTTAATCCCCACTTTCCCCACTGATCTGCGTAACCACCTTTACCACAGTCTAATAAATTCTTCATTACTTTTGAGTTCGATTTTAAATTTTATTGTGCTCCTTTTGTTACAGCAGTCTTAGAATACATTTTAATAATTTATTGGGTAAATGCCCTTGTGATTATTATACCTCTGAATCCATTCATCCTACTAATGAACTTTAAAGTCGGTCACACTCCCTGCACTCTTAAAAAATATTGAGATTTTTATGGAATCACATTAAATTAATAATTATGGCAACTGGTCTATTCAAATTGTCCTATAATTACTTTAATCTCAATATTTTTAATTTTTCTTAAAAATTATATATTTCATTAAGACTCATTTTAATAGTATGCATAAGCACTGTCTAAATTATTTTAATCTACTACATATTATAAATCAATTTCAATTATATATTGAAACATTTTATATGAGCGCTTTGTCTCCCTCTACACTCACCATCTTAAGATTTTTCCCAGCTTTGGGGCACCTGCGCGGCTCACTCAGTTAAGTGTCCACTCTTGGTTTTCTAGGGTTGTGATCTCAAGATCGTGAGATCGAGCCTCACATCAGCTCCACGCTCAGTGTGGAGTCCGCTTGAGATTCTCTCTCCCTCTCCCCCTGCCCCTCCTGCTTGTGTACTCTCTCTGTCTCTCTCTCTCTCTCCCGCTCTCTAAAATAAATGGATAAATCTTTAAAAACAAAAACAAAAACAGGGGTGGCTCAGTCATTAAGCGTCTGCCTTCGGTTCAGGTCATGATCTCAGTGTCCTGGGATCGAGCCCTGCATCAGGCTCCCTGCTCGGTGGGAAGCCTGCTTCTCCCTCTCCCACTCCCCCTGCTTGTGTTCCCTCTTCTGCTGTGTCTCTCTCTGTCAAATAAATAAAAAATAAAATCCTATCTTTAAAAAAAAAAAACAATAAATGGGGCGCCTGGGTGGCTCAGTCGTTAAGCGTCTGCCTTCGGCTCAGGTCATGATCCCAGGGTCCTGGGATCAAGTCCCACGCCAGGCTCCCTGCTCAGCGGGAAGCCTGCTTCTCCCTCTCCCACTCCCCCTGCATTGTGTTCCCTCTCTAGCTATGTCTCTGTCAAATAAATAAAATCTTAAAAAAAAAAAAAAACAATAAATGTATAGCCTTTGATACAAAGAATAAAGTGAGACAAGTACCTATTCAACCAAGTTTAACTGGTCTCACTCAAAAAAAAACAAAACACAAAGTCTTTATAATGGCCTAAGAAAGTCATGTGCCAAGTGGCCTCTGTTAAGTTTTATCTCATTTCTACTTTTCTCCCCACTGATTACTCCTCTCCAGCCACAACAGACTTCTAAATTATGTCAGGCATGCTCCTACCTCAGAGCTCATTTACTTATTAACCCTCTTCCCAGAACTTGGGAATCCCAGTGATACTCACATGGGCTTGCTCCCCCTCCACTTTGTTCAAAGGTAGTCTACTTTTATTACTATAAGTATCTCTCCTACTGGAAACTTCGTTACAGCAGAGGTCTTTGTTTTGTGTTTGTTCAATCATGTATCCCCAGAGCCTGTAATAGTGCCTGGTATATAGCAGGTACTCCAAAACATAAATACATAAATAATTTAAATTTTTTTAAAAAATCTCTTGGTTGAATAAATGGGTATTTAAAAGCATAGGCTCTGAAGCCATAATGCCTGAGTTAAAATCTCAGCACCCTCCTCTTATTAGTTATGTTACCTTTAGCAACCTCCTTAACTTCCGTATGCCACAGTTTTCTCCTCAATAAAATAAAAAATAATAGTAATAGTACTTACCTCATAGGGAAGTTCGGAGAATTAAAGTAGGTAATGCATGTAAAGTACCTTAATTACTTTAATATTCATGAACAGTAAGTGTAAAATAATGATGACTATGACTATTATTACTACTTTAATTCATTCTTGAGATATACTTCAAAATCTTCCACCATGTTTAAGTTTTAATTAATTTTCCAAAAATTTATATCAATTTTTGCTTTATATAAACTCCAATGTTATACTATGTCACACAAATTATTACTACTTTGGAGAAATATCACTTTTCTTTATGTGAAAAATGTTATCTTTTATGTTTTTCTCCTTGAGTTCTATTTTGGTAATGCACTTTTCTTTCTTTTGTTCTTGTTTTAGTTTTTACTATATTCTTTAGTATTCTTACATTTGACAGGCTTATCCTTAACTATTCCTCTATTTTCCATCCTTTTTTTGTCAATTTGCTTTAGGTCTATCTGTTCTAAAGAACATAGCTAGAAACGAAGGGTAGGCCTTCAGCACAATATGTCCTATCAGTTCTATCCCATAAACACTAGTAGGATTTCCTCCTCAACAACTTCCCTGTCCTCCAGCAGATGCTACGGTTGGAGTGATCCAGGAGACCCAGGCTTTGTCATCCTTAAGCACACTTCACACTCTCATGTTAGGCAGCCTTCCTAAGTATTTTTTTAATCCTCTATAAATTCTTTTAAGTTTTCAGTGTGAGGATAGTAATAGGTCAATGGGATTTCTGGTGAGTGAAGGTTGGAGAGAGATTAACACACTGACTGGCTCAGTATACTATCTCAAACCAGAAATCTCTTTATTACCTGATAATATCAAGTGCTGCTCTAAAAATTAAAACAAATAAACCAAAAAACAAAAAAAAATCTATTCTTACTACTTTTCTTTTTCACCCAGATTCAACTTCTATTGTTTCTAGCTCACTGCTAGAAATTCAATTAAATATTATGTAAATGGCAATTACAGAAAAACCTTTTCTTGTTCCTCTATGAAGAGACTGTCAATGCCCTGCAGCCAAAGACCAACAGAAACACACAACTGTAGCTGAACAAGTTTTAATTATCGCTCACTGAAACAAAGAATATAACACATTGTGGGTAAGAGAGAGGTATCTCAGTTAAGAGCCAACTTATAGGATACAGGCTCATGTTAAGTGTTTGAGGGAGGGCTGTGGATGGGATGCTTTCAAGAAGTGGGGGTAATGCTGTGGTTGAGTATCTAGAAGGACAGAACACTACCGTAACACTAAAGTTGTAAATAGTAAAGCAACAGCAATTGTTCATATTAGCCAGGACATTAATGTCTTTGGTATTTTTGGGGGCTTGCATGGTGACTTTGTTTTTATATGTGCTTAGACAGTTTATGAAGTGACCTTATATTTGTTTTACTTCATCACAGCCACAGAATGGATTTATCTGATGTTGATGTTTTGTGAGATTAGGGTCAAAAGGAAAACAGCAAGGTCCAACTGTGAATACAAAGCTGTTTCCAGATTCAAAGACTGCTTTTTCCTCTCAAGTTTTTAAGGTATGTTTCAACTTAATGCTTTAAAATTTCTCCTGATATATCCCATTATGTCTTATAAAAACAAGAAGATCAGGCACCTGGGTGGCTCAGTTAGTTAAGTGACTGCCTTCAGCTCAGGTCATGATCCCGGAGTCCTGGGATCAAGTCCCACATCCGGCTCCCTGCTCGGCACAGAGTCTGCTTCTCCCTCCTACCCTACCCCCTCTTGTGCTCTCTCTCTCAAATAAATAAATAAAATAAAAATCTTTAAAGAAAAAAAAGAAACAAGAAGATCAGGTGTTTTCACTGTTGTTCAGAAAGAGATGCGAACTAATCTATGAACTTAATATAAAATAATAGGCCAAATACATGCATGCATATGAAGATAACACAGGATGTTCAGAGTAGTTATACCAACTAACCATGAAAGTAATAGAAGTGGTCACCTAGGTAGTGGGAAAAGGAAAACACAAACAAAAGCTGCATGATCCAAAAGAATTTTCTTTTCACTTTGATAAAAATAACCACACTACACATAAAGCGAATATACAAATGAACATGCATTTAAAAACACCTCATTGTTTCCCTCTTACTATGAAGGATAATATTAAGACAATTTCTACAATCTGAATAAGATACAGGGATTAGATAAAAGCATTGTATCCATGTTAACTTTTTGAATTTTAAAATATATTGTAATTACATAAGACAATACCCTTGTTTTTAAGGAAATACACACTAAAGTATTTCGAGGTAAAGGATCATTATGTCTGTACCCAACTCAAACAATGCAGAGAAGAAAATTTCTGTGTGCATAAGCAAAAGAGAGAATGAGAATGAACAAAAAAATGTGATCAAATGTTAACTTTTAGACAATCTAGATAAAGGACATAAAGGAGTTCCTTTTACCACTTTGGTTATTTTTCTCTAAGTCTGACATTACTTCAGTATAAAAAGTCAAAAAAAAAAAAAAGTCCAGCCTCAAAATTAGATTTGACAAATACCAGCAACCCCAAGTTAAAGATGGAGAAAGTAAACGTCAAAACAATCATACCATTAATTAGAAGAGAGGTAAAGCTGAAGTCTATTTTACTCAAATCTGTAGTTTACTTCCCACAGAAAAGCTTAACATTTCCAACATAATGATAAGTAATTCATCAATAGATTATAAAGATCCCTGAGAAAAACAATGTGCTGATTATTCATAATTTCATCTTACAGTATTTCCTTCCTCTCAAGGTCTCATGTTACTAGTATTCAAAAAAATTTTTTTGACTCATCATTTAGCACATAAATAGCTGTTTATGCATCAGAACTATCTAAGTCCCAATCAATGCCACAGCACTCAAAACAGTTACGTTTGTGACAGGACATTCCAGTAAACTAATCTACGACTTTAAAACTCAGATGATTATATTCATTGTACCACAAAAACATACTGCTAAATATATCATTACCTGAGAACTGCCACTGAAACCAGGAGGTTGGCTGTATTCTGTAGAATCAATAATACTACTGCAAAATGAAGAGAGAAAAATATGATTTCAGTGTTTACATTATTCTAGCAACAGAAAAAGTAAATCTAAAATACATCATATCTAAATCCAGTATTTCTTATTTCTAAGCAAAGAAAATATTTATTGCCAATAACTTAGATACCAAATAAATGCATAACCCATAAACAATCAGCAAATAAACAATTTATAAACCCTTCACCCCACCACCTTAAACAAACACACCATGAAAGAATATCAATAGGAAATAATCACAAAACAAGTGTATACAGAAATGTATCTGCTTCAATTTCATTTTCAGATAGGAACACTATTTAAGGAAAAAAGGACTTAAGAGTATTAGGAAAAGAGCACAAGCAATCCATCCAAGTTACAGTTAAGAGGTCCTGTTAGGCCACTACAAAGCTACAGTGTCCTCAGACACATACTTTGTAACCACTCCATTTCCTCATCTTCAAAGTGAGATGAGTGGGGACTATCACTAGATTATCTAGAGTCCCTTCCAGGTCCAAAATATTACGATAAACATCTCATGTGAAGGAAAATTACCAAAGGAATAGAATAAATGATAACCCATAATCTTTTTTTCACAATCCAATACCTATACACTAGTTTTCTATACCTGATCAAAAACATAATCTGCTTTCTGCATTGGTTCTTTTTATTTGGTTGTAACGTCTCCGCATTTTTCTACATAAGTATAGAAGAATCTCTGAAACTATCTTTTTTTCCTATTAGTTCTATCTTTACCACGCCTACATTCTTCTTATCTTTAAATTAGCCTCTGAAGACCATTAACCCCTGAAAATGGCAAAACATCTATCAACCATGATAAACCATAGTTATTTACATTTTTAAAAATTCCCCTTCCCTATTACCACTACAAATAATATTTATATTGTCTACCCTAATGAAATTTAGGCAAGTGAAGGTATGGATTAAGTTGTCTATACACAAAATCATTCTTTAGTATTCAAATAACCCCAAAAGTTATAACATGAGAGGCATTCTTAAGGGCACACAGAGTGGTTGTGAATATTACCCTTGAGCAGCTAAATGACTCTGGGCAAGTTGTTAATCTTATTTGATCTCTAGTTTCTCCAACTACTAAATAAGGAAGAGACTTCAGAGAGGTGTGAAATTTAAAAAAGTATGTTCTCAGTATAATTCCAAGAAAAAAAAACATTTGATATACTTTACCCTCTATTAACACATATAATTAGTCAATAAAATACAACCTCACATTTAAAAAAGTAAAAAAAAAAAAAGTACAATAAATTAGATGGAAATGTCCTCACAATAGTCTTAAAAAATGCAACACATACTAAAAGATCTTAATTCCTTGTGTTTCTAACTATTCCTACAGTAAGGCTCAATTATACAAGAAAGAGCCTTCAAAGCACTTACACTACAAATTAAAGAATTAACACAATCTTGTAATGGGTTGCTTTATGGGAAATATAACCAATGATCACTGTCCTTACAGAGTCATGCACTGGCATGACTAGATCATGTGCTACTTTTAGTATACTCCATCTAGGGACTAACAAGACTAAAAATGAAAAAACATGCATTCAAAATCTCTCTGTTCAGGTCCCCCCGGATGGATCAGTTTAAGCGTCTGCCTTCAGCTCAGGTCATGATCCCAGGACCAAGCGCCACGTCAAGCAGGGTCTCAGGCGTCAGGCTCCCTGCTCAGGAGGAAGTCTGCTTCTCCCTCTCCCTCTGCCCCTCTCTCACTCTCTTTCAAATAAATAAATAATAAATCTTTTAAAAAACCAAAATCTCTCTGTTCCTTTTACTAATGAAATCTAATCCCCTAGCATTTTTATAAACATTAATAAAATTATGTAGCTGCATATTTAGAAGTCAGTAGAAGTCAGTAGCATTTCTAGATATTATTTTTTATGGTATTATAATTCAGATTGGATTGGAAGCCTGAATAATGATACTGATATATCAGTGTCTACAGTGAGATAACACTACATGCCAAATACATATTTTTAAAAATACCCACCAATTTATAAAAGAAATTAAAATTACAGGTTTTAAATGATATTTTATCAATAATGACTGCAGAGTTTGAAATTTATGTTCTATCAGATCTTAATCTTATTCACTAGGGAAAATTTATTGATGCATACAAAGACTACAACAGAAGAAATCTGAAAAACAAACCTCCTTAATTATTCTCTATAAAATGTGTGTTGTATACAAAGTTACATAAGTAGAAGGAAATATTAAAAAGCACTGACGGTCTGGGTCCTCTTGATTCTGGCGCTATACCACTTCTTAACTCTAAGTCAGCCACAGTCACCAAACAGTAATGACAACAATGACAGAAGCACTGCTATGTACTAGGCACTGACCTAAACCATTTAAACCCTCTTAACTCAAGGGGAACACTCCTACACTGTTGGTGGGAATGCAAGCTGGTGCAACCACTCTGGAAAACAGTATGGAGGTTCCTCAAAAAGTTGAAAATAGAGCTACAATACGATCCAGCAATTGCACTCCTGGGTATTTACCCCAAAGATACATATGTAGGGATCCGAAGGGGTACGTGCACCCCGATGTTTATAGCAGCAATGTCCACAATAGCCAAACTGTGGAAAGAGCCAAGATGTCCATCGACAGATGAACGGATAAAGAAGATGTGGTATATATACACAATGGAATATTATGCAACCATCAAAAGGAATGAGATCTTGCCATTTGCAATGACGTGGATGGAACTGGAGGGTGTTATGCTGAGTGAAATAAGTCAATCAGAGAAAGACATGTATCATATGACCTCACTGATATGAGGAATTCTTAATCTCAGGAAATAAACTGAGGGTTGCTGGAATGGTGGGGGGGATGGGAGGGATGGGGTGGCTGGGTGATAGACATTGGGGAGGGCATGTGCTATGGTGAGCGCTGTGAATTGTGCAAGACTGTTGAATCACAGATCTGTACCTCTGAAACAAATAATGCAATATATGTTAAGAAAAAAAAGAAGAAGAAGATAGCAGGAGGGGAAGAATGAAGGGGAGTAAATCGGAGGGGGAGACGAACCATGAGAGAGGATGGACTCTGAAAAACAAACTGAGGGTTCTAGAGGGGAGGGGGTGGGGGGATGGGTTAGCCTGGTGATGGGTATTAAAGAGGGCATGTCCTGCATGAAGCACTGGGTGTTATGCACAAACAATGAATCATGGAACACTACATCAAAAACTAATGATGTAATGTATGGTGATTAACATAACAATAAAAATTAAAAAAAAATAAACCCTCTAACTCTAAGGTAGGTACTACTATCATTCCCATTTCTCAAATCAGGCACGGAGAGATTATGTATTTGGCCCAACATAACAAAGTTAGCAAACAGCTGGGTTAGGATTCAAACTCATGCAGTTTGGCTCCAGAACCACCATGCTATATCTATATACCCTAGGCACATCATGTTCTCTAACTGAAAAGGGGGGAAATCTCCTGGATTAGTCACCCCAACTCACAGACATAATGTAAGGAGAAAAGTGAAAGAATAGCAACCTATGAATATGCAAGAGACACTATTATTTAAAATAAATGTCATTAAAGTTATAAAACTTTAATAAAAACACTGTAACAGCAAGGTCAAGAAGAAAATTTCAGCGTAGTGACTAAAACTGATTTAAGAATAAATACACTTTAATCAAGATGGGGAAAATGAGTTGATAAAAAAAGAAAGAAACCCCAATGTTTTCACTGGGAAAATGAGAAGCTTAGCTAAAAACAGAAATGAAAACTATGCAGCGTTAATTACAAGGGAATTACAAGGGAAATTCACAGCTGTGCAACTAGATGTCACACAACTACTCTCACTCAAACATTTGCCTCCAAAAACAAAGGTATATTTCATAGTTAAAAGGCAGACTAGTAAGTCAATTTCACATAGAAGCTATATCCATAATGAATAAGTAGCTTAGAGAAAACAGTGGTTCATTCTTGGTAAAAATACTAGATGACTACTTTTTGATTGGGCTTTTATTTGAAAAAGACGGTTCACATTTAAATTACCAATAGATACATTAGCTAATTAAATTATAGAGAATTTTTTATTCTGTGAGCAAACTATAGCATATTAAGATCATTTAAGGCTGAACATTAGGGGCACCTGGGTGACTCAGTCAGTTAAGCATCTGCCTTTGGCTCAGGTCATGATCCCAGGGTCCCGGGGATTGAGCACCGCATCAGGCTCCCTGCTCAGCAGGTAGTCTGCTTCTCCCTCTCCCTCTGCTTCTTCCCCTCCCCACCTTGTGCTCTCTCTCTTTCTCTCTCTCTCTCAAATAAATAAATAAAATGTTTTTAAAAAATCATTTAAGGCTGAACATTAAAAAAATAAATGAGGGTTTTAAATAAATAAGGGAACTGAATGGACAAAAAATTGCTATGTACACACATGAAATTAGACTAACTGCTGCTATTCATTTGTTCTTTCATTAGTATAAATTTAAGACAGAAGAATAAGCCTCTACATTTAATAAACTATATGGGCCTAGAGCCAAAACCTGTTCCCTTGCAGTATTTTACATAAAAGTATTAAACCAGTTCCCCCAAACAAAGCATGCTAAGCAACATGTAACCTGAAAATAATTTGATTTATAAATTTTAATAATGATTAATTAAAATCAGATATGGTTTTAATTACTTTTTTTTTAAGATTTTATTTATTTGACACAGAGAGAGAGCACACAGGAAGGGGGAGCTGCAGGCAGAGGCAGAGGGACAAGCAGATTCCTTGCTGAGCAGGGAACCCGAGGCAGGGCTAGATCCCAGGACTCTGAGATCATGACCTGAGCAGAAGGTAGATGTTTAACCAACTGAGCCACCCAGGCGCCCCTATGGTTTTAATTTCTTAAAACTTGTATGCTACTATTTTATTTCCTTTCTACCATGGCAGTAATCCCTAATATTATAAACACATAAGAACCAAATTACTTGCTTTTCTCAAAATAGTGTTTTCTGTCAGTTACTTAACACAGAGGTTTTTCTCCGCTACATCAGAGTGATCATATCATTTCTTTTATATAAGAACTGAAGTGTTGAATTCCAAATTAATGGTAAATCTCATTTACTAAAAAACCAAAACTCCTGTGCACCCCACTTTTGCAGACACCTCAAGAGACTAGAAATCAGTCTTAATGTTTGTTTTTCCTTTCTGATTCTACCAAACCCTTTAACATTTGACATAACTATTCAAACAAATCATCCAACATCAATGTGACTCATCTGTCTACTAACATCTATTGAGTGCTTACTTTGTGCCAGGCATTATTCTCATTTCTCTAATGTATTATCACATTTAATCAGTGAAGACAGGTATTATCCTCATTTTACAAATGAGAAAACTGAGGTGTACAAAAGTTAATACACTAAGATCAAACTAATCATAACTTGTAGAGTTGAAATTTGAACCCAGGCCGTTAATTCCAGAATCCTTAAGGAAGACTGACGAAATGACATACATTTTCTCTTCTTGAAGAATATCACTGCCCTCCCACTTTTGAACCAAAAGTTTCTATTTATCTTCTTTTCTTCTTTTATTCTCAACTCTGTGATGACTTCCAAAACTCTTTCACCTCCCAAGGCTTAATGAGCTCTAGAGTAAGGATGCTTGCATTAAAATACTGGTTATGCCACTAATCATGTGATACTGGGCAAATTACTTCATCTCTAGGACACAACTCCGTCATCTGTACAATGAAGAGGATAAAAAAACCTACTGCACTGCATCTGTTCTGAGGGTTATATGAGATAGCATGTGTAAATTACAAAATGGTCCCTAACACATAGATATCACTATGATAGTTGTAACTTTTATAAATAAATACAGTTCTCAAAGACAGTAATAATTTCTTGATTTTGATGCAAAATCCAACTGAAAATTAACAGGAAACCTTTTCTAATACACTGTCTCACACTCTTTACAAAGAGATAGTACTATTACTCATATTGGTATTTGAAAGAACTTCACCATGATATTTTAAAACAAACTTTGTGTAAATTAACATTGCTGACTACAAAGGCCTTTTTAGCAATACATAGTTTGGCTTTTAAAAATATTGGGCTCAAAAAGATTCCACAAAATTTCAATTCCTAAAATGTAAAACTAAAAATCATATACTTTTTATGACTTATCTGAAAGTAAAACCTGCCCTGGACAGATCTGTTATCATTTCACTATGAACATTCATGTTTCAATGCAAAAATATTAATGTGCTTGATTATGTGGAATGGTCTCATACTTTTCCATCAGTATTATATAATATTATGGAGCAGGGGGTGGGAGACAGACAGAACATTAAATACTGAAACACTTCTGACTCCAAAGGTTTCAAAAAAAGTTATAGGAACCTATACACCATACAGCTTGGATTTACTTGAGAAACGCAACTTCAGTAGTAAAAATATTGGGCTCCAGAGTACATATCTATGGCCTCTACGAAAAGGAAGAAATTCAGTTTGTTTTTCTAAGAACAGAAGTTACTAGAGTATTTCAGAACTCCAGAAAAAATGCTCCTCAATAGTTTATTAATTGTCCCCTTTTTATTGTACATGGTTATGAAGGGTTATAGTTACACAGTGCACAGGGGGACTGTATGAACTTAATATTTATACTGCCTTTTAAAATGTCCATAATTCCATAATTATTCCTAAAGTTGAAAAAGAAAAGCAAAAACCCCAGTTATCTGAAATAAACTTAGAAAAGGCTTTTAAAGCAAGGAAAGCAGAAAAAGCATTACAAAAACTTAAGATTCAAAGGTAGAGGATCTGGAGAATGGGGGAAATATGCTAGGACTTGGGTAGGGGAAAGACAGTAAATAGCAGAAACAAAAAATGGTAATAACACATAAAATTTTATGCTTTATTCAATTATCCTTATATCTAAAACAGGGTTACCATGTATTCCGACAGTCTTCCCAGCCTCTCCCAACCCAGACCTCCCACAATCAAGGCATACCTAAAACAATCAAAGAGGTGGAAAGTTCCCTCTATGACTAACCTGACAAAACAAAAAGCAAGAGGATCTAATCACAGTATATGAATGGAATCAACAAGGAACGGTTAGTATATACCAATAATGTGCTTCCGACCCAAAGACTTATTTTAATTTTCCTGGCTCTCCCAAGTCCAGAAACTTGATTTCAGGTGTTTTTAAGACATTATAGAAAGATACGTAACTTTACAGAATTGAGAGTAAAATAGAAATCTTTACCTTATCCTCTCCAAAAGATGAAATAAGCTAAAGATATAAAACTTTAGTATTAAATATTTGCTTTCTTTTACGAAAAAAATCATATCTGATTTAAAGATTTACTTAGACACATCTCAATAATACAGACATATTCACTACCTACTAAACCAATGTTTACATATTTTTAAAGTATGATCCCCCAAACCTGCATTTAAATCTCTGGGAACCACCTCAGACCTAATGATGAGATTTGGGGTAGGGTTCGAAAATCTTCATTACAAGGACGCCTGGGTGGCTCAGTTGTTAAGCGTCTGCCTCTGGCTCAGGTCATGATCCCAGGGTCCTGGGATCGAGTCCCACATTGAGCTCCCTGCTCAGTGGGGAGCCTGTTTCTTTCTCTGCCTGCCACTCCCCCTGCTTGTGCTCTCTCTCTCTGGCAAATAAATAAGATCTAAATAAGAAAAAAAAAGAAAATCTTCATTACAAACAAGAGTCTTGGTTAATACACACACTGGAATTTGGCCTATTCACACCTTATATTTCAGAACTGGAATGGACTGTTATAATCATCATGAAGTGGTGACAAATTATACTTCATAACAAAAACTCCAAGGTGTTCTTTAAAAATCCTGAAATGCCTATAAATCAAATGTAAATACCAAAGTTTCAGAGTTAAAAGCATTTTGATTATTTTAAATTTTGGAATCAAAGTCTTATTTACATATTTTAAGCAGAAAATTTAATTTGCCAGCATAACTTATTTTTCAACCTAAAGCTATGTAACCATGAGAGCAGGGTTCCAGGGTCTGTCATATTCACAACTGTGTATCCAGTGCCTATAACAAGGTTTTATACATGTCTTATATGCCCTCCAAAACTGGGTGAGTGACTGAAGAATAAATTCTTCAGACATTCTAAATAAAGAAACTGCACAGTGAGGCGCCTGGGTGGCTCAGTGGATAAGCATCTGCCTTCAGCTCAGGTAATGGTCCCAGGGTCCAAGGATAGAGCCCCGCATTGGACTCCCTGCTCAGCGGGAAGCCTGCTTCTCCCTCTCCCCCTGCTTGTGTTCCCTCTCTCGATATGTCTCTGTCAAATAAATAAAAAATCTTTAAAAAAAAAAAAAGAAACTGCACAGTTTCAGAAAAGGTTTTCATAACTTGGTAATTCTCTATTACCTATCAATTTAATGAGAAATTGCAGATGTGGGACGCCTGGGTGGCTCAGTCTATTAAGCGTCTGCCTTTGGCTGCGGTAGTGATCCCGAGGTACTGCGATCAAGTCCAACATCGGGCTCCTTGCTCAGTGGGGAGCCTGCTTCTCCCTCTGCCACTCCCCCTGTTTGTGAGCTTGCTCTCTCTGACAAATAAATGATTCTCAAACAAATAAATTTTTTAAAAAAAGAATTGGGACTCCTGGGTGGCTCAGCTGGTTAAGCGACTGCCTTCGGCTCAGGTCATGATCCTGGAGTCCCAGGATCGAGTCCCGCCATCAGGCTCCCTGCTCAGCAAGGAATGTGCTTCTTCCTCTGACCCTCCCCCAACTCATGCTCTCTCTCTCTCTCATGCTCTCTCTCTCAAATAAATAAAATATTTAAAAATAAATAAATAAAAATATAAATAAATAAATTGACAATATATGAAGAGTACCCATTACATTATTGCCAAGGAAGTTTTCTGCATCTTGTGTTTTTGTTTTAGCTCAAGTTGAAAATTCTGTAAGATTCTTCAATGTCCTCCATCTCCTATGACTTTAATTTCAACTCCTTTGCATGGTATAGCATCAGGGTAAGGCAAGTAACTCCTCACTACTCCCAACAATAAAACAATCAAGTACTGGTTTTACTACTTCTCCCACACCATACATAAACTTCACTAAAAAACAGCAACACATTATTTATGTTCAAAAGTCCTCAATGCAGGTATAGCAGAGATTTGTTAAGATCCACCTAACCTTGGAGATACGGAACAAAGTGTCAGCCTGTGTGTGGAGAATTTCCCATATTGTTACAATTCCCCTCTTTGATAAAGGAAATAAAGACTAAATAAAAACTATTTTTTTTAAGATTTTTTATTTATTTCAGAGAGAGGGCACAAACTGGGGAGACAGGCAGAGGGAGAGAGGGAGAATCAGACTCCCCACTGAGCAGGGAACCTGATGTGGGGCTCAATCCCAGGACCCTGAGATCAAAACCCGAGCTGCAGGCAGACGTGTAACCAACTGAGCCACCCAGGCACCCCTAAATAAAAACTCTTTAGGTTTATGTAGGAAGATTTATTTAAGATACAGAATAAATTAGAGACTTACTTGTAAAGATTAGAGTTAGACTTAACCATAAAAACATTTAAATTCCTGGGGCGCCTGGGTGACTCATTTGGTTAAGTGATGGGCTATTGATTTCAGTTCAGGTCATGATCTCTGGGTCATGGGATCGAGCCCTGCATTGAGCTCTACACTCAGCACAGAGTCTGCTTAAGACTCTCTCCCTCAGGGCGCCTGAGTGGCTCAGTCGTTAAGCATCTGCCTTCGGCTCAGGTCATGATCCCAGGGTCCTGGGATCGAGCCCCACATTGGCTCCCTGCTCCGCGGGAAGTCTGCTTCTCCCACTCCCACTCCCTCTGCTTGTGTTCCCTCTTTTGTGTGTCTCTGTCAAATAAATAAATAAAATCTTTAAAAAAAAAAAAAGATTCTCTCCCTCTACCTCTCCCCCTGCCCCTCCCCCCACTGGCGAGCTTTCTAATAAAATCTTTTAAAATTTTTCAATTCCTATATGTTAAAAAAGTTATCTCCCCAAGTAAAATAAAGCAACTCAACTAATAATAAATGCCAAAAAGTACCAAGAACTTAAGCATTAATATGTGAAGAAAGATCCATTAACACCAGGTCATAATCCAGCCAAAGACCTAATATGCAAGAATAAGGAATGTGGGGGGAGGGAGGGCACCTGGGTGGCACAGTCAGTTAAGCATTCGACTCTTGGTTTTGGCTGAGGTTGTGATCTCGGGGCGATCCAAAACCACCACCCAACACCACACACACTTTTTTTCTTTTTTTATGACTGTAGATAAATATAATTGCATAAATATAATTGTTCACCAATACAGGTGAGCTAAAGAAGAATTTCATAATCTAGTCCATTATGAAATATCAAATTCCTTGAATTTCATTAGTTTACTCAAACTATATACAGATTCACAAGGTATTAACTCACTACCCTATGTATATATTCTTAATAATAAATAATTCTGGCATTGATAAGTGACCCTTTGCTTTTCCTTCCTATTATACCTACATTTTGATTCAAGTGGACCTTTGTCAATAGAAACACAAATGAAAGGTAAGTCTCAAAAATATCTTGTTAAAAATAGTTAGATAAAAGCAAGTGTCTTCCATAAAAGTCTTTTATCTCTTTTTATTTATAAACCTCCCTCTTTTATGCCACAGGAAGCCTTAATTCAAATTTTAAACTTATAAATATGTCTTCCAAAAAAATGAATTAAATTTACAATCAACAGGAAGTCTCTTATGCGGAACGCCTTGATGGCTCAGTTGGCTAAGCATCTGCCTTCAGCTCAGGTCATGATCCCAGGGTGCTGGGATCAAGTCTCACATCAGGCTCCGTGCTCAATGGGGAGTCTGCCTCTCCCTCTGCCTGCCGCTCCCCCTGCTTGTGCTCTCCCTCTCTCTCTGACAAATAAATAATCTTAAAAAAAAAAAAAAAAGGAATTTTCTTATGGGTAAAAGCATTTTAAAGATTGGAGAGTCTAGGTCAGAAAAATTTTACTTAAAGTATTTCTATTATATTTATTTACTATTTTATCATAGGAAAACAAAAGTTATTCTGTAAATTTAACTCAACTATCTGGATCACATTAAAGCATATCTACCTTAAGCAGATAGAGAAGTTTAAACTAATACATTATCTCCAAACTAAGTTATCTGAAGTTCTGAAAACACAAAGGTGAGAGAGTAACAATTGACGATTCTGAAATACTTGCTTAAAGACAAAGAATAAAAGCAATTACAAGACTATTTATTTCTAAGATAGAAAACACATCAATGAAAAGCATTTAAAAATTTACAAGCATAATTACTCATAATGGTTTTAGAGAAGACTTAAAAATCTAAATTTTAGTTATTTTTCTCTAAGAATGTTTTAACCTAAAAATCATCGCTGTCATTATCAAGAAGAAAATCTCAACAAAAATGTTTCATTTTAGTACTTAAAGTTTGAGCTAAAGTTAAAAATGAATAACCTTTGTATCAATATATTAATATTATATTAATATCATATATTAATAATCCTCTAAAAGAGTATATTAAGATAGATATGCTCATAATTGTATTATCAGATAAAAGGACCAATCCCATTTGTAAACAGGTAAAAAAGACCATGCTTGCCCACCATTCTCTAATTCACTCATAACTTAACACACATAAATATGCAACAGTAAAGTATAAACTCAGCTCACTATTAATTGTGGAGACTTTCTCCCTCAGAATCTAAAGCAAAATGAAAAAAGGCCCTGAAAACAGCAATCCAGCTTAAACTCATTCTAATAAGAGAAATTTGTAAAGGATGAAGACTTCAAAGTGTTTAAAAAAAAAATTCAACTGATTTTATGTAGGAAAAATCACACTCTCCCACCCCCAACCACACTCCAATGAAGCCTGGCTGACAGTTTTTGTTCTGTTGTTTTTTTTAAGATTGTATTAGTTTATTTATTACGTATACTAAAGGTCAAGCTTCAATCAAAATCTCACTAACTGCGGACACCTGGATGGCTCAGCTGGTTAAGCAACTGCCTTGGGTTCAGGTCATGATCCCAGGGTCTTGGGATCGAGTTCCACATCAGGCTCCTTGCTCAGCGGAGAGCCTGATGCTCCCCCTGCTTGTACACTCTCTCTCTCTCCCTCTCTCTGACAAATAAATAAAATCTTTAAAAAAACAAATATATATATACATATATATATAAAATCTCACAAACTAATAAAAATTAAATAAAACTCGAGGTTATGTATACTTTTATTCAAAAACATATTTAAGTACTAATATGTATAAATGCTCATATAAAAATAAAGGAGTATAAAAAACTTAATAGTCACAGAATTACAGTACACTATGGAAAATACACAAAACTAATACACACAGCACAGAAGCAGGAACAAAATAATTAGAATATTTTTTAAGTGTTTAATTCTATCTCCTTCTTCCTTTCTCCCCTTCAGTCTTTAGGGAAATGGTATATCAAAAAAGAATAGAGTTCACCCTTGGTTGGATTCTTGAAGGGGGGGTACTTTGGGAAGGGGGAGCTATGTAAGAGATGAATCCAGAAGTTTCTAGGCAAAAGGAATAGGTATAAGTAAAGATATTTTAACAACCTGTTTTGGGAGTTAAATTCAATTCTAAAGCACAAAAAAAGATACAGAAGGCCATGCAAAACAGCTGGATCTAAGCCAACTTACATGTAGTGGAAAGTCACTGAAGGATTTTAAGCAGGAAAAAAACATGATCAGATTTCTGGCAATACACTGCAAGAGGATAGTTAAAAGACCACTGCTAGGCTCCATGTGATATGGAGAGTCTAAACAGCAAAAAGAGAATACACAGGATATGAAAATTATAGCTAATCATGGTATACAGAAGATAAAATCCTGGGGGAAGTGGGGTAAGAGAAAACAGTTGTATGTCTTTTGTTTTTCTTCTCATTTAAATACATAATCTAATCATTAACTTAGAATCTATGTAAGGGATTCAATGACCAGACATATAAAGAGGTCCTCATTACAGAAGAAAATAAATGAATCAACAAAAAGGCTTTTTAAAGTAAACCTGCTATAAAAAAGACCAAAAACATTACAGTGAGGAATAAAACAAAATTGTCTTGCATTTAAATAATAAAGCTAATAATTATGGTGGAAGAAGGTTACTATAATTAGAACTACATGCTATTTCTTAAAAATAAAGAAAAATAAAATATTGTTAGTATAACATAACATATTTAATTTCACATCTTAATCTTAAGGGTCATTTCCTAAGAGTACTTTAGGGCTACGTGATTTTTCCCAAGTGTCTCTCTCAAACCTTGATATTCAAATTACTTGTTCTATGAAAATATCAAAATACTCTTTTGAAGAAAGTATTATGTTTGCCTGTTTTCCCTTCTTCAACTATTAACTAAGTTAAATCTGCAAGAACCTCATTTGACAATAGCTCTGCATAGGATTTTAGTTGTTTTTCAACAAAGTTTTCATAGATTTCATGAAATCCTGACTCTTCCGTAAGATCTGCTACTTTATTTTTTTTTAAGATTTTATTTATTTGACAGAGAGAGAGAGCAGACAAAGCGGCAGGCAGAGAGAGCGAGAGAAGCAGGCCCCCGCTGAGCAGGGACCCCAATGCAGAACTCGATCCCAGGGCCCTGGGATCATGACCTGAGTCCAAGGCAGACCCTTAACCAACTGAGCCACCCAGGCGCCCCTGCTACTTTATCTTATAAATAGGATATTCTAGAGTCACATTAGCTATATAATTCAACTTTTTTCCTTTGTATTTCATTTTCTTTAAAACACCTGGGAATGACTCAGTCTGTGGGATATTGTTACCCTTAAGTTTAAGGCTCACTTTCTGAAATACATGGGATCTTTGTCAATGGAATACTATGTGAGTATATGCAGGTAAGCAAAAATTGTCATCTCACAAAATATTCACTGACAATTCCCATTGTCCTCTCTCTCTCTTGGCAAAAGGAAAAGGTATAAGTAAAGGTATTTTAATATCCTGTTTTGGGAGTTATATTCAATTTTAAAGCACAAAAAAAGATACGGAAGGCCATGCAAAACCACTTCTCATCTCTTCCTCCAATAAAATCCTAATCCAAGGCACCATCTCCTCTCTTCTAGATTGTTACTTGCTTCCTAACTTTTACCATACTTCTAATGGCAGGGGGTCAGGACAGTCTCTTCTCTATCCTCCACACAGGTACCTCAGTAAACATTTTAAAATCTAAATCAGATCCTGCTCAAAACTCTCCCAAGACTTTTCTTTTTTAAAGATTTATTTATTTGGCGCGGGGGGGGGGGGGGCAGAGGGAGAGGGAGAGAGAGTCTTAAGCACACTCTGAGTGCCCCTGAGGGCAGAGCCTGACTTGGGGCTCAATCTAATGACCCTGAGATCACAACCTGAGCAGAAACCAAGAGTGGGATGCTCAAATGACTGTAGTACCCAGGGACCCTGACTTTCTATCATATTTACACTTCATTCACTTGTTAGCTTAAATGTTACCTCCCCAGAGAAGCCTGACTATACAAACTAACCGGAACTACATGCTATTTCCAGTCCTAATATGCCCTAATTTTTTTTTTTGCCAACCCCTAATATGCTTAATTTTTCTTCCTAACATACTACTTACATACTTTGTACTACTACTTCTACATCATATATGTATTTGTTTAGTATCTCCCCAAGCCTCACACAGACACTCCCCAAAAGGTAAGCTCCATTAAGAACAGGGATTTTGCCAGCTATATTCCAACAATATAACAGTGCCTAGTGCATATCACAGGCATTCAATAAATAGAGCCAGTTAAAGTAATATAATACTATATTATCACATGTTACTAAAACCCATCAGTGAGAGACTGAGTAACAAAAACCTGGACACAATAGAAAGAAATGCTACCATTAAACAAGAGAGAGATGGGACAATGGGAATTGTCAGTGAATATTTTGTGAGATGACAATTTTTGCTTACCTGTATACACTTACACAGTATTCCATTGACAAAGATCCCATGTACTTCATAAAGTGAGCCTTAAACTTAAAGGTAACAATATCCCACAGACTGAATCATTCCCAAGTGTTTTAAAGAAAATAAAATACAAAGGAAAAAAGTTGAATTACATAGCTAATGTGACTCTAGAATCAACTAGAACTCACAAGGATTCTCCATAAATGGTTAATGAGGAAAATATCAAACATCCCAGGAACCTTCATTAACCAGAAGATTCCCGGTGCCCTTTTCCCCACATATCATACTAAACTAGATCCACCATCGCTTTCCCAAACTGACAGGTTTCGAAGACTGGTGTATTCTCTTGTACTGGCACTGAACTGCCTGATAATTCACGTTATCCCAAAACTATCTGTTTGAAAAGCTTCCACTGGGCCATTATCCTAAATGGATTAGTAAGTTAAAAACATGTAAAATTGCTCTTACTTTGAACACTTCAAGCAAAAAGTTCAAAGTTCCAATTCTAGGTAGGATAGATTTCATCAACTAGAACTTCAAAGCTAGAAGGAACCACAGACATCTCCTGTACTTCACAAATACTGAAGAAGGCCAGTCACTATACTACTACTCTAAAACCTAGGGAAACAATCACGAGCAAGACAAAATAATCCCTGTTCTAATAGAGCATATAGAAGAGAAGACAAATTAACAACACAGAGTAATGAAGAAAATACCAAAGTTTTTAGGGGAAAAGCCCAGGGTTTTACCTAATCAAATTTCTCCCTAATATTACCTACCATTTCATGTTCTCAAATTGCAGATTTTTAAGGTCATTTGATTTTAACTCACAAGATATTTAAAGCTACTATTATTTCAAGAAATTCACCAAATTTTTAATCCAACAGTGAATTCATAATATTACAATATTCTGCTGTTTGTGGCATGAAAATTCAAAGCATTAAGGAAACAGATGGTCCATCTGAATCTCATTTCTAGATCATGACCAAAAGCAATTTCTCAGGGGTTTTGTATATTACATGGAAAAGGCTCCCAAGGACTAGTACCATATGTGCATTTTGCAACATAAATCCTAAGTAATTACAAATTTGAAGCTTTGTACCTGTGTGATGGAGAAGGAGCTTCAAATTGAGGCACTGTGCTATCCTCACTGACAGGAGAGTACAAGCCGCTCATTTCCTGAAAACACAATTACTTGAGTTATAGTAGACACTCCAAACAGAAAATGTAGAAGTCAAAATGAGATACAATATTATATTCCCTTCCAATCCTAGATTTTTATCAGTCACATTTTGTCTCAACATCCGTTATGTCTCAAGGCTTCCTCTCCTCAGAGTACAAAGCAAGATTATCTAAAAAGTTCAGAGACAGCTTTTTCTATGGTACACATTCTTATAGAACTAGAAACTCTTTAATAAATATTGTTCATCACTAATGAAGCCACCAAATGCAAAGACAAAAATAAATATTTCAAATGAGATGTACTATATTGTACTACAAGCTAATCATTAATCCAAGTGAGAACCTATTGATAAATATTAAGTATGACAGTATGGTATGTGAATCATTAGGTTCAGCTCCCTCTAAAGTCCAGAAAAACAGGATATGTGTTTACTTTAAAAATATCCTCTGAAAGCATTAAGCAAGTCATCTTGATTCAAATATTAGCATTTTAAAATAAAGACTTAAAGTCTAACTCATTAACTCAGAGGAAGAAGCCTCCTAATCAACTATTATTGCATAAATTATGCACCTCTGAATCATACCAACAACCTGGCCTTTTTTATGTGCTATTCTGATTAATGCAAAAGCAGCAAATTTTAAAATGCCACTAAAGATACATAATCAGGTAGAATTACTTCTGTCTAACCCAAGCTCAGTTCAGTCATACAAGGGACATAAACATAGTAGTAACAAGTTTCAAGTAACACGTTAGGAATGCCACATGGGACACTGAATTTCCACAAAATATTAAACTCAAGATCATTTAACATGTTCTACATATCAGCAAAAGAAAATTACAACACATATGAACAATTTAAAACACACACTAAATTTAAATGTAGTTGCAGAAAATAACCTCACATCATAATAGTCTATGAGCCTCCAAAAGATCCTCCCATGGATTTCCATAAGTAAACTATATTGTACTATAAATGCCTAGATTATTGTTCACATGTTTTCGTAACTCTTTGTAAATTAACCTTAGCACAGCAGGTATGTAAAAAGTTATTTACTTAATAAAAGAATAGAATTGTGACATTATAATTTTAATGATAATTGAGGGTTTTGTGGGAGTTGATTTAAGTTACTAGGCTAGAGTACCAAGAAAATTAAATGATTTTTTTCAATCTACCCAAGAATAATTATGGCAATAAAACAGTGAAAACAAATTTAGTATACATTTATCATAAAGTGTTCAGAATGCTTTTTGTATGAAAATGCACTCTGAATTAAAATTAAATATTTTAAGTAACATCTGTTACATTCTATATACTGGAAACAAATCCCATAAATTCAATGCAGTAATTTAAAGGAAAAGTGACAATTTCATGAAACTGAAAATTGCTAGAGATGTGAGAAATTCTTGATTTCTTACTTCCACTCTTTTAATATCCTCTTCCAAAACACTCAGCTCCTTCTGGATCTGTTCCAGTTGCTGCAGACAAAATAGAGAGGGGGGGAAAAAAAAGCCTAAACCAAACCACACTGGTATCACCATGATCATAAAACAACTTTGCATTTGGAAAATAATTTCTAGAAAATTGGTCACTAATAATAGATTGCAGGGATGAAAAATTGCAGACAAAAAGAGCTGAAAAGTCCTATGCTAAAAAATGTAGAGACTTAATATTTAAGAAAACACAACGCTGTACTTCCTCAATGCAACAAGGATTGACTTTATTCATTATTCAGATACGAATGATCAACAAAAATGACTGTGTGACTTAATAAAAATAGGAGACATCCAAAGACTTTCTAATTACCTCATCTGTTAGCAATTAATGTTAGCATATCAGCTGTTAACTCCATTTTAAAATAAAAATTAGTTTCACAGAGGTTAAATCCCACTACCCAAAAGCAATCACAAGTTAGCATTTTAACATTTGCCTCTTAACATTTTTTAAGACATGTTTAAGATAATGCTTCATCTTTGATATCTACTTGCATCATAACCTTTTCCTATGACATTAAAATGCAAACATTTTAACTGCTGAATCACATTCAACAATATACTTAACCATTCTCATCTTACTAGAGATTTCAGTTGTTTGCATGAGTAATTCTGGAACATGAGTCTGCATTTCAATTGTTATTAAAAGATTATTAAAAATGAAGTTATTCAACCAAAAATAAATATAGTTAGGAAAGCTTCACTATGTGAAACTGCTTTCCAGAAACACTACACAAAATAAAATTTCTATCACCAGTATCTGTAAGTGGCTGTCTTAATCTAAACCAAATACACTGAACCAATTTTTAAAATGTAAAATAACAATAATGAATACTTGTGTCATACTTATCATAGGATGTGAAATAGGTACTATTAAACATTAGGAAAATGAAAAGCACAGAAAAGTTAGATGACTTGACCAAGATCATTCAGCATGTAAGTGGCAGAAATGGTATTCAAATCATGGCAGCCCCCTTGCTCCAGAATTTCTGCTGTTACTCATTATGCTATAGTACTTCTTGAAAACAGTACCTCATTATTTAATTTTTCATTTCTTTCATGACTGGTAAGGGTAAATGGACTTTTAAGGTTTATTAACATTAGCACCTTCTCTTCTGTGACTATCCATACACAGTTGGTAATATAATTGATAACTTATTAATTCAAATATTTACTAGTGCTAAGCATTTTGCTAAGCACTAGGAAGAACAGGATTTAGAAAACTATAGCCCTTGCCCTCATTGGAACTCACTCCAGGGGAGAGAACAAACAAGTTAAGCCAACAGTTGAAATATCATAGTAAACATTATGATAGTATGCACACAGAATTTAAGGTAAGGTTGCCCCTAACCTAGATGGAAAACTGGGGAAGAGGAGAGAGGCAACTGGATAAGTGAAATTAGATCTGAAAGTAAATGAAGTCTGAGCCTTGAAGGGACTAATAGAATTTTGCTAGGGAAAACAATGAGGAAATAGAGAATAAACAGGGTAAAAAATAATACATTGAAAAACATACAAGCTGTAAGAAAGGAGAATAATAAATCTGAAGCTATGATAATGAAATCACCAAATGTCAACCTGTATACTCAGCAGAGATAAGATAAGAAATAAATAAATAAATAAATAAATAAATAAATAGCAAGATGGTAGGGAGAACACCAATGTTTAAGAGATGGGCAAAGAAAGAAGGAGCAGTTCTGCATTAACTATCAAGAAGTCCAAAACGGTAACCATAAAACCAGAAGACAAGACAGCATACTATTATAGAAACCATGGAGGAATGGGGGAAGAGTGTAATAAAAGTAATTAGCATTGTCAAATGCTTTCAACTCTTCCATCCAGTTTAATAAACTATTCTCTACCCTAAAATTTTTCACACCATACTCCCACCTTAACCGAATCCTTCCTCTCCCTCAAAGACACAGTCTGTCTTGGAACTCTTTTAAATAAAAGCTGATCAACTGATACTCTCACACCCCAGGTCCATTTCCAAAGGTTAGTCTTCCACTCCAAACCACTCCGGTCTGGTTCAATCCAAGTAGCAAAACCACTCTGTGATCCTAGCCACCTATAAAACATCCCAGTCATTTCCTACCATCACTGACACCTCTTGACTTTTGCCTTTCGGTTCGTGCATATTTTCAACTCCAGTGATCCTAAACTCTAATTCAGCCAAGCATCCCATGGTCACCAATTAACCTTTTTCATTAATTACCTTGAAATACTCCACTCTTCAAATCCTTAAACAACTGCTGAGGGTCTTTAGTATGACTGCTTTAAAAAACACATTTAAAAAAAAGATAAAGTCAACATCTACAATATCAACATCCAGAGACAGCCAATATCACTGGTGTGATACATAACACATAATTAAGATCATAATAATTTCACTCCACTTTTGAACTTGAAACACCAGAAAAAAATTCCAGTATCACCTGAAATCCCAAAATAGTAAACTGTAATGCCCTATTCTCTAAGGATAATGCCCCATCCTTTTAGTACCCCAAAGTTTATGCTGGATAATACACCTATTATTATATATGGATGCTGCTTTATATGAGGTGAACTACATAAAACTGCCATTGTTCAAACAATATTTCCAATAATTACTGGTCCCAAACCAGTAATCTCATATGGTTCAATTTAAAATAAAACAACTATCATACTAGGATGATTATCCTGATTATATATCATTTGTTCTCCATGGAAAATGGGAGAATTTTTGTTGAGTTTTTAATTATATTCTACTCTCTTTGAAGACAATAATTTTACTGACAATCAAAAACCCAGGGAATATAAAAATAAAAATACTCTAAAATCTAAAAAATAAAGGATTAAACAAGTAAGGTACAAATGCTGCCCTTAGATAGATAGATAGAGAACATAAAATGATGCAACCTACCTGTGTGAAAAAGTCTGAAAAAGTGTCAAACCAAAATAAAATTTTATAAGTTTAGAGAAATGGAAATCACTTAGCACATAATAAATTTGAGGCATTTACATTTTATGAGATTCTGAAGGGGTTTGGCTAAGTTACTAGAGCACTGTGATACTGTGATTTATAATAAAAAATATATAATTGGTCTTCATTCAGCTCCTGGCCACAGGTCTTAAAACCCTTGATTTTAAGTTTCTATATGCTTAATGACATGACTGGTGGCTAAGGGCTCCTGCAGAACCTCTAAATGAGGGCTGACTGCCAAGGGAACCAACCTTACAGGGTGGTGAACATGTGGAGATGCTAAGAGGGTGGCACACCTAGAGAGTGTATGGAAGTTCTATGCCCTTTCCCATATTCCTTGCCCTGTGCATCTCTTCCATCTCTTCCTGAGTTGTACATTCTTTTATAATGAACTGGTAACCTAGCAAGTAACTGTTTTCCTGAGTCTGGTGAGCCATTCTAGCAAATTATCAAACCCAAAGAGGAGGTCACAGGAACCTCCAAGTTATAGTCAGTCGGAAGAAGAGGTGACAAGGTGGACTTGCATTTAGCATCTGAAGTGGCATCTCAGCCTTATAAGACTAAGCCATTAACCTGTGGGATCTGGGACAAACACCAGGTAGACAGTGTCAGAACTGAATTGAATTGGGGGACATTCAGTTGGTGTCTGCACAGAATTGAAGAATTGCTTAGTGTAAAAATCACGCACACATTTGGTGGCTAGAAGTGTAAGAGCAGAGTGATGAATATAAGGGAAGCAAGTGTTTCCCTATCAGGCATCAATGCAAGACATTATAGTACTAAAAAAGAAGAAAGACAAAGGACAACAATTTAAAGGAAGTGGAACAATAGCCAAACTGTGGAAAGAGCCAAGATGTCCATCGACAGATGAACAGATAAAGAAGATGTGGTATATATATATATGCAATGGAATATTATACAGCCATCAAAAGGAATGAGATCTTGCCATTTGCAACAACATGGATGGAACTGGAAGGTGTTATGCTGAGCAAAATAAGTCAATCAGAGAAAGACATGTATCATATGACCTCACTGATATGAGGAATTCTTAATCTCAGGAAACAAACTGAGGGTTGCTGGAGTGGTGGGGGGTGGGAGGGATGGGGTGGCTGGGTGATAGATGTTGAGGAGGGTATGGGCTATGGTGAGCACTGTGAATTGTGCAAGACTGCTGAATCACAGATCTGTACCTCTGAAACAAATAATACAATATATGTTAAAAAAAAGAAGAAGAAGATAGCAGAAGGGGAAGAATGAAGCGGGGGAATCAGAGGGGGAGATGAACCATGAGAGAGGATGGACTCTGAAAAACAAACTGAGGGTTCTAGAGGGGAGGGGGGTGGGAGGATGGGTTAGCCTGGTGATGGGTATTAAAGAGGGCATGTTCTGCATGGAGCACTGGGTGTTATATACAACAATGAATCATGGAACACTACATCAAAAATTAATGATGGAATGTATGGTGATTAACATAACAATAAAAAATGTTTAAAAATAAAGGAAGTGGAAAGAAGAATTAACCTAAATTCACTCCTCAAACGTGTTTCATAACTGGGAGCAGCAGGATCTAGAATAAAAGCATGAATCAGAGTCCAAGAATGTTTTGGAGAAATGAAGAAAGTCCACAAAGATGAACCACTATTATCTGAGTGAAAATTGATCATTAATTGGGAATGATAACCAAAACCACCCTGGACCATATCCTCATGAGTTTGGGAATTATTAAAAATAATAATAAATACATATGATGGAGAAATGCTTTAAGTCCATTCCTAAGCCTATATTAATAGCAAGGTCACTTTCAACACAGCATTGTGTGCCAAAATCCAAAGAAAATCTAAAAAACATTTAAATTTAAAAAGTAAAGTTTCAGGGGCGCCTGACTGGCTCAGCCAATTGAGCATCCAACTCTTGATTTTGGTTCAGGTCATGATCTCAAGGTCGGGAGATGGAATCCTGCATCAGGCTGTGTACTCAGCATGGAGTCCGCTTGAGATTCTCTCTCTCTTCCTCACCTTTTGCCCCTCCCCCTGCTTGCACGCACACTCAATCTCTCTCTAAATTAAAAAAAAAAAAAAATGAAGTTTCAGAATCCCAGAAGACTAAAATGTAAAATAATTTGAAAATGAGAAGCCCCCTTTTATTGACATTTGCTTTGCTGAACATAGGTATCACTGGTACTTATTTATCTGACCTGCACTCATGATTTGATAAAAACATGCTAAAGTATTAAACTTAGCGTGTGAATTTTGTTTTTTAAAAGCTAATACAATTAGGGGAGTCTGGGTGGCTCAGTCAGTTAAGCGTCTGCCTTCAGTTCAAGTCCGTGATCCCAGGGTCCTGGGACCAACACCTGCATTGGGGCTCCATGCTCAGCGGGGAGTAAGCTCCTCCCTCTCCCTCTGCCCCTCCCCCTGCTTCTCTCTCTAGCACATGCTCACTCACTCTCAAATAAATAAATAAAATCTTTAAAAAAATAAATAAATAAAAGCTAATATAATTAGAATAAATTGTAGCTGCCGAGATTATTTCAATCATCTGACATATTCAAATCTGAACAAAAGAATACTGGTATACTTTCAGAAAATACTGGGTTAAAAAAAGAGAGTAGCAAAATTTAACATACATATATAAACAATAATGAGATACTGCTGTATATCTATTAGAACATCCAAAATCCAGAACAATGACAACACCCAATGCTAACAAGAATGTGCAGCAATAGGAACTCTCACTTATTCCTGGCAGGAAAGAAAAACAGTACAACCACTTTGGAAGACAGTTTGGCAATTTCTTTAAAAAGTAAACATAAATTTAGCATACGACTCAGTAATCATACTCCTTGGCATGTACCCAAAGGAGCTGAAAACTTCTATGTCTACACAAAACCATATCATAGCAGCTTTATCATAATTGCTAACACTGGGAAGCAACCAAGATGTCCGTCAGTATGCAAAGGGTAAACAGTATCACATCCAGACAATGGAATATTATTTAATGCTAAGAAGAAATGGACTCTAAAAACATAAAAAGACACGGATGAAACTTAAATGCATATTACTAAGGGAAAAAAGCCAATGTGAAAGGCTATATTCCAATCCTATGATATTCTGGAAAAGGCAAAACCAAAGAAACAGTAAAAATCAGTGATTGCCAGATGTTGGAGGCAGGGAATGGGATGAATAGGTGGAGCACAGAAGAATTTAAGGGCAACGAGAATACTCTGTATGATACTATAATGATGGATACATGTCATTACACATTTCTCCAAACCCACAGAATATACAAAACCAAGAGTTAACCCCAGAGTAAACTACGGACTTTGGGTGATTATAACATGTCAGGTTCATGAGTTATAACAAATGTACCCTCTTGTGAAGAATGCTGATAATGGGAGAGGTTTTGCACATGTGAGGGCAAGTAGTACATGGGAAATCTCTGTACCCTTCTCTCACTTTTGCCGTGAACCTAAAACTTCTGTTAAAAAAGAAAAAGTCTTTAAATATATATACATACACACATATACACATACACAGATATATTCATTCTATGAGTTACTACCAAAAGCAAAGCTCATTTAGCCATATGAAGTATAAACTAAAGTCTTACCATACCACCATACCACTACCCCATAAACATACACATACTTAACACCTAAATTCTGTAATGTGAGACAGGCTTAATTATAAGCTTCATTCAGTCCTCTGACTGTAACTTTTTTTTAAGTTGAAAAGAAAGCATAAAACAAGCAAGAAAGACAGACAGAAAGAAAGAGAAAGAAAAAAGGAGGGAGGAAGTAAGGAAGGAAGAAATTAGACTACAGATGACATAATGAGATGGTTTATTTAAGAGCAAATGTAAATAGATGTCCACACCAGTACTGTGATAAGTTATAAATATAATGTAGTATCTACAGTAACCCCTAAAAATCTATAAAGAAATGTACTCAAAACCACTTTAAATAAAAATTGAATTCTAAAAAACATTCAAGTAACCCATAAGAAGAAAACAAAAACAACAAAAACCAACAAAGAAACATAAAACAAATAATAAAATGATAGGCTCAAGCCATAACATTTACATTAAATGTAAATGGTCTAAATATATTAGGACTGAATCTAGCAGAATGGATAAAAAAAATCCCTGCATCTAGAAGAAACTCACCCCAAATATAATTATTCAGTAATTCACCTAACAAGGAAACAAAGTTCACCTAAAATGCAGAAAATTCTCACGATACATTTAACAAACTTTACATGGCAGCATACAATTGCAGAACACATTCTTTCTCAAACAAATATTTCAAAATTTAACTAACTACCAGGTAACAGTGCAAATATCATATTCAAAGGAATAAAACACAAAGTATTTTCTGACAGCAATGTAATTAAAACAGAAATCAACAACAGAAAGACAACAAGAAAATCCCAATGTCCAAGGAATAAGTTTACTTCTAAATAACCCACAGGCCTAAGAAAAACTATAATGAAAATTAGAAATTCTTTTGAACTAAGGAATAACAGAATACCATACCAAATCATTAGATGCAAATGGCCTTAAATCCCTATATTAGGGGAAAAAAAGTCTGCATAATAATATGTACATCCAAGTTAACAAATTAGAAAAGGAACAATAAAATAAAATCAAAGAAAGTGAAACAATAGAAACTGTAAAGAGCATAAATTAGTAAAATGGAAAGCAAAAATAAAGTAGAAAACATACAATGACAGCAGTTGGTTCTTTCAGATAGACTCATAAAACTGATACATCCCTGGCAAGACCTGATCAAGAAAAAAAGAGGAAAAGACAAAGCAGCAATAAGCAGAGTCAGGAATGAAAGATATCACTAAAAACTCTGGGGGCACTCAAAACAATATTAAAACCAATATGCCAATAATTTGAAAATTTAGATGAAACAGACAACTCCTAGAAAAAGTATAACATGTCACAGGTGATATTTATAACAAAAAGTGAGTAAGTGTAACTGTTGTATAACAGTTATTCTGTTATTTTAGAACAGAATAATTGAATAAGCACATAAGAGTTGCAGTAAGTGAATCAATAGTTTAAACCTTTCTGCAAGCAAACAACAAATCCAGAGAGATTCTTCAGTAAAATCTTTATACAAATTCTTCCAGAAAATACAAAAAGGGTACTTTCCCCAATTCATTTGATTAAAGTAACAATCTTTACAGCAAAGCTGGACAAGATCAGTGTAAAAGAAAACTTATAGCACAATGTCACTAATGGAAAATAGATGCAAAATTCTAAACAAAGTATCAGCAAACCAAACACTATAGAAAAGGATATACATCATGGCCAAGTTTGGTTTACACAAGAAATACAAGTAGGGCAAAGAACCATCCTGGTGGGGTTTCCTAGAATGCAGAATGTTCAGTGATAAAACTAGAATACACCTAGGAAATCAGGATGGTTGATCACCTTAGGTGCAAAGTTGATAGGCCCTTTAATATTAAATCAATGTATTATTCACATTAACAGAATGAAAAAAAAAGTAAATATCACCTCAGATGCACACAATTTTTGGAGAATACTCAATCCCCACTCATGATTACAGGGGAAAAAAGTTCTCTTAGGAACCTGGGAATAGAAATTTACTTCCTTGAAAGATAAAAAGTACCTACAAAAAAACCTCCAGAAAACATCATACCTAATGGTGACACGTCGAAAGCTTTCACTTTGAGATCAGCACCAAGACTAGGATGCCCCGCTATCACCACTTCTATTCATCATTGTACCGGATGTCCTAGCCAGCAGAGTAAGACAAGAAAAATAAATAAAAGATATAAGGATCATAAAGAAAGAAACTAAACTCTTATTATTCGCAGATGACGATGTGTATACAGAAGATATAAAAGAATCTACAAATAAATTATTAGAATTAATGAGGACTTAACAAGGTTGCTGGATACAAAAAAAAAATTATCTATAAAAATCAACTGTATTTCTATATACCAGCAACAAACAGTAAGAAACGGAAATCGAAGACAAAGACATTGTTTATAATAGTATAAAAAAATGAAGACCTAAGAAAAAATCTAAAACAAAGGTGTATAAGAATAAATACTCTGAAAAAAAAAAAAAAAAAGAAGATAGCAGGAGGGGAAGAATGAAGGGGAGTAAGTCGGAGGGGGAGACGGACCATTAGAGACGATGGACTCTGAAAAACAAACTGAGGGTTCTAGAGGGGAGGGGGGTGGGGGGATGGGTTAGCCTGGTGATGGGTATTAAAGAGGGCACATTCTGCGCGGAGCACTGGGTGTTATGTACAAACAATGAATCATGGAACACTACATCAAAAACTAATGATGTAATGTATGGTGATTAACATAACAATAAAAAATTAAACAAACAAACAAACAAAAAAGAATAAATACTCTGAAAAATACCAAAATTTTGAAAGACATTCCTAAGGACCTAATTATAAACAGAGAAATACCACATTCATGGGTCAGGAGACTCAATATTGTATATAGATATACTCTCCCAAATTGATCTTTGGAGTCAAAGTAATTCCAATAAAAATCACAGCACGTTTACCATGAAAATGTGCCAGGTGGTTCTAAAATGTATATAGAAATAACAAGAGCCATAAATAGCTAGGAATTTGCTAAAGAAGAACAGTTAACTTAAAGTTCTAGTATTTAATACAATGTAGTTCTGCCAAAAAGATAGACAAATAGACCAGTGAAGCAGAAAAGAGAGCCTAGAAATGGACCCTCACATATACAGCCTAGAAATGGACCCTCACATATATGGACACATTATGCATGACACAGGTGGTGCTTGAGAGCAACTGGAAAAGGATGGCCTTTTTAATTAAGGATGCTTGGACAAGTGATAGATATCCATATGAAAAGTTGCCTATCCCTCACATTATACACAATAATAAATTCCCAAGCAGATTATAATCTTAATGTGAAAGATAAAAAAAATAAAGCTTCAAGTACTTAATATGGCAAAATGTCTCCATGACCTCAGGTGGGAAATTCTTTACCGAACACAAAAAGCACTAATTATAACAGAAAAGACCAATAAATTTAACTCTTTTAAAAAACAGAAACTTCTGTTCAAGTTACATCATTAAGATAATGAAATAAGCAGCCCAATTAGATGAAGAAAATATTTGCTGAAGATAGAGATAGATAAATAGACAGAACAAAGAATTTTTCAACAAACCATTAAGAATATCAACTAAGTAGAAAAGATGCAAAAAGCTTTAAACAGTTACTTTACACATACACAAAAAATCCAAATGGCCAACACAGTATGCTCAACCTCACTAGTCATTAGGGAAATGCAAATTAAAACCACAAAGAAACAGCAATCCCACGATTAGCTAAACTGAGAAAGTCTATTGTGATACCAAGTACTGGCAAGAATACAGTGCAAAAGGAACACGCATACAACACCTGTAGAAGAGTAACTAATACAACTACTTAGGAAAACAGTTTGTTATCTACTAAAGTTGAAGATGTTTATGTCCTAGGACTCATCAATTCCACTCCTACATACATACCATAGATATATATGCATACATACAGCTGGGTACATATACAAGATAGTAGCATTGTTTGTGAATAGGCCAAAACTGAAAAAAGCCCAAAGTCCATCAACCACAAAATTGGGGTATATTCATTTAATAAAATACTATAAACAAAACTAATCAACGATAGCCATATATAACAATATGGATGAACCTTAACATTGAGTCAGAGAAGGTAAGAACAAAACAAACATTATAAGCTGCAGACATAAATATATTGAAGCTTAAAAAAGCAATTTATAAATACGTAGGTATCAAAATAATAAAGGAAAACAGTAAGGTGATAAATATCAGAATACTGACCACCTAAGGCACAAGGGAGAAAGCTATAATCTGGAAAGGTTAGGCAGGAACACTGGGAGTCCCAACAATAATCTGACTGTTAAATCAGGATGGCGGTTACATGCATGGTCACTCTACCATAAATCTTTAAACTGTAAATTTGTTTTATGGACTTTTCTATGTTTTATTTCATATAAAAACACTGTAAAATTAGCTCACTGGAATTCCAAACACAACCAAAAGGAAACCAAGACTTATCAAACTACCCTATTACAGTAAACAGGTACCACAAATGTCCAGAAATATATTTTAAAATTAAATCAAATTAAATGTAAGACAATTGTTTAAATGCTAGTACAAATTTGGCTTTTACATGAAACCCAAAGCTCCTTTGGTCAATCAGACCATGAAGAATAACATTTTCATTTAAATACATATACTTATTAAATGCTGTGGTAGGCAGAATCTAAGACAGCCTCCAAAGATTCCCACTTAGTATTCACACACTCATGTAATTCCCACTCTTGGTGTGGGCTGGACTTAATGATCTGCTTCTAATGACCAGAAAACAGCACATGTGTGGATGTAACTTCCAAGATTAAGTTACAAAAATTATGTAACTGCTATCTTCAAAATGCTCTTTCTCACTTGCTCCCTTTGAGATAAGCCAGCAGCCATGTAGAAAGCTACCTATGGAGAAGCCCATGTGGCAAGAAATTGGTATCTCTATCTAGTAGCCAGTGCGTGAGCTTGGATGGGTTCCTATCCTGGTCAAACCTTGAGGTAACTGCTGCCCTGGCCAACACCTTGAATGTAGCCTGGTAGAAACCCTGAGCCAAGGCACTCAATTACATGGCACCATAACTCCTGACCCAAGATATTAAATGTTTAATTTTTTAAGTCATCAAATTTGAGCATAACGTGTCACACAATAATAGATAACTAATGCAAATGCCTACTACTATGTGCCCTTCTCTTAATATTTGAAAAAGAGTCAGTAGGGGAAAATAACTCAAAAATTAAATGTAGGGTTTTTTTTTTTTAAGATTTTATTTATTTGACAGAGAGACAGACAGTACAAGCAGGCAGAGAGGCAGGCAGAGGGAGAGGGAGAAGCAGGCTTCCCACTGAGCAGGGAGCCCTATGCGGGGTTTGATCCCAGCACCCTGGGATCATAACCTGAGCCGAAGGTAGATGCTTAACCTACTGAGCCACCCAGGTGCCCCTAAATGAAGGGTTCTAATAGCCCAAAAAGGACTAGCAAGATGTGATATTGAAGTAAGTAAGTATGTTAAATCTGAAAAGCAGATTTAACTTCTTAGATTGGTATATACCAATATCTAAACCAACACTCATCATAACCTCAATAAAAATTAAGTCTAAGATCACAAAGTTAATTTCCAATGTCTGAATGCTAATCTTAGGAAAATAAATTCAAAAGTAGTAGTTTGCCTCCTGCTCAGTCTATATTTTGCTTGAATAAGTTCAAGTATAAATTATACAACTGGAGATAAGACCTCTAACAACTACATTCATTTTGAGGATTAAGCATGCAAATACTTTATAATATATGCAAAACATATAATCATTCACTTCATTCTGTCTGTACTAAATTATGAGGTATTAATCAACTAATTTCCTAAAATAAAGTTGTTGTTTTTTTTATTTGAGAGAGAGAGAAACGTGCACACAAGTGGGAGGAAGGGCGTGAGAAGGAGCAGAGGGAGAGGGAAAGAGAATCTCAAGCAGGCTCCACACCCAGGAAAAAGCCTGTCCCACCTCGTTCTCACAACCGTGAGATAATGACCTGAGATGAAATCCAGAGTCAGACACTTAAATGACTGAGCCACCCAAGCACCCCTAGACTAAAGTTTATTATGATAACATAGCACTACTGTACCTGACTCCAATTATGAGGAAATTTATGAAATTCAACGTAATTTAAGTTTTTTGTAAAAACTGTAAATTTTTAAAGTCTGTTAACCTAGCACTAAATTTTCAAATTTGTAAACTTTGTTAACCTAGCTCCTCAGAGTCTCTTCTATAATTAAACCTGAAATACTCAAAATCACTCAATTCTGGGTACATTAAAAAAAAACAAAATGTATTAATTACAATTTAATCAGTGCACAAAAAAGGCACCAATATCCTGAAGTACTTAGAACTAGTGCATTTCTCGGTTAAATTGCCTACCATTAGACAATATGGTTCATGGGGGGAAAAGAAATCATCCAATCACAAGGATCAAACAAAAGTTAAGCTGTAAAATTCTACAGCACAATTAACCCAGACATTTAATGACAAAAATATAAAAACACTGATACTAAGAGCTATGTGATCAAACACAGTATCTTAGAAGGTATTAGTCAAGGTCATCAGCCACCACATCAGAGAGAGGACAAATTCCTATCACAAGAAGAGTTACTTACTAGGAAACAACCCTCTATTGATCTCTCCCATTTCAGAACATGCTGTCATAGCTTTTGTTCCAAATTATCTTTTCAAGGATGTTTCTACAGCAAATACCCTGGCAAGACAGAAATAGTGACTTTTTCCAGGACAAAGGGCAGATTTGTTTTCTGATCAATATGATAAAAAAAAGTATCTCCCTGAAAGGCAAAGACTAGACAGGTTTTCCAGCAGACCCCCTTAAAAGACTGGGATTTCCTAAGCTCAGGGTTCCTTAGTTGTTACATAAATCCACTTTATGTGCAGCATTCACCTGAGCCCATCTCCACATCGCCCCTATGGGGCTTGAGGGTCAGAGAAAACATGCAAACATGCAGCAGCTGTGCCAGATGTGCCATAATAAAGTCCTCTATCTCCAGCCCAGAAGTCTCATGGAACTGACAGCACAAATGAAACTGTGACAGGATAACTTGTCAGCTTGCTAGGAAGGAATTAATCTCAGAATCTTTAGTTTCTTTTTTAGAGTTACATGCTGTATCCTTATTACCGGAGAGTTTTTGAATCTAACAATTTTTTTGCAAGCATTAATAGATCCCTAGAAAAGCAATGAAAAACCTCAGGGGCTAACGAAAACCTTAAATAATAGAGGACACAGATAATGACGAGCCATTTAATTTAACCTCTAGACATCCTCATGTTTGGACTGTACACTTAAATGAGTCATTTATTCATTCATTATCAGGTAATTTCTCACATACTTAATCCCACTTTCAATGAAGTTTCAAAGTCTAAGGCAGAAAGAAGCATATGGATCTACTGCAAAACAATTTCACATTCTGTTTTAAAGTTGGGAGGTATATATGGAATATGAAAAACCGTCACTTTTCCAAAGAATTTTCTGTAACAAAAAGATGTTGAGTGTACATATTAATAATTTTATTTCCAGATATAACATTTTCAGCTTTGCTTCTCAAAGTGTACTCTCCAAGGACCAAAAGTATCATCACCTGAAACTTGCTAGAAATGCAGATTATGGGGCTCTGAAACATATACCCTTAATCAGAACCTGGATTCTAACAAGATCTTCAGGTGATTCTTATGTATACCAAAGTTTAAAAAGTACCCACCAACAAAGAAAAAACAAAATCAAGAGGAGTAAATTTTACACATGATCTTAGCCAAAAGGCCAAGAAGCAACAGAGAGGAATAAATTTTAAATGTATAGTGAAGATAATGTTTTTTGTTAATAGACATATTAAAAATCACAATTATTAGCTCATCAAAACTTAAGGATAAGAGAAAAAGTCATAAGCCATATAAAGAATATTTAGCTATTAATAATATCATAATACAGAAAAATCCAATTTGAACTAAGAAAAATTAAGAAATAGACATCATGAATAACCAAAAAAGGGGAAATATCAAACTAAGATGATGTAAACGTTCTGACAATGCACACTAACAGTACTTCATCAAAATAAAAACATCTCATGTTTTTATTTTCAAAAGTAATAGCCTAGAATTTAGCATATTACAGACATTACATATATTTTTTAAATGACTAAAAAACAACCTAATTAGACAACTTAAAATAAAAATATAAGATTGGTGACAGTTAGGAATTTAAATATATAACTGCTTTCAAAGTTATATTAGCATTCTCCCCATAGCACAGGATTTTGCCTTTTATTTTCCCATATTTTGTTCAAGTGTGAAATGACTAAGGAATCTAATGAACATTAAATTAGAACATTCTATTATAAGATTATTAATCAAAAAAATTATCTTTTCGCTATCCTTCATGTCTTATACTTTCCAGGTTCTAAATAGACAGCTATATTTTTACTTGTATTTTCCCCCAGTATGCATTTTTGCCCTAAGAAAAATTTGCAACACTCTCTACTTAAGACTTTATTATCTGAAGTTTCCTAAATTCTCTTTTCAGGGTGAAGGATAGGCTGTCATATGATAATTCTATTTTCTATTTTTTATCACTTTGAGGTAAGTCATTGTATTCAATCCTACAAAAAACTTTTCAGCACATCTCCAAAAAGGGATTTTTAAAATATGAAGTTCTAAGATAAAAGAAGTTAAAATAACAAAGAGTTAGAAAACTGCCTACAACTCAAATGCTTTTTAAATGTTTAAATAAACTTTTTAGCACGAAATGCCTTTACAAAAATGGCAGGAAATGGGAATAGTCAGCAACAGTAAATGAAACATTATGTAAAACATACAAAATAATATACCTCTCTCTTATTTCTTCTTGCAACCTTGAGGAATTCCATAAGGATCTGTAGTTGGGCTGCATGTGATTCCTATAATAGAAAATTATAATTGTTCTTTTAAAAATATAACTACGAGTTCAAAGTTTTCTTTAACACCACAGTATAACCAGTATGAAGCAAATTCATGAATCCATTTAAGTTAGCCTATTACTTCTATTTAATTAGTTTTCCCGTTTACTAACTGGCATTTTTAAAAGCAAGCCATTTTCAGAGTGCCTGGGTGGCTCAGTTGGTTAAGCCTCTGCCTTCAGCTCTGGTCATGATCCTGGAGTCGTGGGATGGATCCCGGCATCAGGCTCTCTGTTCAGCAGGGAGTCTGCTTTCTCCTTCTGCCCCTACCCCCTACATGTGCTCCTCCTCTCTCTCTTCTCTCTCTGAAATAAATAAAATCTTAAAAAAAAAAGCAAGCCATTTTCCCCAAAACTAAAACTAAATTTTAAGAAGCAGGTGTTTTAAATTACATTCCTCATCTACCATGCTGAAAAAACTATTTACGTGAAATGGCAATTCTGTTATCTGTCCTAGCTTTTTCTTCCAACCAAGCTAACAGAACATCAAGACAAAAATCACAGTGGAATCAACATAGTTCCTAGATACTAAGATCACTTTCTCCATAAGAATTTCATTTCCAAGAAAATAACAAGCATAATAAACGGGAAAGAATCCATATCTTTCAGAAATTAAACTTACTTTTTGTGGTTATTACCTACTTACACAGATGTGAGAATTAATATATTTCCATAGAAAACTTCAGTCAAAATCAAACATTTAAAAACAAATCTTTTAATATAATGGAGTGGAGGGCAAAGATTAAATAACCCAAATTGGTAAGTGAAACAAAAATGTAACAGATAAAAGATTATAAGCTTGACATTTTCTGGATATAAAATATAAAACTGCAAATATTTATCTTTTACTGTTAAAATTCACACAAAGAACCAAGGAATTCCAGGTGAACCTGATGAATGAATATATGTAAAACAGTATCAAGGGGTGTCTGGGTGGCTCAGTCGTTAAGCGTCTGCCTTCGGCTCAGGTCCTGATCCCAGGGTCCTGGGATCGAGCCCCGCATCGGGCTCCCTGCTCGGTGGGAAGCCTGCTTCTCCCTCTCCCACTCCCCCTGCTTGTGTTCCCTCTCTCGCTGTGTCTCTCTCTGTCAAATAAATAAAATCTTTTAAAAAAAAAACAGTATCAAAAGCTAAAAATGGAATGAAATGGCTTATAAGCAAAGGTAACTCTGATTTCTTATATATTTGAAAAGAATAATGCCCAGTAAATCACTTCCAAATCAAACAAAAATAAATAACAAAAATTAATAAATTTTCATTTACCTTGCTATGCAACAGAATTATCTGGGGCATTTGTTGAAATAAACACAGGGACAGGAATCTTTGTATAACAAGTCCCCAGATGATAAGAATAAGCCAGTCAAAATTTGGAAAATCACTAAGGTATTACACATACCACAAAGGCATGGCCATCCCACTACTAGAGTCTATACCCTCTGAGGAAAAGGAATCAAAATATGTCAATGAAATGTTTAAGTCAAGACAATAAGGACAAGGGAGAACAAATATGGTGACAATCACATTAGGATATTCCAATTAACATAACTGAATTAATGTTTCAGTGAATAAACTTATAAAACACAGTATGAATAAACTTAAAAATAAACTGAATAAACTTATAAAACACAGTATCAGGAAGATTTAAAAGTGATGCGCTGGCATCTCGCAAAACAAACTGGTATTTATTGGACCTTAGACATACCTGAAAAGTTAAACTATCACACAGAACAAATTGACAGGAGCTCTGTGTCCCAACAATGATGAAAAATATCCTCTGCATCTTTTTTGAGACTTCTTTACACTGATTATCTATAACTGTCTACAGATTATTTGGTTGAGAGCAAAGACCACATCTTTATACAAAAAGGAGCATACACAGCCAACATTAATTCATTAGCAAAGGATGTGCACAAACTACCTTCAAAATACTAATTTTGAATACTTCATTTTAGCCTATCAACTATGACATGTAAATAAGAACGCAACTGATTTGTAGAAAGAAGGGGGAAAAAGCCCCCCAAGCCTTAAGGTCAAAGGAAAACTAGGACCAACTAAGTACACTAGGAATTCAATTTAGCAAATGGCGTCTCTTCTGCAATTTAATCTTCTTTAAAGGAATAATTGCAAGAAAGGAGATAAATGGCAAATTTCTGAAACTGTAATTTCATATGTGAATATAAAAGTACATAAAAGAAACAATAGACAATTAAAAAAGAAAATGCTTAAAAATGGTAAGAATATAGCCAATTTTATCAAAATAGCCATATGTTTTGTTAGACCTGTCTCAGAAATTGAACAGCAAAGTAATCCTTTAAATAAGTCATTTAACCCACTACTAACAGTAAAGTATAATAATTCTCTAATCATTTCTTACAATTGCCAAAGCTTCCATAAATGATATGATCATTTAGCCTAATTATCTCATTTTCAGATGAGGAAACTGGAATAAAAGTGAAAAGAAACATTTAGGAAAAAAAGAAGAAAGAAGAAATATATTTAGACTCTTATTCTCCACCCTTAGTGCTCTGCAAGATAGCAAGTTTTATTACATTTGTCCCATCTGGTTTACAGTCAATTGTCTCAAAAGTGACCATGTCTGCTGTTGGAAAAGGAATATGCTTCAATTTTTTATTAAACATTGCTTTTCTGTATTTTTTAATCTTTTCTGCAATTAACTTTTTTATTCTAAAAATCAGATAAGACTATCTCTACTATGAAAATAGAAGCAGGCGCCTGGGTGGCTCAGATGGTTAAGCATCTGCCTTCGGCTCAGGTCATGATCTCGGGGTCCTGGGATCGAGCCCCGCATCAGGTTCCCTGCTTGGCAGGGAGCCTGCTTCTCCCTCTCCCTCTGCTGTTCCCCCTGCTTGTGCTCTCTCACTCTCTCTGTCAAATAAATAAAATCTTAAAAAAAAAAAAAAGAAAGAAAACAGAAGCAACTGCTTGATTACAGCCCAATATAAACATGTGAATTGTATCATTAACTCTTCATGTCCCAATTCCATATCCTTCTGATACTGGCTTCTAGATAACTTCCAACTGGGTAAAAATACACCGCTCAGACCTACGAGAAGATCTAGTCTAACTAACCTTTATATATTTTACTATAAATGAATAATATGGCCCTTATGAGCTTAGTTACTATGAGTTCATCTTCCCAAGAAGAGTACACTTTAAGTAGTTTCTCAACAGGAGGGCAACTGGAATTTTGAGGGAAGAAATGTTTCCATTCCTTCCTTGAGGGAAGACTTTCCAAGTAGAACGATGCAGACATGTTATTTAGGAATAAGTAAGTAAAAACAAAAGTTTGCTCCGAGGAGTTAATATTAAGGATAAGGAGTAATGTAACTGAGGACTGCTGATTTTTTGCTATAAACCTTGTAAGATCATTTGACTTTGTAAATTAGGAGAATATTTTACTTAGCTTTTGTTTTTCAAAGGAAGGAAAAAGCAAAGAGGGCCAGGGGAACAAGAAAGAACAGAAGACAAAATAAAACTTTCCAGGTATGTCAGGAAGTCAAAAGTTCTAGGATTATAACCTAAAAACCCTGTAAAATCTTATGAATGTCTCCCCTACTTGGCTTCAGATTTTTAATCTATAAAATAAGAAGGCAAAATTTCACAAATGAGTCATATTGCCATATCTTACACAAATGTTACTTTTATCTGATAATTTTTCTCTGTATCAATACATAGTTTCCTTAAAATTGTCAAAAAAATTCTAAAGGATATGCACTTCTGGTATTATGACTGGCTACAACAGCTATCAACAGCTGAGGATACATGTAGGTAGGCCTTTTTTTTTTTTTAAGATTTTATTTATTTATTTGATAGAGAGAGACACAGCGAGAGAGGGAACACAAGCAGGGGGAGCGGGAGAGGGAGAAGCAGGCTTCCCGCGGAGCAGGGAGCCTGATGCGGGGCTCGAGCCCAGGACCCCGGGATCAAGACCTGAGCCGAAGGCAGACGCCTAACAACTGAGCCACCCAGGGGCCCCACCACATGTCGACCTTTCAAAGCATATGTGGACACAGAATTTAAAGGGAATTAATTCCCAAATTCTCAACCTTCAATATTTGTCTTCCTAAAACTGAACTGTTCATCAGACATCATTCCATTTCTAAATTCCAACCTCTTCTTTCAAAATTTCTTTTCATTCTCTAAAGAAGTTTAAAAAGGGATGGTAGGTGGGAGAAAGATGTATCTTTTACCCACCCTGAAATTTACCTTTATACAGTGTCTGGGGTATGAAAGTCTTTAGAAGAGCAAAATAAGGAAATAAAATACTGCTGCTTAAAAAAGCTAATTACTTTAAGTAAAGACTAGGTAACAAAACTTTGGGGTATGAAAGTCTTTAGAAGAGCAAAATAAGGAAATAAAATACTGCTGCTTAAAAAAGCTAATTACTTTAAGTAAAGACTAGGTAACAAAACTTTTTATAAAAATAACAAATCTGGGGGCACCTGGGTGACTCAGTCAGCTAAGCACCCAACTGGTGATTTCGGCTCAGGTCATGATCTCATGGGTACTGAGACTGAGCCCAGCAATCAGCAGGGAGTCTGCTTGAGATTCTCTCCCTCAGCCTCTCCCCCAACACACATGCACACTCTCTCAAATAAATAAATATTATTTTAAAAATAACAAATCTTCTATAAACTAATTACTCTTACGTAAAGACTAGATAACAAATCTTGTTATTAAGTCAAGTAACTTCCAGTTCTTTGCATTGGCAGACGCTTAACGACTGAGCCACCCAGGCACCCCTTGAAAATTTTTTAACAGGGGCGCCTGGGTGGCTCTGTCAGTTAAGCGTCTGCCTTTCAGCTCAGGTCATGATCCCAGGGTGCGGGGATCAAGTCCCACATCGGGCTCCTTGCTCAGTGGGAAGCCTGCTTCTCCCTCTGCCCGCCTACTCCCCCTGGCTGTGCTCTCTCTGTCTCTCTCTCTAACAAATAAATACAATCCTAAAAAAAAAAAAAAAAAATTTAATAAAAACTGTTAAATAGACAGAAGATACAAACACCCAATTAATAATTAAACGTAAAGAACATAAATGAACCCCTGAAACAATTTCAGAAAACATGTGCTTCAAAATACATGAGGAATAGGAGCACCTGGGTGGCTCAGCTGGTTAAGCACCTGCCTTTGGCTCAGGTCATGATTCCAGAGTCCAGAGTCCCTGGAACAAGCCCTGCATCAGGCTCCCTGCTCAGCAGGGAGCCTACTTCTCCCTCTCCCTCTGCTCCTCCCCCCCCCACTCATGCTCTTTCTCTCACTCACTCTCTCTCTCTAATAAATAAAATCTTTAAAAAAAAATAAGAGGAATATTTATAAAAAGTGATGATATAAATAATACATAGAATAAGCAACTAAAACTTCAAAGAACTGGTATATACAGACATATTCACAATACAAAATATTTAAATTAAAAAACAGTAACCAATACTCTTCAAATTATAATGTAAAAGGTTACTCCCACAGTAACAATAAAAAAAGGGATAAACTAAAAAGTAAAATACTACAGTTGACCCTTAAACAGCAAAGGAATTAGGGACACCGACCCCCAGCACAGTCAAAAATCCACGTGTAACTTTCAACCCTCCAAAAATTTAACTACTAATAGCCTACTGTTGACCAGAAGCATTATTTATAACATAGTCGATTAATACAGTTTGCATATGTATTATATACTGTATTCTGTATTACTGTATTACAATAAAGTAAGCCAGAGGTAGCAAAATGTTATTTTTTTAATCACAAGGAAAATACATTTATAGTATTTATTTTTAAAAACCTCTGTATAAGTGGACCTGCACAGTTCAAACCTACGTTGTTCAAGGGTCAACTATACACTTTAAAGTCAATGGACTGAAACTGAAGCAACAACTGAACCCCAACTCAGCTAAATTCCTGATTAGGCCAGAAATCAATCTCTTAACCTGGCTCCCTGAAAATGGAAAAGGCAAGACCTTTCAGGAAGATAGTCTTAACTACTATAGTCTCTATACCAATTCTGAATACAGAATGTCTAAGCTACAATTTAAAAAATTAAAAAAAACATGCAAAGGTGGAAAATCAAAAGAAAAAACACGCAAAAGAATGAAATGAAAAGAGGAGCAGACTGGACAAGCTGAGGAAAGAAATAATGAACTCAAAGACAGTCCAATATAAATTATTTATACCAATTCGTAGAGAGAAAGGAAAAAAAAGAGAACACCAGAAATTTGTAGGATGATATAAAACATTATTACATATAACTGGAATCCTAGAGGAAAAGGAAAGCATAGGGCTGAATAAACCGTCACAATGTTCAAAGAACAGATCTTCTGGTACTGTAAAACAAACAGGATAAATATTTTTTTAAATAAAACCAAAAACTATCAGTCAAACTGCAGAAAACCAATGTCAAAAAGAGTATCTCTAAAAAGAATTTAAAAAAAGAGTTATCTTAAAAGCAACTAGAGAGAAAAAGGGCTATACTATCTTTAGGGAAAGAATAGTAAGAATGACTGCTAATTTCATCAAAAATAAAGAAGCAAAAAGACAATGACAAGTACTAAAAAGAAAAAGAATAACTAGACCTCCATAGAGAACAGAACTATCAGCTCTGCAAGTTATATTGACAAAAGGAAATGAGCCAGATGCCAGCTCAGATATGCAAGAAAAAAATGAAAACATCTAAAAGGATAAATATTGGACTTAAAGAGGGTTTTTTATTTTTCTGGGGTTTTTTTTGCATCATATCTTCAAAAGGCTATTAACTATTTAAAGCAAAAACAACTATTTAGTGTGGTTTATAACAGTTAATCACAAAAAGCAGGAGGATTTTGGTAAACTGAATTATTGTGAACTTCACATTTTCCATAAAATAGTATTTATTCAGTATTGACTATGAATACATTATCCTTGAAGTGGCATACTATAAACTCAAGGTTAGCTAGAAAAAGTATTTTATAATCTTTAGAGAAACCCCTAGAAATACAATTTTAAAAGTATGTGAAAAATAGAGAAGATAAAATGTAATATTAACATGGAGAATCCTAGAAACTTAATTTCTAAAGAAGCCAAGAAAAGAGGAATACAAAATAAGTAATATATGGAAAAATAGAAAATACCAAAGTGGCAGACCTCAAACCTGACCATATCAATAATTGTATTACATTAAAATGAACTTAAGAACTTGAATTAAATGAGTTTATTAGAGTGTGTTTTAAAAAAGAAACTCAGGGACACCTGGGAGGCTCAGTCAGTTGGCTCAGTCTGCCTTCAGCTCGGGTCATGATCCCAGGGTCCTGGGATGGAGTCCCACACTGGGCTCCCTGCTCAGCGGGGAGCCTGCTTCTCCCTCTGCCTGATGCTCCCCCTGCTTGTGCTCACTCTCTGACAAATAAATATATAAAATCTTTTTAAAAAATAATAAATAAAAAAAAGAAACTCAAGGGTGCCTGGGTGGCTCAGTTGGTTAAGCGACTGCCTTCAGCCTCAGGTCATGATCCTGGAGTCCCGGGATCGAGTCCCACATCAGGCTCCCTGCTCAGCGGGGAGTCTGCTTCTCCCTCGGACCCTCCCCCCTCTCATGCTCTCTCTCTCTCTCATTTTCTCTCTCAAATAAATAAAATCTTTAAAAAAAAAAAAGAAACTCAACTACATACTATTAAGAGACACATTTTTAAAACACAAGGACAATGATGGAATAAAGTAAAAAAATGAGGAAGGATATACCACAGAAGCTCTAATCATAACTAAGCTACTGAGGCTATATTAACATCAAAAAATATAAAAGCAGACTTCAGAACAAAAAATGTTTCCAGCAATAAAGATACACAATTCATAATGGTAAAGGGGATAGTATGTCCAGAAGACATTACAATCCTAAACATGTCTTCAAAATACATTAAGCAAAAAAATCACAATTAATGAAAAATAGACAAAATTGTATTTTTAACACATATCAGTATATAGAAATAAAATATATGACAAAATATAGTACAAAGGCCATGAGAGAGGAAATGAAGTATATTATTCTAAGATTTCTATAATATAGATGAAGGTTATTACTCAAAGGTACAATGTAACAACAATTATATTAAAAACCCAAAAGAGGGCGCCTGGGTGACTCGGTTGAGCGTCTGCCTTCAGCTCAGGTTGTAATCTCAGGGTCCTGGGATTGAGTCTTGAATCAGGCTCCCTGCTCAACGGAGAATCTGCTTCTCTCTCTGCTCTCCCCCCTCCCCCCATATTCTCTCTCTCTTTCTCTCCCAAATAAATAAAATCTAATAAAAACAAAACAAAAGCAACCACTAAGAAACAAAACTGAAACTTACCGTGATAAACCCACAAAGAAAATAAAATGGAATCAAGAAAAATACCCAATCTAAAGTCATATAAATCATGTTGTCTGACCACAATGCAATACAACTAAAAATCAATTACCAAAATATCTATTTGGAAAAGTAGCAAGATCCACAACACACACACACACACACACACACACACACACACACACACACACACACACACACACACACACACACACACACACACACACACCCCCATCGGATTACTATCAGATTGGCAATAGCTAAAAACGCGAAAATACCAGGTGTCTATATAGTACAAACCCAAAGAGCAACCTGGCAATATCTGATAAGTTAAAATGTGCATGTAAATTCTATAAACAGTAATTTCATTCCTTAAATCACTAAGTGTATATACATGAGCACAAGGAAACATGTATAACAATATTAAATGTAGTAGTGACACAGCTAAGAATTAGGAAGAACACAAATGTCCACCATAGGGGAATAGATATGCTCATGTAATGGATTACCATACATAAGCTAAAATGAACTAGATCTACATTTACCAACACAAACCTCAAAAACTAAACAAAGAGGCATATGTCAGAAGGATAAGTACAATCTGAAACTTTTTATATAAACTTCTTTCAATTTTTTTATTTATTTTTGAGAGAGAGGAGAGAGAGCGCGCGCGCACAGCACACACAGGTGCATGCAAGAGAGAGAGGGACGGAATCCCAAGTAGGGTCCATGCCCAGCACAGAGCCGAATTTACTTTACAAAGATTTATTTATTTATTTATTTATTTATTTATTTATTTATTTATTTATTTAAGAGACAGAGAACGAACACGTGTGGGGGGGGGCAAAGGAAGAGAACTGTGGTAATCACTGCACAACACATGTATGTCAAGTCATTATGCTGTATAACTTAAGCTTATACAGTGCTATATGTCAATTATACCTCAGTAAAACTAAAAGAAAAAAATAAGTAAAAGATAAAGCCCTCTCTCCCAAAAAATATGGGAGAAATTTCTACCAGCCTTGCCCCCTCCCAGAATGGGAGAATCATTTTGGTAAGCATAACCTCAACTACTCCCTTCTTCTACTAAGATTCCCATTTGATCAGATGGAATCCAGATCTAAGTTATATTAATAATCCACCCACAGAATTTTTTAAACTGAAATCGGAAAGTCCCTTTTCTTCTATCAAAAAACATAAATGAAGAAAGTGCAAATAACCACATTATGTTATAAACATCTGAGAAAAGAAAATCAGACCTGTCCCAAGGAAATAGACACGAGAAGCACCAAAGAAAGATCCAACAACATTCAAGTGCCTGATCTCATCTCCATATAGTCTCCAGAGAAGCTGGCTATGGTTCCAATCCTCCCAATATTCGGTTGTTAAACTCTTCCTTTTCACATGTGTCAGCTACTCACTCCCTTACCCTGTCAACAGATACCCCCTTTTTGTTTAAGCTAGGTCAGGGAGGAATCTACTTATGCTAAGGTGTGAGTTGCCCCTAATGGATCATATTCAAATCCTAATACATGCAAATTCACATTTTATATTGTTTATAAACACTTTATATTGTTTATATTTATTTACATGAAATAAATGCAATTTTACATTTATTTACATTTTATTACATAAAACAGGATATATTTAGTTCCAGTTCCCATCTTTCTAAATGCCTTTATTTACAGGTGCCATCAACAGATACCTGCTAAAAGGATCTTATGTAGGTAAAAATAATCTCTATTTTCTCTTCCAAAGGGAAGATTGGCAAGGAATATATTCATTAGAAGAAAAATGACCAATATAATTGTTCCCTATTAAAATGAAACTGTACTTTCTCATAATCTTTCTTATCACTCAGTTTTTCTTAATATAAACTGGCCACTACAACTTATAAGAAATTTGTCTTTTCTTTTACTTGAAAAAGAGGAATCTTTTAGAAGTGATACCTTGCACATGCTCTTTCTTACTGAATAAAATTGGATGGACTGAGTGATAGATACTACCCTATTATTTTTAAACATTTCTAGATCTTTTTTAATGCAATAAAGACCACCACTTAAAATTTTTTAAAGTTCAACTGCCACTTACTGCTTCCAGTTGTTTCTTCTTCTGCACTAGTAATTCCAACATGAGGTTGACATTGGCCAAATCAAGGTTATCTTGATCAGTTCCCAACAAATCCTGAAATATTTGCCATCTGTGGCCATTCTAAAAATGAAGAAACATAGTAACTTCCTAAGAAGATTGTTTTAGGGAGCCTAAAATAAATGTTTAACTGCTTCTTCCTAATATGTTTATTACATAAATATCAAAAATATAATATTCTAACCCACACCTTCCTAGCCAATGGTTCCCCATAGCCTTCTAATTATAAATTAAACACTATTCCTCCCTTGAATCAATCTAGGTAACAGATATGGAAGGCATATTCATCAAGACAAATGTTAACTGAGCACGTCTAAAGGTATAATTCCCTTCGAAATACGTGCTTGGGTTTTAATTATTTGTCTAGCCATATGTTCAACTTTGTACTTGGTAAGGTATTAATTTAGGCTCACTTCCCTCAATAATTTAGGACTGATTCTCTTAAACTGAGAACCTTCCAACAGTTTTTCCAAATTACCAACCATAGTTCCACCCTGCCATATAATCCTCCAAATGTCATGTATTACAAGCCAACTCTGACTCAATGCGATCCCAGAAGACCTTTCAAAAGATGATCACTAAATTTTAGACAATGCAGTTCACAAAGTTCCTTATTAAACAGAATAATCTTAAATTTTCTTTAAAAAAAATCAATGACATGCTAAGCTTTAATATCTAATTAACCAATAAAAACAAACTGAAATTTATTAAAAAATAGTAATAAGAGTTGAAACATACGGTGCTACTCACTGAGTGGTCCAATTTGAACCTCTTTTCCTCAAATCTTTGTTTCTGTTTGAGAATGAGCTCATTCACTGAAAAGAGAAACAAAACAAAAAGTACCTATAATTTGTATTATTGTTAAATGTATCATCTAATTGTTCTGTTTAAATGGGTTCTATTTTCACTTTTAAAAGTCCCCAAATTAAAAAGATGCTAAGCAGAAAATGCCAGGTTTTCACTTTATTTAAAATTGGAAAACAATTTTGCCACAAATTCTAATGCTACAACTGCTATTATTACTACTGCTATTATTAAAGGAGAATTCTCTGGAATATGTGCTTTCTCGTACACATCTCAATGATGACACTATCAGCACTGTGTGAGGCTGTTCCATCCTCCACATGGTACCTGGTTGATTCTGTAAGGTAGACACTAAGGATTTTTATTTGTTCTTCTTTTTGTTACTTTCCTATAAACATCATGGCAGATACTGTCAGTTACCTATCCAAAACCATTCCCCCCCTTTTTTAAAAAACAACTTAATTTTTTTCCAAGCCACATGCTTTCAGAAAAGCTAGGTTCCACCCCAGCCCAATGGTATGATTCTTGACTAACCTAAGCCAATCTAGGCATTCATACCCTTGGCAATAATTGACAATGGGATTAAGTATGTGACCTAGTTTTAACCAATGAAGGGTATGCTGTCTTTCAGAAAGAAATGGATAGGAAGAAAACAAATTCTTTCCCTCCCTTAAGAGATGATATCTGGAACTGCTCAGAGCTATCCTGCAGTCTTGGGGGGAGATAGTCAAAGAACCAATACATGCTGGGATGGAGGAATAGAAAGATGGAAAGAACTTGATCATAACACTGAACCAATGAATTAACCAATTCTACAAATTCTTTTCTTCTGTCTTTAACAATTAACTGATAACAACAAACAAAAACAACAAAAAATCTGATAAAGAAAAAAACTAGCACTAAATCAGTTTAGCACTAGGCTAGTACTTTATAGACATTAACCTATGGGTTATTCTCCCCCATTTTAGAGATGAGGGAATATTAGAGGGAGCATCAAGAACTTACTCACAGTGACATACAATACAGAACAGAGTTGGGATACAAATCCAACTATCTAATATTTTCCATTATACCACAATCCAACTATAAATATTTCCAAACAAACCAGAGATGTATCAAGCCCATATTAGGAATCCAAGCTTCAAAGATAAATAAGACTCAAACTAAGTAAGATTCAATCTAAGACTCAAGCAACTCTGAGTAGGAAGACAAATATATATGATGTAGTAGTTGTAAGGTAATGTGATAAGCAGTACTATCATTGAGGTAGACTTAACAAAGAACACAGGACAAGGAGCAATCAAAGTGTAAATGAGCAGGCTACACATAGAAGGTTACACTAGAATTCGGCCATAACATGCACACAGAGATTCATTAAAGCAGAAAAAGAAGTGAAAAAGAATTGAGAAGGGTGTGAGAAAGAGGGGGTTAAATTCATACAAGAGCAGGAGATAAGATGACTTTAAATCAATATGGCTGAAACACAGAGTCAAAGTGACTTTGTTAATGATTTAATGGGTGACGAACTAAGGCTGCAAATGTAGATAGAAGGGAGCCTGATTCTGAAGAGCCTGGTATGTATCTCACAAGCGAAGTTACTATTATAACCCAGGGAAGAAAAAGGAGAGCTTGAAATAATGTAGTGGGAATAAAGAGAAGTACATAAAGAGTTTAATATTTCAGTTACAGAATTAACCATTTGAATAAAAACTGTGACTTAAACGGTAATATTTTACACAGGTATACAAAATTGCATTTTACTGAGAAATCTCGTGTATCACTGAACTTGAAGGATATTCTATATCCATAATTATAATTCTCTGGATCCATAAAATGGCCACAGTACTAAGAACAAACAAGCATTTCTACTGCTAAAGCTTCCATTCTAGTAACTATCTTTTTAGAAGCAGGAGAGTATAGTTAATGCACATATACTTGTGAGACAGGCGGCTTAGGACCAAATCCCAATTCCACCAATACTACTGTATAACTTTATAAAAGTAACCCAAAGTCTCTGTGCCTTAGTTTCCTCACCTGAAGAATGAGGATGATAACAAGAGTACCCATCTCACAGGACTGAAAATTAAATGAGTTAGCTTACACAAAGCACTTAGGACACTACCTGGCAATAGTAAGGATGTTATATGCTCTATTTTTTTTAAAACACGTATTTTAAACTTAGCATTCACATTGTCCCTTCAAAGAATAATAACGTTATTCATAAGGAAGATAAAATTCCAATTATAAATTTTAAATACAGAGAAAGCTGGAAAAGAGACTGAGCGAGGGAGAGAGATGGATGCAGGCAGTTGGAGAGACGGAGAGGGAGAGCTAGAGAGCAAGTCTTGGCAGGAGCAGAGGAGAGCAACTGAAGGAATTGGGGGGGGCGGGGGCAGGATAGATGGCAACAGGACAGGAAGACTTCACCTTGCAAGAACCTTCCAGTAATGGGGAAAAAGAAAGAGAGCTCTCAAGACCGAGTAGGACGGAAAGAATAGTGAATGTGTTGAAGGAGCAAAGGTAGGAGAGAATGAAAAAGAATACAATGGAAGGTAGAAGAGATGGGGGAAGGGAAGTCAAAAGAAAAAGGGTCTGTGGTATAGTGTTTAGGGCAGGAAAGGAAAAATCAAAGTACCTGACAAAAAATTATATGATTATAATGACCTGAAAACCAAATCTTTTTTGAGTGTTTAGCTTCCAATTCTTTGCTTTCATTAAAATTAAAGAAAGGACTTGACTTATTAACTAACTGAGCATTAAGATCGTTTTTGATAAGTCAATGCTTTTTTTCTTAATTTCTTAAGTCAGAACGAAGTCAAAAAACTGAGTGACGTTATTGTTAACAAAATTCCTTCAATCCCCATCAACTTATTCATGTAAGCAAAGTTTCTCAAGACTTACACTTTAAAACTAAAAAGAAAAACCTTAAAGTTACATAATGTTATATATCAATTATACCTCAAATTTTAAAAAAAACTATGATGATCCTAAAAAATGAATAAACAAAAAAATAAAAAGAATACAAATGAAACTGATTCCTTGTCCTAGTAATAACTTCCAAGGGTACTAGAACTGAGAAAAGCACCAAACCTTAATAAGCAGCACATTTTCAATAAATATTTGTCTAATACTTTATAAAATTTGTAAATATTTGACCAATTGCATACTACTCATGACTCAATAATAACTCAGAAAAAATATCTGAGATTTTTAAATGCTTAATATAAAATTATGTTCAAAAAAAATTTCTATGTCTATAGTTTCTATTTATATACATTTCTGTTACAGAAAAGTATTACAGATAGATCAATAGGGATTTCAAATGTGAAAATACATTATATAAGGATAAAATTATGTGGATGATAATTTAAGTAGAAGTGCAAAGAGAAAAGGAATGAATAAAACTTCCCATTGTTAATGAAAGGTGTCTGTTTTCAAATCAATGATAAATACCAAATCACTATGATTTAGATTTCACTGGATACATTTTATTTTTTTATTTTTTTAAGATTTTATTTATTTATTTGACAGAGAAAGACACAGCGAGAGAGGGAACACAAGGAGGGGGAGTGGGAGAGGGAGAAGCAGGCTTCCTGCTGAGCAGGGAGCCCGATGTGGGGCTCAATCCCAGGACCCTGGGATCACGACCTGAGCCGAAAGCAGATGCTTTATGACTGAGCCACCCAGGTGCCCCTCACTGGATACATTTTAAAAAGAGATAAAAGCTTTATTTTTAAATAACCAGATTTATAATACTCCTAAAGTTAGATCCTTTACAACCACTTACACTTACAAAGAAAAACTGAGGATGATAATTTTAAATAGGGGATCAATGTGTGATGAAGAACATCATTTTTCAGAATTTTTATGAGTCACCCAAGCAAAAAGTTTTGAAGACCACTGCTACAGAAAATGCATAGTTCAGCGCTTTACCCATGACTCAGGTAAATTTACAGTATTAAAGGGAAAGGTCCTGGGAAGCCTGGGTGGCTCAGTCGGTTAAGGATCTGCCTTTGGCTCAGGTCATGATCCCAGAGTCCTGGGATTGAGTACTGCATCGGGCTCCCTCTGCCTGCCACTCTCCCTGCTTGTGCTCTCTCCCTCTCTCTCTGACAAATAAATAAATAAAATCTTTAAATAATAGTAAAGGTCGTAACCTATCAATAAAAAAAGTGCAAGGCTATCCAGTAGCCTTCAAAACTGTAAAACATATACTTATTTTACCATGGTCAAGAAGAAATCTGAAATTACTTCAGGTCCTCAACCCAACCAAGAATGACAGGCACCACACAAATAAATCATGTAATCTCACGCTGAAGCAATGGAAATAACTTAGAAGAGTTTTTTTCAGTAAAGTAAAAAAAAAATGAAATTCCATGTTCAGAAATAGATCTCAATGGCATCCTGAATGCACAGGATCCCTATCTACCTAATGTGGGAACCTATGAATTTGACTATTATTGTACAAATGGTAAAGAGTGGAAGGGATGATGGGAAGAAAAACAGGAAAAGATGTATCAGCATAAAATGTTATTTCCATGGCTGACATTCATAATCACATTAGAAGCTGCACTATAATTAAAAGACTTCAAATATGGGCATAAAATACTTACACTCCAATTATCCAAAACAAAAATTTATTATCCATAAAGGAGGAGGTTAAAAACTAGATCATCACCCAGATAATTTCTAGCTCAGAAAATCAGTAAGTGTAACTTCACTATTCACTGGATACATGTGAGAATATATACTTAATGTATGAAATCACTTTCTAACTAAAACAGTACTATATTTTGAAAGTTCTTCCATACTAGTATATCGTGCTCCCTCTATTCACATAAAGGAATCTCCATCTTTTGTACTCGTTAAAGAATGTTGCCTGAAAATTTTAGTAAACACCAAAGTTGTTGGAAGATTAGCTTCCTTTCTGTATTTAAACATTCCAAAAGAAGTTTTCTGAAGTTATGACAACTGATAGAAAAGTAATTCTAGAGCGCACACAGCAGCATCAATCCATGTGTCCGAGTGCAGGGACATAGGATTTTGCTTTGCAGGACTTTCATTTCCCTTCTACCCAACCTAGCCCATAAAGTCCAGTCCTGCAGAGTATCACACCCTCAGTATTTCTTCTCTTCCTAAGTTCCTTCTCCAAGTTCTTCCTTTTCAATCGCCTCCCCCGTTCACAGACTCTCTTCACCTATCCAGGAATCCAACTGCCCAAGTTTCCACCTCCTCTTCCCCCTCTCCATTAACACTTTCTTCTCTTGACTCTCACTTCTGCCCCAGAAGCACAAGCAGCAGGAATGCACTACACTGTATAAAGAGACAGGTATTCTGGACCTCTGGCATCCCCTTTAACCTCCCATTCTGTCCCGCCATCTATGTAGTAAGAACTAAGAGTTGTGTCAATTTTTCTTTTTTTATGAAACTTAAAAACAATATAATATAGTACTAACAACACATGGTATGGAAAATACATCACAAAATAACGAAGACCGGGAAAGCACCCAGGTGAGTAGGAGAGAAAGACTTGCTTTACCCCTACACTATATTTTCTGAATAAATTAGTACTAGCATACACTTTTGGGGATAGAATATTTTAAATAATAAAGAATCATTCCAAAGACTCACCCAAGAAATTAGGATACAGATGGTCAATATTATCCACAACATAGTTACACTTGGGACATCTATTATTATCCTCCAAACTCTGATGAATACACTTGTAGCTATTAGCAGAAAAAAAAAAAAAAAATAGGGTTCATTAAATCAGTGAAGGATTAATAAACTGGTCATAAAATAATGCCTATAAGTCTTCTATTTCTCATTTAAAACAAGTAATTTGTTATCAAATTTATTTCAGCTTATATTTTATCATAATAAAGATACATAGAGCATTTATTAGATAACAGTATACAAAAGTTAATATTTAAAGATGAACTTGAAAAACAAGTCTACTGGATATAGAATGTTTAAAAAAATGTACTAAGTTTATGCAATTTAAACACTTTGTAACAACACCCAAGAAAAGCAAATGCCTATGATTTAGTTAAGCAAATACACTATTCATGTTCTTGGAGTGCTGATATCCTTAAATACAAAAGGAACACATTCAAATAAAAAAAAAAGAAAGTGAAAAACAGAAAAATCAACAAGACAAACATTAGTCAATAAGCATGAGAAAATCATCACCTTCAGTAGGATAAAAAAATTGATTTTAAATTATATACCATTTTTTACCAAACAAATTGGAAAATTAAAGAAAATACTATCAGAGTTAAGGAGCACATGTGAGTATAAACAATTTCATGTACTGTTGAAGTAAATGTAACTGCCACATTTCCAGACGGCAAGTTGTATGGAAAACCTTAAGGTTGTGTATCTGATGTAATGATTTTATTTCTAGGAATTTACCCTAAGGAAATGAGCAGAGGTATATACATAAAAAGGTGCTCAATTCAAGATTATCTGTAAATAGCAAAATAAATTAGAAGCAACCAAAACACTAGGAAATTGACTAAATAATTTTGTAAACATCAATCCAAAAAAAATCCCAAAAAATCATATTGCAATACATAACTATACGCCATGAAAAATAATCTAATAACACTGGTTATAGCTAAAGAAAGAGGATTACAAGAAATGTTTCCTTATGATATATATTTCTGTAATGTTTGACTTTTTACAATTACATATTGTCTTATAATAAAAAAACTTTTTAAATATTGTTCAACTAGGGGAGCCTGGGTGGCTCAGTCAGTTGGGCTCTGCCTTCAGCTCAAATCATGATCCCAAGATCCTGGGATCGAATCCTGCTTTGGGCTCCCTGCTTAGCAGGGAGTCTGCTTGTCATTCTGCCACTCCCTCACTCCTGGCTCATGCTCTTCCTCTCTCAAATAAATAAAATCTTTTTTTTTTTAAAGATGAATTTTTCTAAAAAGATTTTATTTAGGGGTGCCTGGGTGGCTCAGTCATTAAGTGTCTGCCTTCGGCTCGGGTCATGATCCCAGGGTCCTGGGATGGAGTCCTGCAACGGGCTCCCTGCTCCGTGAGAAGTCTGCTTCTCCCTCTCCCACTCCTCCTGCTTGTGTACCCTCTCTCGCTGTGTGTCCCTCTGTCAAATAAATAAATAAGATCTTAAATAAGTAGGCAGAGAGGCACTCAGCAGGAGAGGGAGAAGCAGGCTCCCCGCTGAGCAGGGAGCCCAATGAGGGGCTCGATCCCAGGACCCTGGGATCATGACCCGAGCTGAAGGCAGCCACTTAACCGACTGAGCCACCCAGGCGCCCCTAAATAAAATCTTTAAAAAAAAAAAATATTGTTCCAAAAAACCACGAAAAATATCAAATTGACATTAGAAAAAAAAGTCACTAGATCACTTTTTATGAACTAAAAATGACAATCTCTAACATAGTGGCTACAGTACAATCACATTTCTGTTTTTAAAAAACTGTGTATGTATCCATTTAAAATAAACCAAAAAAGGCATTCATCATAATATTAACATATATGTCTCTGGGTCATAAAATCATGGGAAACTTTTTCTTTTTAGATGTCTACAAGTTTCTATAGTAAAAAGGCACTGCTCCTAACAATCAGAAAAAAAATTACTTCTAAGAAATTACAAGGGTGATTTATAAAGAAGAGTCCTAAAAAGATACCACCTCTTTTATTCTGTATCCAAATTACTATAAATTTACTTCAGCTTTATAAGTTGAAGCTTTTTATAACCCACTTACTTCACTCTACCTTATGAAAATAGAAACCTACATCCATCAGGTTTCTCTGTACTAATTAACAACTATTCTTTCATCTCACATTTGGTACTTTCAAGATAAGTTTAAAAAGGACATCATAGGGTGCCTGGGTGGCTCAGTCGTTGCGCGTCTGCCTTCAGCTCCGGTCATGGTCTCAGGGTCCTGGGATCAAGTCCCACATCAGGCTCCCTGCTCAGCGGGAAGCCTGCTTCTCCCTCTCCCTCTCCCCCTGCTTGTATTCCCTCTCTCGCTGTGTTTCTATCAAAATAAAAATAAAATCTTTAAAAAAATAATAATAAATAAATAAATAAATAAATAAATAAATAAATAAAAAGGACATCATAGAGAACTGATGCAGTGCTGGTCTTTGGCACAGCACAAGGACCTAAAGATCTAAGTAAATGGCTGGCACATAACAGATACTCAAATATATATAAAACAAATGACTTGTACAGTGTTCGAGAAATAATAACAACACCTCTTGTAACTATGACAAGGTTAGGATTACCATATTACCACATGATAGGTTCCAGATCTAACAGAAAATTTCCTATGTAGAAATTTCAGTGAAGGAAATAATATATAAAATGTTGTTTTCATTTCTCTTGATAGGGAAAAGCATAAAGTAGTTATGCAATTACAACATTGAAACACTTATAGTCTGCTTAGGGAAAACGGAAATGAGTTCATATTACCAGAAAATATTCCCAAATGACAAGATTTAACCCTTAAAAAAATCTGCAAGTTCAAATAAACCAAGTCATGAAGTAGAAACTCTGGGAAGGTTATTAAAGATGAAACAAGGGGTTGACAGATAAGCAGAAGAGCATTCTGGGTTTTAGCAAATGGCTTTTGTAAAGAAATGATAGTTAGAAATGAGCAAATAATACGGCAAGAAGAACAAGCTAAGTTGTTAACTGAGTGAAAGAGTTTGTCAATATACAAGAAATTATCCCAGAGTCCAATAGAATATCCTCCTCTCCTATCTTCAGCATCCTAATCATATCCCTTGTCAGTAGGTTTACTACCACACAATCCTCTCCTAGAAGAAAAAGTAGTCCAGAACACAGTGAGAAGGAACTGTCCTCAGGAACAAAAATTCAACTGACTTTTGCACATTGCATTGGTAATATCTACCTATACTATAAAACAAAAACGCATCAAATTACATACCACTGTATAAAACTGACATAACAAAATGCATCAAGTTTATCTCGTAGTATCCACTACCTCACTACCACCCCTGGGCAGACCTGCCCTAGTTTGAGAAATAGTAACTACCTTATTTTGTACTGTCATCTCCTCTTCTATTTATTCATTCAAAGCAAGGATTTGTTTTAATTCATCTCTGTACCCTCAATGTCTAGCACAATATCCTGTTAGAGTTGAACTAAATAAATGTTCAATGCACAAAAAAAATAGGTATAAACAAAAAAGAAACATGTCTTCTGGGTCATATAAAACACCACTAAAAATTCTCAATTATTTCTTTCACAATAACTCTACTTGACCATCACCACCACAGATGTGGTATTTTGGATTCTAAAAGAAGGATAAGTATCTAGACTAGTGTTCAAAATAGGGGGGATAAAGGAATATGTATCTTGGGTCTACCTGAGAAGTTTTCAAAAGCTACTCACACTGAAACTCTTAAAAATAGTAATTCAGTACCAGAATGTGCTGACATAAACGCGTTTAAGTGTATATCTGATAATGAAGAATGAATATTTTGAAATTTTGCCCTTTGTAACAACATGAATGGACTGCAAGGGTATTAAACTAAGTGAAGTCAGAAAAAAAACAAATACCACATGATTGCATTTATATGTGGAATCTAAAAACAAAACCAATGAACAATCAAACAAGCAGAAACAGATTCATAAATACAAAGAACAAACTGGTGGTTGCCAGAACGGAGGAGGATGGGGGACATGGGCAAAACAGGTGAAGGAGACTGACAAATACAAACCTCCAATTACAAAATAAGTAAGTTACAGAGATGAAGAGAACAATATGGGGATTATATTCAATAATATTGTAACATTGTATGGTGACAGCTGGTAACTACACTTATGGTGGTGAGCACCAAGTAATGTACAGAATTGTCTAATCACTATGTTGCACACCTGAAACTAATATAACAATTACGTCAACTATACTTGTATAATTTTTTAAATGAGTATTTCTCTATAAATGTATTATTCTGTTTCTATTAAGTATATACCTACCAAAAAAAAAAAGTATGACCTACCTATAAGATATAAATATCTTTTTCTTTTTTTTTTTTAAGCTTTTAGGGCATAATTTTTATTTGGGAACTGCCTGTAATATACAGAACACTATGCCACTTTAACCATCCAAAAACTTCTTCGAATGTTTTCTGAAGCCCTCTATTCACCCACCCCCAATACACAAACTTTCTGATTTCTCCTCATTTTTCTATAAGTAACTGTAGACACTAGGGTAAATGGAGACCTTATCATAAATATCTTTTTCTCTCTCTGTAAACAGGGATGAGTACATATAAAAAACTGTGAATAATCAGGAAATTCTCAAAAAAGAAGAGACCATAACAAGAACAGCAAGGACAAATCAGTACACTGGTCCTATATAATAACCGGGTATAAATAAAGAAAGACTAATAGCAAGGTACAAGATGATAAATTATTCAAAAGCCCCAAAAGACAAGCTGATACCCAGGTTTGACCACAGATATGCTGGAAGATGAACAACACTGAGGGATGCTATTAATTATAATTAATTTGTTTTTTGTTTTTTAAATTTTTTTTTAAGATTTTATTTATTTGCAAGAGAGAGAATGAGAGACAGAGAGCACGAGAGGGAGGAGGGTCAGAGGGAGAAGCAGACACCCTGCTGAGCAGGGAGCCTGATGTGGGACTCAATCCCAGGACTCCAGGATCATGACCTGAGCCAAAGGCAGTTGCTTAACCAACTGAGCGACCCAGGCGCCCTATAATTAATTTGTAATGAAACAAAATAGTAAATCAGAACTTGGTAGACATGAGGTCTGAAAAGAAGCAAGGTGCAGGGGGTAAGCAGGAGACGGCAAAGGGAAAGAGCAAACCTTATCTCTACATCACAAAGAAGCCAGATATTTTTATTTTATCATATCATTAAGTTTGGTTAGACAACAGCTAATAGCAGATCCACTGTCAAGTGGGAACAGTATCTCCAACCTGTTACGAGGAAAGAGTTACCATTTGTAAGTGAGACGAGGGATAAACAGTTCCCATGGTCCAATCTGATTTAGTGTTAATAATTTGGAAGGAGCCTGGAAATGCTAACACTGCTCTGCTCCAGATTACAAGCCAGCATTGGAGTTAGCGAAGATTTGATCCAATAGGTACCGTTAATGAACTTCCAATGGCCTCATGTGATAGGATAGGGTAAATAATTATGAGCTTTTGCTTTAAACAAAAGTACAAAATGTCTCACAGTTCCACAAGCCTGACAATGGACTGCCAGCCTCCAAGTTTACTAGCTCCTCTCCACCTTATGATCTCTTATCCTACCAAAACCTGCTCTCTGGTAGGTATTTTAAAACACATTCATATTTTAAAACACACTCAGGTTATAATATCACTTGAGTTATAACAAGGATCTAAACTTAAACTATTTTTATTTGAAGGGAAAAACATATTTATGAAACCAGTGCGGTTTTCCAATGATGACCTAAGGACACACCTTGAAAATTACAGGACTCATTGGAAAGGCCAGGCCTATTTAATTATAAAGTCAATCAGTAATTTGTAACACGTCACAACATAGCGAAGCAAGATTATTGTACTTCTTTAGCAGACTCTTCAGTGTCTTTTTAAAATGCCACAGTGAACATATAAGTTAGAAGAAGGCAGTTAGGAAAAATTAAATCCTCACTTCATAATTTGCACCAAACATCCGCACCTTCTAAACTATAGAAGAAGAGGACGTGAAGGAGTAGGAAGAAAAGGGGGAGGAGGGCAAAGAGGGACAACAGAAGAGACGAGCTGAGAGACTGGACAAATGTAAGGTAAGTTTTAGAGCCAAAACCAGAATCCTGGTTTACCAATTTCAAGACCCTGCTCTTTTAACTCTGTATCGGTATTTCTCAGATGTGGGCAATTTTGTCCCCTACTAGATATCTGGCAATGTCCGGAGACATTTTTGGTTGTCACACTTGTGAGAAAAGGGACTGCTACTGGGTAGAGGCCAGGGATACTCCTAAACAATCTACAATACCCAGGATAATCACCCACAACAGGAATTATCTGGTCCAATATTCAATACTACAAAGGCAGAGAAAGCCTAATCTAAATCACCCAATTTTCCAGAGATGAAAATCAAAGTCTCCATGGTTTCCTATGGAATGCAATGGTGCTAGGTCAATTAATGGACCATAGGAAACACTACTGTCAAACAATAAGCCTGAAAAGACCAAGACCGTACATGTATCAATCTAAAAGCAAAACACACATGACCAGACTTTCAGTAGCAATAAGGAGCAGAAAGTTATTCATGAACCATAATAATGTCAATGCAATGATATAGCAGGAAATCTAAATTATTTAAGGCAAGATGGCCTTTTTTTTAAAAAACCAGCAAAAAAATTCTGAAGGACACACCATTACTCCTTACCATAACCTCTGAGCAGGTAGGCCAAAAAAAAAAGACTAGAAAAATTGTGACATTTACATTTCATGTTACAGCTTTCTGGACAATAAGTTGTTTTTTAGCCAAGAGTACATATTGCTTATTTTAATAACTTATATTTTAATAAAAAACATAGTCCAAGCTAAGAAAGCGATTTTTATTCTAAACTTCTTTTTAAATGACTGGCAGACTGGATATACCTAACACTGATGCATCAAGCGCCAAATCAAACTAAAATAGTTACAAACTGGTAATAACACCCAGTACTTGATTAGTGAATATCAATCTACCAGATATTACATTCAACTTCAGAATAAAATTATGGGTCTGACTTCAACATGAATTAGAATACAGGGGCTATTAGAACACATAATACTAAGCCAAAAATATCATATCAACAGTGTAAGTAATTTATGGACATGATCAACTGCAAACAGAATATACCACCCCCAATAAAAAAAAACACACAAAGAATAAACAAAAGGAATTAAACAAACACAGATTACATAACCATTAAGATGGCTACTATTTAAAAAAAAACAGAAAATGACAAATGTTGGCTAGAATGTGGAAAAACTGGAACTCTTGTGAACTGCTGAGGGAGATGTAAAATGGTACAGCAGCTGTGGAAAACAGTATGGAGGTTCCTCAAAAAATTAAACAGAACTATCATATGATACAACAATTCTGCTTCTGGGTATATATCCAAAAGAACTGAAACCAGAATCTCAAGGAGATATTTAGACACCAATGTTCAAAGCACCATTCTTAACATTTAAGAAGTGAAGGCAACCCAAATGTCCATTACAGATGAACAAATAAAATACAATATATACGTGCAATGGAACACTATTCACCCTTAAAAAGGAAGGAAACTTTGACACATGCTACAACAAGGATGAAACTTAAAGACATTATGCTTAGTGAGTTAAGCCAGTCACAAAAATACAATTTGATGCCACTTATATGAGGTATCTAGAATAGTCAAATTCATGAAACAAAGTAAAATAGTGATTGAAAGAGGCTGGGGGGAAGGGAGAAATGCAGAGTTGCTCAAAGGGTATACAGTTTCAGTTTTGCAAGATAAAAAAATTCTGGAGATTGATTGTACAACAATGCAAACAAACTTAACATTACTCAATTTAAAAATGGTTAAGATGGTAAATTTTATGTGTACTTTACCACAACTAAAAATTTTTTAAATATACAGATTAATGTGACGTATATACAAGACTAAGCAACTAACGATAACACTGAGCAAAATTTTGAAGAAGAAAACACAGATCTTTTTAACCCCCTATATCCTTTTCCAATGACTTTCTAACCTCCTTTACTGGGTCTCACACACTTATCCCCACAAGTGAGTTAAAGATGCTTCATGCTTCATCCTAATTATCCAGCACCCTTCAATTTTCTAAAATGGTAATCAAAGCTCTATAATAAATAATCAATCAACCCAAAAGTTTTAAAATCCATCTGTAAAGGCAACAGTAAATCTAAGTATTCCACAGAAATTATGCACCAACCACATGCTTTCTGCCTTGAGCTGCTGAACTTACAAAAATGTATGAAAGAAATTATAAGATAACCAACATTATTTTAAAAACCTAACTTTTCACTGGCTGCATTTACACAGGTTAAAAATCAAGACAATTTTGCTAAATAAAATCATCTTACCAAAAGCTGTGGCCACATTTCGTCATGTATGCTTCCTCAATCATATCAAAGCAGATAGGGCTAAAAAGAAAATAGAGAAGTAATTGATATTTTTTTTTCAGTAGAGTGATTATAAATTGGCAAGGCTGGTAACAACATCAACGAAATCATTTTTTGATACATAGCTAAGTCTTCAAACATTCTATCAATAAGACAGAATTTCGGTTGAGATGAAGGTGCTTTAGGGGATTGGTGGTAAAATGACAATTTGTTCAAGACAGTCCTAAAAGTCATCAAGCTCTAAAATGAATTAAATGAGTAAATTAAAATGGCCCCAATACTTTAACTCACCCATAATTTTTAATAATGCAATGCAGTCACGAGAGTCCTTAAAGTTCTACCATCTTTTTCAATCATCCCTATACTCAAAAGCACCTAATCCAAATGCTATTTTATTTCCTATCTAAAAAAATTAGTTCCCTGAGTGACAAATTTAGAATTCCAATACCAGTAACTCTTCTATATAATGAAGATGGTAAATTATAACTAATACTTAAAATAGTACAAATGGTATCCATTAAAATAATGACATATTAACTCCTTTAATCTTTTCAACAACAAAGTGTTGGCATGTACATACTACTAGAACTTTTAATAGAGGGAAATTGAGGCACAAAGATGTTAAAATCATACTCAGGAAATAACAAAACTGATTTTCAAACTTAGGTCCATGCTCTTAACCACCATTCTATACTAACTCCAGATACGATAAGTTAAATACCAAGTTATACCAACATAGTTCTGGCCAACAAAAGGTAGTTATCAATCTCTGAGAGGCCACTATCTACCAAAAAAATACAAAGTCTGAGAAAGGGATTTCCCTTTATCTTTCCCTCTTTTCCTTCTGAAAACTCTGATGAAGTCAGATACAATAGCTATCTATTTTTTTTAAGATTTATTTATTTATTTTAGAGGGAGGGAGGGAGAGAGAGAGCATGCGCACACTCACAAAGAAGCAGGGGTAGAGAGAGAGAATCCCAAAGCAGACTCCCCGCTGAGTGTGGAGCTTAAGGTGGGAGTCGATCCCAGGACCCTGAGATCATGACCTGAGCCAAAATCAAGAATGGGCTGCTTAACCGAATGAGCCACCCATGCGCCCCACAACAGCCATCTTCTGACCAAAAAGACAAAAACCGTAAGCTAGGAAGATAGGATACTGGTTCCTTGATGACATCCTTCAGCAGCTGCATCAGCTATGGACTGCCTACCCCTGGAATTCACATTGCATGAGAAAAGTAAATTCTCACTTGTTTAAGGCAGTATTTATCAAGTTTTCTGTTACTGGCATACATATCCAATCCTTACTGATGATACACAATAACACTTAAATTATAAAATGAAAATTTACCCACTTCTTCAAGAAAAATTTCCTGGGCATAATTACTATCTCAGAATGTGAAATCATAAAAAAAAAAAAAAAAGGTTACAAAATCCCAATGTTGCACAAGCTCAGAGTTTCAACACAGGCAGTGTGTTGGCTTAGACTGTGTTATTTTGTCAGCCTTCACTCTGCTGGATTGAGAAAAAAAAGAGGTCTCCCTCAATGTGGAGATTTGGTAATTTCTCTTTTGAAACAAAGTCTGTCTTATTCCTGCTTAATGAAGTTCAGAAAGCAAGGCTGGGGACCCTCCTAAGAGCATGTGGATGAGCTGTGCAGGCTGCTCTGTGATCTAAGGTTGTGGATGAAGGGTGCTAAAGAGCAGATTTGGGAAGGACAGATTTTACTTTACAGGTACAGTTCGTCACTGGGTGCCCACGCAGATGTCTTAAAGCTCAAAACCCAGAGTGGAAGCAACATTTACACCCCCCCCCTTTTTTTAAAGACTTTATTTTCTTTAAGAGCAGTTTAGGTTTACAACAAAATTGAAAGGAAGATACAGAGATTTCCCATATATTTGCTGCCCCAAACACATGCATGGCTTTTGCCATTATCAACATCACTCACCAGAATGGTACACTATTTTTCCCCCAAGGATGAATTTACACTGACACATCATAATCACCAAGTCCACAATTTACCTTAAGGTTCACTCTTCATGTTGTGCATTCTGTGGGTTTGAACAAAAGTAGAGTGACATATATTCATCATTATAATATAAAGATTATTCTTCACTGCCCTAAAAATCCTCTTTGCTCTGCCTACTCATCTCTCTCTCCTCACCCACATCCACAGATCTTTTTATTGTCTCCATAGTTTTGTCTATTCCAGAATGTATAAGCATCCAAGGGCAGGTTTCTGTGTATACAATAGCTTTTAACTCCTTTGAGTAAATACCAACAGGTACAAACAAAAATTGTATGGTATGTTTAGACTTGTGGAAAAAAAAACACCACCAAACTGTCTTCCAAAAAGAGGCTGTACCATTTTTTCATTCCTATCATCAAAGAGTGAGAGTTCCTACTGCTCCCTATCCTCCTCAACATTTGGTGTTGTCAGTCCTCTAAATTACAGCCATTCGAATAGGTGTATAGTGATATCTTGTTGTTTTGATTTGCATTTCCCTAATGACATATGATATGGAGTATCTTTTCATATGTTTATTTGCCATCAACATAGCTTCTTTGGTGAGGTGTTTGTCAAGGTCCTTTGACCCATTTTTTAATCGGGTTGTTTTCTTACTGTTGAGTTTTAAGAGTTCTTGTATATTTTAGATAAAAGTTCTTTATATGTCTTACACAAATATATTCTCCTGAGCTGTGGCTAATCCTTCCATTCTGACAGTGTCTCTCATAGAGCAGAAATTTTTAATTTTAAAGAAGTTCTGTTTGTTGCTCCTTTCTTTCTAATAGATCATGCCTTTGGTATTATACCTAAAAAATCACCACCAAACTCAAAGTTATCTAGATTTCCCCTATGTTATCTTCTAGGAGTTTTATAGATCTGCATTTTATATTTAGGTCTGTGATACATTTTTAGCTAATTTTAGTGAATGGTATAAGGTCTGTGTCTAGATTCATTTTTTTTCCATGTGGATGTCCAGTTGTTTCAGCATCATTTATCAAAAAAACTCTCTTCTCTCTCTCTCTCTCCCTTTCTTTTTAGTAGGCTCCACACTGAGTGAGAAGCCCAATACAGGGCTTGAACTCACAACTCCGAGATCAAGACCTGAGCTGAGATCAAGAGTCAGACACTTAGGGGACACCTGGGTGGTTCAGTCAATTAAGCATCTGCCTTCAGCTCGGGTCATGAGCCGGCTTCCAGGCTTCTCCCTCTCCCTCTGCCTCCTCCCCACTGCTTGTGCACGAACGTGCTCTCTCTCTCTCTCTGACAAATAAATAAAAACTTAAAAAAAAAAATTAAGAGTCAGACGCTTAACCAACAGAGCCACCCAGGTGCCCTAAAAAAGACTATCTTTTCTCTTTTGTATTGCCTTTGCTCCTTTGCCAAAGATAAATTGACTATATTGGTATATTTCTGAGTTCTCTATTCCTTACTACTGATCTGTTTATTCTTTTTTTTTAAAGATTTTATTTATTTGTTTGACAGAGAGAGAGACAGCGAGAGAGGGAACACAAGCAGGGGGAGTGGGAGAGGGAGAAGCAGGCTTCCCGCTGAGCAGGGAGCCCGATGTGGGGCTCGATCCCAGAACCCTGGGATCATGACCTGAGCCGAAGGCAGACCCTTAACCGACTGAGCCACTTAGGCACCCCTGATCTGTTTATTCTTTCACTAATACCACACTGTCTTAATTACTCCATATAGTATTTTGATTAAAAGAAAAAACTGTCCCCCTGAGTGGAACTCTATAGTCCCAATACAGATTAGTTCCTAAAATTCAACTGTTAGATAGACAGTAGCAAATACCCAAATTTTGTATCACAGAAGGTCTAGATATTAACATACCAACCTTTAAACAACTCTTCTAATAAAGCATTTTTAAGGGTGCCCAGGTGGCTCAGTCGGTTAAGCATCTGCCTTCGGCTCAGATCCCGGGAAGCTGGGATCAAGTCCCGCATCGGGCTCTCTGCTCAGCAGGGAGTCTGTTTCTCCCTCTCCCTCTACCCCTCCCTGCTGCTCGTGCTCTCTCTCTCTCTAACAAATAAATAAAATCTTTTTTTTAAAAAAGCATTTTTAAGATTTGAGGAAAGAGATCTTTCTGTTCCCAAAGTAAATATGTTTGTAAGTTTAATAATACCATCACATCTGTTTTATGCTGCATTAACTGAAGCTCAGAAGCAAGATGCAAAATGGCTTAGCAGACTGATCTCTTAGTCCAGACTTCTAACAGTGCCTCCAATGAATATTTTAACATTGGCCCCAGCACCTAGAATGAATCACCTGTAAATACTTATCAATACTCTCTCAGAAATTCTAAAATTTTCAACAAATTTATATATTAGGTACTGACCAGACACTGTTCTGGATACCAAGGACAAAGAAGTGAATAAACAAAAACCCCTTCATGGTTCAACAATCTAGTGGAAAAGACAGACAATAAAGAAGATAAATAAGGAAGACCTTATATAGTAAGATTAGAGATAAATAATAAGGAAAAAACTGTAAGCAGGGAAGGAGGATAGGAAGTGTTAGATTGGGTTAGACAGGATAGTAAGAGAAGCCTCAATGAGAAGCTGACATCTGAGTAACTATTTCATAGTAGGGAAATGATCTACACGGAAGTCTGGGAAAACATCAACCAAACAATAAGAATAGTACAAATATCCTGAGGTAGTACACCTGATATGTTCAGACTACCAAGGTAGTCAGTACAAAGTAGAATATGTGGGAAAATAGTAAAAATGAAGCCAGAGAATAATAAGGGGCCATATTAAAAACAAAAACAACAACAAAAAAACTCTCTTAAATCATGTTAAGGACGTTAGCTTTTACAGTGAATAAAACAGGAATTTACTAGACAGTCTGAACAGAAGACTGACACAATCTGACACAGTGATAAACCAGATCACTCAATCTTATACACTGAAAGTAGACTAAAGGAAAGCTATTATAAAAATAAAAGCTTTTGGGGGCGCCTGGGTGGCTCAGTCGTTCGGCGTCTGCCTTCGGCTCAGGTCATGGTCACAGGGTCCTGGGATCGAGCCCCGCATCGGCATCGGGCTCCCTCCTCCGCAGGAAGCCTGCTTCTCCCTCTCCCACTCCCCCTGCTTGTGTTCCCTCTCTCGCTGTATCTCTCTCTGTCAAATAAACAAATAAAAATCTTTAAAAAAAATAAAATAAAATAAAAGCTATTATATAATAATTCAGTTGAGAAATGGTGCTGGATTAAATGAGGGTGGCAGCAGTGGTTTTGGTGAGAAATGATCAGATTCTAGATATAAACTGAAGGTAGATCTTTGGTTTGCTATGGATTAAATGTTGGGTATAAGAGAAAAATCAATCAAGGATTTTAACCTGTAAACTGGAAGAACTGACAATAGGTTTATTTCACATAGAGCTCTAGCACTCATTAGTTTATTCTTTAAAAAAGAAAAAAAAGAACAGGACTACAATACATATCATATCATGTGTTCCTCTAATACTAACAGTTTCATGCAGTACCTAAAAATTAATATCAGATCAGTTTAAATAGCAGCATTTAAAGAATGGCTTCTGGGTGCCTGGGTGGCTCAGCTGGTTAAGCGACTGCCTTCGGCTCAGGTCATGATCTTGGAGTCCCAGGATCGAGTCCCGCATCGGGCTCCCTGCTCAGCAGGGAGTCTGCTTCTCCCTCTGACCTTCTTCCCTCTCGTGCTCTCTCTCTCTCTATCTCATTCTCTTTCTCAAATAAAACAAAATCTTAAAAACAAATAAAATAAAGAATGGCTTCTGAGTAATATGTGAATGAAAGAGAAGTCTCCATTCTTATCACCAAAGCTACCTTTTTATCCATGTGAAAGATCAAGATCTCCAGCAAAAAGTGGAATTCAACTGAAATTAATCCTAAATATGCCATCACAATTTTCTGACTTTAAACCACATGTGAAATCTCTAATCCTGTTTCTCATTTGTATAACTGGAATGATACTTACATCATAGAATCACTGTTAATCACTGTATTGATTAACAAATTATCTATCTACTCCATACAATTCCTGGTATATAACATTCAATAAATAACAATATACAAAAGAGATTACAGAAAAATCTGTATCAGTGATAGAAACTTGGGAAGAGTGACATCTACCCCCACTAAACACTTCAAGGAATTCCTCTTAGAAATAGGTAGAATAGAACAGAAGAAGATGAGGACTAACAAACCACGGCCCCTCCCAAGAAAGGGATGAAATATCACAGGGAATATAGAAAATAAAGGAGGCCCTAACAAAACACCACTAACTCTTCCCAATTTTGAGAGGGAGGAACATACCCAGAATTAGTTCTAGGTAAAGCTATAAACAATCCATTTAGAAACCCTTCCACTCTGCCAATCAATAGCAATCAAGGAGGATAAGCTCAAAGACCTATGCCCAAGTACAGTTATAGCAAGTACTGGTAGCAAGGCCAGACATAAATACCTGAAATTTTATACAACCTCCAAAGCTTTATACAGATGCCCCAAAAATGTTTACAGATCCCCCAAACTTTTTATGGACCCCTAACACCGTGGCATCATCAAAAAAGGGGGGAAAGGTAACAAATGGCTTAAAGCCATGCTGGGACTGTTCATGCCTTCCACACCACAATAACACAAGTAACTCTTATAAATCAAGATAGAAAATCCAACAGGAAAGAAATGAGAAAAAATGTGAATTCCTAATTCACAGAAGGGGAAAACACATCACCTTTCAAGTATATGAAAAAATATTCCAACTCAGTAGTAATCAAAAAATGCAAAAACAAACAAAAAAACACCACAACAAAGTAACAATTTATCACCATTAAGTATTAGAAAATTGGAATACCAAGTATGTTAGGTAGGAGATGAAAAAACAAGAATCTTCATGCAGAGATATTCTAGCAAGCAACCTGCACTGAGTATTTATATCCCACTCCTGAGATTATATGCAAATAAAGATATATACATCTATACACCCTTAATTATATGTATGTGTTGTATATATGTAAATATATATACATATATGTATGTACTTATGTATACACATGTGACTCTGCATATCTGCATGCAGAGCCAAGAGAAATGTTCACATCTGTCAAAAGGGAATATGCATGAGGATACTTGCAACAAGCAATGTACCTGTGGTGACCGCAGGGATTCAGAGGCAGCCCTAATGCTCATAATTACTAGAATGGAGTAGCAACACATTATTGAACATACACTATACAACATCATGAAAAAAAAAAAAAACACATCATGCAATGGTCAAAGGAATGAACCAAAGGTACATGGAGACATGACTAGATGTTTTGTGAAGTAAAAACAGAAATGAAAATGAGATCTGTGGCACAATGCAATTTATATAAATATAAAAACTGCAAAAAATATGTTTCACAAGGATACATGTATTTGAGGACATGTATAAATCACAAAAATAGAAAACGAAGAAGTCAAAAGAATAAAAAATGAAATGGGGGAAGGAATACAATCCCTTATTGAATAGGATCTAAGAATGTCATCAATTGTAAGACATAACGGGGCACATGGGTAGCTCAGTCAGTTAAGCATCTGACTCGATTTCTACTCAGGTCATGATCTCAGGGTCATGAGATTGAGTCCTGAGTGGGGCTCCACACTCAGCAGGGAGTCTGCTTGAGATTCATTCTCTCTCCCTCTCTCTGCCCATCCCCCTCTTAAAAAAATAGCAAGATGTACTATTACACTACTAAAAAAGAAACAACTAGCCTAAATAAACTATGACAATACTTTCTTACCAGCTAACAATTTTATTTATGCTTCTCTAAAACACTCTTTTAGACCTAAACAAGTCTTATCATAATCACTGCTGTTAAAAAAAAAAAAAATGCACCTCCATATATTTAGAATTTTCCTACAAAATTCTCATTCTTCGGAACCTAACTTTCCTGAATCACTTTTGACCAAGTCACTGATATCTAGATTTTTCCACACAATATTCTCCATTATTTTGGTGAGGTAACATTTATTAGGAGAATCCATGACAGAACTAAATGCTATTGGTACCGGGATCTTAAACCAGGTTTACATTTAGCCAGCTAACTTACATCTGACTCCAGCTTTAGGAATGTTGCTAAACATGTCTAATTTACCTCATCCCAGAACCTCCTCCGCCCTTCACTCCCACATACAAATATTTAGTTCATAGGGAAGAAAACGATAATTCACAATTGTCTCAGAGACTTTCTTCCAATCTGCTAAAATCTATATTCAAGTTTTGAGGTAGGCGTTTTCTATGTTTACACATCTACATGAAGTGACTACATGAAGCTACATCCAACTGCCACCTAGCAAACAGGAATTTTTTTTTAAATTCCATCATCTAGGGACGCCTGGGTGGCTCAGTCGTTAAGTATCTGCCTTCAGCTCAGGTCATGATCCCAGCACCCTGCTCGGCGAGAAGTCTGCTTCTCCCTCTCCCACTCCCCCTGCTTGTGTTCCCTCTCTCACTGTCTCTCTCTTTCTCTCTCTCTCTCTCTCTGCCAAATAAATAAATAAATAAAATCTTTAAAAATAAATAAATAAAAATTCCATCATCTATAAAACATCAATTTTCAGATATGTCAAAGTATAAAAGAAGAAGAAAAAAGTTCAATTTAGAATCAAAGAAATAAGACAAAGTAAAACAAAGCAAGAGAGGAGCCTCGGATGGGCCGAAAGATAATGTAAAATACAATCAGCTCACTCTGCACTTGTAAAAATTCAACTGCAAGCAGACTTATTCTCTTGCTATATACACTTAGAAAACTAGAAGGGGGAGGAGGGATAAATGAAAAATTGCTTTCAGACACTGGACACTGGACAGCACAATACTGAGCTCTTTGAGGGAAAGAATTCTAGAAATCTACACAGGATTCCCAAGTCCATTGCTGAATACTAGTCATATATGCCCAGGGCAAAAACTCTGTAAGATCAGTTAATAATGACCAGGAAGCAATAAAATGCAGGGCATTCAAACAGAAAACCCAGAAGAGTCATTAGTAGTGGAGCTAAACTAGATCTAGAAAAATGGCTCATCAGCCATCCTCAAAAAAAATTTTTTTTGAAGATTTTATTTATTTGACAGAGAGATACATAGCAAGAGAGGGAACACAAGCAGGGGGAGTGGGAGAGGGAGAAGCAGGCTTCCTGCCGAGCAGGGAGCCCAATGCGGGGCTCGATCCCAGGACCCCAGGATCACGACCCGAGCCGAAGGCAGACGCCCAACGACTGAGCCACCCAAGTGCCCCTCAAAAAAATTTTTTGTAACAACTGCATGTGAACCTATAATTTTCTCAAAATAAAAAGTTTAATTACAAAAAATTAACTTAATTAAAAAATATAATACTCAAAAGGATCAAACTGATCTGCAAGGAAACTCACTTCCTACCAGAACAAAGCCCAATACTCTGTAAAGGAAGAAAACAAAATCCAGCATTCTGTAAATGCAAGTTTATAACATCCACTATCCAATAAAAAAAATTACTAGGTATGTGAAATAGCAGGAAAATGTGACCCATAAAAAGGAGGAAAACCAGGCTATAGGAACAAAAAGATAAATACTGGAATTAGCAGAAAAGATTTCAAAACATATTTACAAAAACACTCAATGATTTAAAGGATCATAAAGGTATGAGGAAAACAGAAGACATACAAAACAACCAGTTAGAACTCTAAGAGCTGAAAAATACAGTACCTGAAAACATAGCAAAAGACATGAATTTATAAGAGAAAGTAAAATGTAATTCCTAGAAATTTTTAAAAAGCATCAAACACAAAGCATTACTGCAATAGGCTCATCAATACATGAAACTCAAGTTAAGGAAAGAAGTCGTGAATGTGAAGATAGATCAAAAGACATTATCTAAATTAAAACACAAAAAGAAAACAAAAAAAGACAGAGCATCCAAGAGTTCTTCTGAAGATATTTCCATACCCACCTCCAAAAACTTAAGGCAGATATTATACTGCACAAACTTAAGCTTGCCAAAAGGTTTATCTATGTCATTTAACTGCATTCAAAAACCAACATTACAGAACAGATACAGAAAATTGTTTCTTAAATACCACTATTTTGAATTAATAAAGCACACATCTCAGTTAAGCAAGGGTCATATCACAATCAGTTTGACTCTCAGGTTACATTTTTAATCAGTGCTGTATTTGTAATCTCCCTACATTTGTATACACTACCTAATTCAAAAACTGCTTCCAAACTTATTGAATAGTACAAAGTATAACCTCAAAACACTTCAATAAAATAATATGTTGTTCAATCCATGTATATCTTGGTATTGACACTAATTCCATTACTCTGAAACAAATTGTTTCGACTGTTTCATAGTAGTTCTGGTCATAACTAACCAAGCATTCAAATATTTCAAAGGTCAAGTAGTAAAAACAAAACATTACTAAGATCATCAGAGCAAGGTACAATCCAAAGTCATTTAGAAAAATAAATATCTTATCTAAACAAGACGAAAGAGGGGTGCCTGGGTGGCTCAGTTGGTTAAGCATCTACCTTCAGCCCAGGTCATGATCCCAGGGTCCTGTAGTCGAGCCCTGAGTCAGGCTCCCTGCTCAGTGGGGAGTCTGCTTGTCCCTCTCCCTGTGCCCTGCTTGTGCTCTCTCTCTCAGTCTCTCTCTTTCTCAAATAAAGAAATAAAATCCTTAAAAAAAATAAACAAGTCCAAAGAACCACTTTCATATTTTGGCACCAAATGCCAAACCCTAGCAATTACTACCTGATTCTTTTCAGTACTTTATAATTTACAATGTCTCAAAATGTCCAAAACTTGAAATTTCTCTAGCTTCCTCCTTCCCCTTATACCAGTTGCCATGCAAGCATCCCCAAGCCATCCTCCATTTTCAACTGGCCCCAAAGAATTTCCTTGAAAGACAAGGAAATGGGTGAAAAGGAAAAAATATACCTCAAATCCTCCTTTTACACCAACACTGATAACAATCTTCAGCATAACAGACAGATCACAGGCAGTTCAGTTCCAGCCTCTGTCCCATCATCACACTCCTTCCTACTTTGATTTGATACGATAAAAAGCTCTGACAGAACTGAAATCTTTTTTCAAAAAGTAAAGATTAAATTTATCTGGTATCTTGTAAAATGATTTCTCCCTAACCTATTTCTATTAAGACCTGTGTTTAACATTGTCTTATGTCACATATTCCATGAATAAAGTCAGATAAGGTAAGGAAGAAAAGGAATAGAAGGCAAACTTGTAGACTCTGTAATTTATTAAGGGAATTTTTTTTTCTTTTTTATAAAAAGAAGGGGCAAGGGGCCCCTGGCTGGCTCAGTCAGAAGAGCATTCAACTCTTGATCTCAGGGTCATGAGTTCAAGCCCCACATTGCATACAGAGATTACTTAAATGAATAAATAAATATATAAAAACTTATAATTTTTTTTTAAAAATAAAACATAAAAGGGACAAGGGAGACTCAAAATAGCTATGTGCTAGCTTCAGGAACACAAACTTTAAAAGGATAAGAGACCACCATGGGCCAGGAAAGAAAGGACACCATGATTAATACAAGTAACAGTCATGAAAAGATAAGCAGAGAGCCAATCTCTGGTACTTACAAAAGGAAAAATAAATAAATAAATAAAATGTAGCTTAGATCAGGAAACCAAATATGACCAGGTGTCACTACTGATTCCTCCAGCATGAAAATTACCCAATACACTCTCGATCTTGACCTGGATCTAGTTCTATTCACACGTTCCCAGGGCTCCTCCTCAAACAGAACATCAGTTCTATCATCAAAGGCTTGGAATTGGAGAATTTTAATTAGGTTCGTGTACATTTAAGAAAGGTGAAGCAATTAAGAGAATTATCTCATGGCAAACACCAGGACTAGGCCTCAATGGATTTGAGAGTTGGATTCAAGGTGGATCTACAGACTTCAGCACAGCAATATGGAATATAGATTTTCGCTAGTGTTCTACCATTAATGTGACTTAACAGCTTCTCTTTTCTACTTCTCAAGGATATCAACTTACAATATACAGTCCTTTCAATACCAATACTACAACAAGAACATTAATTAAAATAGTCCAATTCAGGTGTTTATTTATTTCAAATTCCTAAGACAGAAAATATGATTGGTCCAAAACTATCTCTTCAAGCCAGTTCCAAGATGATGCAATTGCTATTATTTTAGTCACACTTCAGAAGAGCACCCATCACAGGCCAATCAATGAGAAGACATCAAGTTCACACAGAAGAAAAACACAGATGCCTACACAAGAGAGGTTACAGAAACAGAAATTTCTATTACAAGGAAGTAGGGACAGGGGAGGTTCCATATCTCATATGTTTCATTAGACGACACCCCTATCCCATTATCCAGGGGTAAAAGAAATCTCTAAACTGAATGGAAGATGGGTCCTTTATACCCCTATATGGATTTTTTAAAGTAACTTTCTTAAAAAAGTGTGTTAGTGGTTAAAGGGATGCCTGGGTGGCTTAGTTGGTTAAGCGTCTGATTTCAGTTCAGGTCATGATCTCAAGGTCCTGGGATGGAGCCCCACGACCTGGGTCCTGGGGCTCGGGCTCAGGCTCCACACTCAGCAGGGAGTCTGCTGTCCCTCTTCCTCTTCCTCTCCCCCTGCTAGTGCTCTCTCAAATAAATAAAATCTTTAAAAAAAGAATTGTTGGGTGCCTGAGTGGCTCAGTCGTTAAGCGTCTGCCTTCTGCTCAGGTCATGATCCCAGGGTCCTGGGATCGAGCCCCCCATCGGGCTCCCTGCTTGGCAAGAAGCTTGCTTCTCCCTCTCTCACTCCCCCTGCTTGTGTTCCCTCTCTCGCTTTGTCTCTCTGTAAATAAATAAATAAAATCTTTCAAAAAAAAAAGTTTACTTTAAAAAAAAATTGTTTTAGGGGTGCCTGGGTGGCTCAGTTGGTTAAGCGTCTGCCTTCAGCTCAGGTCATGATCCCAGGGTCCTGGGATCAAGCCCCACATCAGGCTCCCTGCTCAGCGGAGAGCCTGCTTCTCCCTCTCCCTCTGCCTGCTTCTCCCCCTGCTTGTACTCTCTCTGTCAAATAAATAAATAAAATCTTAAAAAAAAAAGTTTAAAAAAAAAAGAATTGTTTTAATGGTTCAGTTTTATTTTATAAATACAGTACTGAAGGGGTGCCTGGGTGGCTCAGTCGTTAAGCATCTGCCTTCAGCCCAGGTCATGATCCCAGGGTCCTGGGATCAAGCCCCACATCAGGCTCCCTGCTCTGCGGGAAACCTGCTTCTCCTTCTCCCACTCCCCCTGCTTGTGTTCCCTCTCTCGCTGTGCCTCTCTCTGTCAAATAAATAAATAAAATCTTTTTAAATAAATAAATAAATACAGTACTGAATATAAAGTATAATCCAATTAAATTTGCCTTCTGTTCTGGAACTAAGAAGCCAAACACTATAATATAAATAACACATACCTGTACAGAAAATGCATTCAACCAAAATGTGAAAATCTGAACCATGTCCTTGCTCTGAACTCTACTTTGGCTACAAAGAAGTCATAGTAATTAACTGACCCAAGTTAATTACTGAAGATCAAAACACCTTTAAAAAGTAGTAATAAAAAAATAAAAAGTAGTAATAGCCGGGGCGCCTGGGTGGCTCAGTCATTAAGCATCTGCCTTTGGCTCAGGTCATGATCCCGGAGTTCTGGGATCAAGCCCCACATCATCGGACTCCCTGCTCTGCAGGAAACCTGCTTCTCCCTCTCCCACTCCCTCTGCTTGTGTTCCCTCTCTCGCTGTCTCTCTCTCTGTCAAATAAATAAGTAAAATCTTTAAGAAAAAAAAAAGTAGTAATAGCCAATAGTCCATAAAAAGATTTTCAGTATCACTAGTCAACACGGGAAAATAAATCAAAGCCACAAAGATATACTTTACATGCACTACATTGGCTATAATAAAAAAAAAAAAGTTGGTGAGGATGCAGAGAAATTTAAAACCTTGCATACTACTGGTGGGAATGTAAAATGGTGCAGTCTCTTGAAAAGCTTGGCAGTTCTTCACAATGTTGAACACAGAATTACCATATGACTTTAGCAATTACACACCTAGGTAAACACTACAGAGCCTGGAGAACACTATATTCAAACAAAAACTTCTACGTATTGTTCATAAGAACATTATTCATAATAAATAAAAAATGGAAACAACCTAAATGTCCATCATCTGATGAGTGGATAAAAGAAACATGATCTATCAATATAATGGAGTATTATTCAGCCATAAGAAGTGATACACACTGTAACACGGATTAACCTTAAAAACATTATGCTAAGTGAAACAAGCCAGACACAAAAGACCACATATTGTATGATTCCATCTATATGAAATGTCGAGAACAGGCAAATCTATACAGACAGAAAGCATATTAGTGGTTGCCAAGGGAAGAGAAGGGAAGTGACTATTTAATGAGAATTGGGTTTCCTCTTGGAGTGATGAACATGTTCTGGAACAGAGAGTGGTGATGGTTGCACAATACTGGCAATGTACTAAAAACCACTGAATTGTACACTTTAGTTGGTTAAAATGGTGAATTTTATGAGGTATGAATTTTACCTTAATTTAATAAAAGGAATAGAGAATTTATATTTCCAGCCACGAGGCAGTAACAAAATAAATCCTACAGAATGGAAGCACACTATTGCAAAATTCTTACATTGTATATGAAATAATGTAACATTATTTGAAGGCAGAGCATGAAAAGTTAAAAATGAGTATTGTAAACCCTAAAGAACTCCCTGCCCCCCACACACACACACACACACACACACACACACACACACCCTCACCCCACACAACTATCACTAATAAGTTAATAGTGGAAATAAAATAGAAATCTTAAAAATACCCAATTAATCCAAAAGAAGGAAGGAAAGAAGAAAAAGACAAAAACAGAATGGAAGAGAAAAATAGAAAACAAAGAGCAAGCAAGACATACACATAAAACCAAGCTTATTATAACAATGTTAAAATATAAACAGCCTAGGGGCACCTGGATGGCTCAGTCAGTTAAGCATCCAACTCTTGATTTTGGCTCAGGTCATGATTTCAGGGTCCTGAGATTGTGCCCATTGGCTCTGTACTCAGTGGGGAGTCTGCTTGAGATTCTCTTTTTCCCCCTCCCCCTGCTCTCTCTCTCTCTTTCTCAAATAAATAAATCTTTTCTTTTTTTTTTTTTTTGAGAGTGTGAGCAGCGGGGAGGGGCAGAGGGAGGGGCAGAGGGAGAAGCAAGCCTCCCTGCCGAGAAGGGAGAAATGCGGGACTCCAATCCCAGGGCCCCGGGATCATGACCTGAGCAGAGGGCAGATGCTTAACTGACTGAGCCACCCAGGCAGCACAATACAAATATATACAGCCTAACCAATCCAATGAATAGGCAAATCATCTTACTAAATTAAAAAGGAAGATTCAAACATACGCTATGTATAAGAAACGTACTTTAAAACATGTAGAAAAGTGAAGGACAAAAAACAAAACAAAACCATGCCATGTAAACACTTACAAAAAGAAGGGTGGAAAGGCTATATTAACATCAGACTAATTAGATTTCACAACATATATTACCAGGAATAAAGAGACACATTTCAAATGATAAAGAAATCAATTTGCCACCTCTAAATGTGTGTGCCCTACTATCAAAACTTCAAAATACACAAAGCAAAAGCTGACAAAGTTAAAACAAGACACAGCCAAATCCACAATTATAGTTGGAATGGTTAAAGATTGTAACATTCTTCTTTCAGGAATTGATAAAACAAGTATATAGAAAATCAACAGGGGCATACAGAATGTAATACCAACCTGACTATTTGACATTTATAGAATAAACCAACCTACACACAGCAAAATACTATTTTTTTCAAGGGCATATATTAACAAAGATAAAGCTTACGGAGGACCATGAAACAAGTCTCAATAAATTTAAAAGGACTGAATTCAGGAGCACCTGGGTGGCTCAGATGGTTAAGGGTCTGCCTTCAGCTCAGGTCACGATCTCCAGGTCCGGGGATGGAGCCCCACTTAGGGCTCCCAGCTCAGCAGGGAGTCTGCTTCTCCCTCTCCCTCTGCTTCTCCCCTTGTTTATACTCTGTCTCTCCCTCTCTCTCAAATAAACAAATCTTAAAAAAAAAAGGACTGAATTCATACAAATCATATTCCCTGAACAAAGCTGAATTATATTAAAAATCAAAAACACAATATCCAGAAAATTCTCACTGAGAAATTAAATATTTCTAAATAACCCACAGTTCAAACAAGAAATCAAAATGGAAATGACAAAGTATTTTGAACTGAATGAAAATTAAAAGATACCACTAATGTGAGGATTAGAAAATAAGGCCAAATCAATTATCTAAGTTTCCATATTCAGAAACCAAAAAAAGATGAAATTTAAAATAGAAGGAAAGAAGTAATAAAAATAAATCCAAAAATTGGTGAAATAGAAAATGGACAAACTATATAGAAAACCAAAATACCAAAACGAGTAATTTGAAAAGATTAATAAAATTGATAATCTTCTAAACTGTTCAAGAAAAAAGAGAAAACACAAATTACCACTATCAGGAATGAAAGAGGCAGCATCCCTTCCAATCCCGTAAGCATTAAAAGTTTAAGGAAATATTATGAACTTATGTCGATAAGTTCAATAACGTGGGTGAAATGGACAAATCCCTTAGCAGACAAACTACCAACGCTTACTCAAGAAATAAAGAACAGGAATATCCCTTTATCTATTAAAGAAACTGAAGTAATAAATAAAACCCTCCCACAAAAACTTTGGCTTCATTGATGAATTCTACCAAACACTTAAGGAAGAAACATACTAATTCCATACAAACTCTTTCAGAAAACAGAAGAGACAACATTTCTCATCCCCCTTTAGAAAGGGGATTGCCAGCATTACCCTGTGTGATGGGCTGGACTGCGTCTTCCCCCAAATTCATATGTTGAAATCCTAGCCCCCCAGTATGTCCAAATGTGACTGTATCTGGAAACTGGGCCTTAGAGGTAAATTAAGGTAAAATGAAATCATATATTGGGCTCTAGTCCACTGACTGGTGTCCTTATAAGAAGAAATTAGAATACAGACAACACAAAGATCACAGGGTGACCAGTGAAGACACATCAAGATATATATTTTTTACAAGAACACCACAGACCAGTATTACTCATGAAAATACAAAACAATCCCTTTAAAAAATTAGTGAATAGGGCATAAAAAAAGAAGTAAAACTAGAAGTTGGAAAAAAAAGAAGTAAAGCTGTCTTGATTTGCAGATGACATGATTGTATTCTCAGAAAACCCCAAAGGATCGACCGAAAAAACTGTTGTAACAAGTAAATTTAACAATCACAGTATATAAGGTCAACATACAAAAATTTTATTTCTATATATTAGCAACAATTAAAAATTGAAATTAAAATAATATTTACATCATCATCAAAAACATGAACTACTCAGGGCTAAGTTTAACAAAAGACATGCAAGTTCCAAACACTGAAAAACTACAAAATTATAAAACACTGCTAAGAGAAATTAAAGACCTAAATAATTGAAGAAATATACTATGTTCATGGTTCAAAGATTCAATACCGTTAAGATATCGTATCTTCCCAAATTGAGTCATAGATTCAAAGGAACTCAAATTAAAATCCTAGCATGCTTTTTTGAAGAAATTGGTAAGTTAATTCTAAAATCCATGTAGAAATGCAAAGGACCTAAATAACCAAATGACTTTGAAATACAGAAACAAAATTACACTATCTGATTTCAAGATTTACTAAAATGATACAGTAATCAAGACAGTGTGGTATTGGCATAGGATAAACATACAGATCAAAAGAACAAAGACTCCAGAAATAAACTTATACACCTATGGCTAATTAATTTTTTAAAAAGGTTCCGAGAAAATTCAATGAACAAAGATGGCCTTTTCAACAAATGGGTGCCACAATCACTGGTTATCAATAGAGGAGAGGAAAAATCTTCAATCCTTACCACACTCAGTATTTAACAACTAACATGAAATGATCATTTATCTACCCATGGGAAAACTATAAAGCATCTTGAAGAAATATATAAGAAAATCTTTGGACTTCATGCTAGGCAACAAATTCTTGGATAGAACACAAAAGTCATAAACCATAAAAGGAACAACTGATACAATGGACTTAAAATTTAAAACTTTTGCACTTCAAAAGACACTGTTAAAAAAACAAAAAGGTAAGCAACAAGACCGGGAGAAAACATGACAATATGTAGGACTGACAAAAGACTTGTATCCAGCATGTTTAAGACAAACAAGAGAAAAAGAGCAAAAGATTAGAACATTTTATAAAAGATATGCAAATGAGAAAATAAGCACATGGAAATATGTTCAATGTCATCAGTCATTAAAGCAATTCAAATTATGATAATGAAATACTACTACACACCCAGTAGAATAACTAAAATTTGAAAGACTTTGAAAAAAACTGAAACACCAAATGTTGGCAAGAATATGGAACTGGAACTCTTCTACATTACTGATAGAAATGCAAAATAATAGGGCACCTGGGTGGCTCAGTCGGTTAAGCATCTGCCATCTGCTCAGGTCTGCTCAGGTCATGATCACGGGATCCTGGGACTGGGTCCCACATCTGACTCCCTGCTCAGCAGGGAATCTGTTTCTCCCTCTCCCTCTGCCCCTCCCCCCTGCTCATGCACCAGTGCACTCTTCTTTCTAATAAAATCATTTTTAAAAAAAGAAATTCCTTATAAAAAAAAGAAATGCAAAATGATAATGATACAGCCACTTTTAAAAACAGTTTTGCAGTGTATTATAAAGTTAAACATATACTTGGCCATACAACCCAGCCAATACACTCCTAAATATTTACCCAAGAGATAAGAAGGTATATCCACACAAATACCAGAACGTAAATGTTTACAACTTTCTTCACAATTGCCAAAAACTAGAAAACAAAAAAACTCAAATCATGTTATATCCATGAATACTACTCATCAATTAAAAGAAAAAAATTAGTGGTATATTCAACATTAAATCTGAAAAACATTATGCCAAATAAAAAAAGTCAGGCACAAAAAACTACATACTGAATGACTCCCTTAATACAAAATCCTAGGAAAGGGGTGCCCGGGTGGCTCAGTAGGATAAGCGCCTGCCTTCAGCTCAGGTCATGATCCTGGGGTCCTGGAACAGAGCCCCCACATGGGGCTCCCTGCTCAGCAGGGAGTCTGATCCTCCCTCGCCCTCTACCCCTTCCCCCGCTCGTCCATGTCTTCATGTGTTCATTCTCGCTAATAAATAAATAAAATCTTTTTTTTTTAATCCTAGGAAAGGCAAAACTATAGTGCTAGAAAAATCACTGGTTGCCAGGTGTCAAAGGGAGGATAGCAGATAGAGTGTGAAGTGTTGGCACAAATGAACTTTCTAGAGTGATGAAAATATTCTAGATCTTGATTAGGGTGGTGGTTACACAGATGTATTCATTTGTCAAAACTCATGGTATTGATCTATACAAAAATAGTGATTTCTGCGGTACCTGGGTGGCTCAGTCAGTTAAGCATCTGCCTTTGGCTCAGGTAATGATAATGATCTCAGCGTCCTGAGCCCCAAGTCAGGCTTCCTGTTCAGCAGGGAGCCTGCTTCTCCCTCTCCCTTTGCCCCCTCAACCCCAACCCCTCTGTTGCTTTCTCTCTCTCAAATAAATAAAATCTTCCTCTCTACCTTCATTTCCTCATCTATAAAATGGAAATGATAAAAGTATCTGTGTCAAACAATTATCGTGAAGATTAAATAGCTAATGTTAAACCATTAGAATAGTGCCTGGCAAATAATAACAGCTTATACTATAGCACATATTTTATTAGGAGTACATATAGCAAGCCAATGGTTAACATTCACTTCGGAGTGAACGTGGCATTTATTAACTCTGAGTTTAAAGTATCTAAAAGAGTCCCAAAAGTAGTTATCTGTAATTTTTACTTAACCCATTTTGTCTCATTACCTCTATTAAAGCCAAAATGCCCATCCTTGAACTAATACTGAGGCCAGAGAATTCCAGTACATGACTTGCGCCTGGTATCATGTGTTCCAACTCTGAATTTGGGGAAGAACACCCACACCAAACCACACAGACTAGGAAGAGAGAAGGATGGACTTCCATAGGTTAATACTAGAATTACAATGAACAGATATCAGACCGCCTATTACAAACCACCTTCCTCTCTACATAGAGACAAAAATCAGTTCATGAAACTTAATTACCAAAAATTGAAAGAATAATTAACTTATATATGAAGATATGAAGAGAAAACATGTTACTCTCAATGAAATGTTAGTTAAGATGGTAGGAATCTATATGTCTAGAACCTGCCACATACATATATAAATAAAGAGGGCAAAGTGAAGAGCAAAGATGGGGAGACACCACATATAAAACAAGAATTTAAGAAGTGTTTTATTCTGTACAGTACAAATCTTAACAGGAAAGAGAAGACTAATTCTACTGTTAAAGCTTTCCTCTCAAGCTACAGAAGCTTTGAGGAAAAGCGTTGCAGGCTAAAATAATTATTTAAAACAGACAGAAAACACCAGTAACAATATACATTTGCAAGGAGAAAAAATCAGCAACAAGGTTTAAGGCTTTAGTTACTTTAATCAGTAACAATATTTTTAGGGGCATCTGGCTGGCTGGCTCAGTCAGTAGAGCATATGACTCTTGATCTTGGGGTTGAGGGTTCGAGCCCCACAATGGGTATAGAGATTACTTAAATTTTTTTTAAAGTTTTTAAATAAAAAAGTAGCAATTTTTAGAATATGATCAAATAAGTAATGTTGGCTTATTATCAGGAAAGGTTTGTAAAAGGAAAGGGTAGCTACTAATCAACACATTCTTTACTAAAGAACCACTACTGCATCACTATCTCCCTCTCAATTTACAGACCAGAATTCAAGTTGATGGTCTTTCACATCCTGCTTCATCTCCTCTTTCATTCACTCTACCATTTGATTCACCTAAGTCGGCTGACAACAATGCTGACAATCCATCATTTGATAGCCAGAAAGACCATAATGAACTGCTATGATTTGATATCATTTCCTGCAGAGTATCTTTCGCCATCATTGTCATCCAAATGGTGCGTGCATTATAAAGCAAAAGATTCATCCAGTTTCAGTTTTGCGGACTGAAGGAAGTTCTTGCCTGATGTTACAACAATAACATAATGAATTTTAAAGTTTATTTCAATAGTTGAATATGCTTTAAAAGCTCTCTAAATTACAGTTAGTCCTATTTATAAGCTCACTGTGGTTTCAAAAGGTCACCTAAATCTTCCACTTACTTTTCTGTCACAAGGAAAATTATATACCATAATTCAATGACTTTCAAATTTTTTTTCACCGATACCCCATAAGATAAACACTGTAAGTATGTAATAACCAAAAGTTCAAAGTTATCTTTATCATGACAAGTTATGTGGTATGTCCTATTTTATTTCAATTTTTGATAATTTGAAAAACACAGTAGCAACAGTAGCAACAGTGATCAACAGGTTTCATCTTTAGTGCTAAATGTGATTAACAGGTAATGGCTGCTTGAGGACGGTGAGACATGTGAATTTAGAAGAGTAACACCTGCCATGGTACTAAGAGAAGCAACGATGCCAGGATATGATACTATAATTATATGACTAAAAGTCTCTCTTCACATTAAATCGTGAGCTTCTTCAGGACAGTCTATTATTAATAGTATGACACAAGAGAGGCAGTCACATATTTATTAAATGGCAGATCTATTTAATGTAGGTCCTACCTATTTTGTATCAGGCAGGTGATCAGAATTAACAAGGGGCTTACTATCTACTTGAAAATACTTATTTCCACCTCAGAATAACTGAGACTTGCAGGGATAGAAAACGTAATTTCAGGTAGTTGGAAAAGCTAACGCAGAGGCAGTAGTAATGTGCTAGAAGAAAGATAATATTGGGCGCCTGGGTGGCTCAGTTGGTTAAACGGCTGCCTTTGGCTCGGGTCATGATCCTGGAGTCGCGGGATCGAGTCCCACGTCGGGCTCCCTGCTCAGCAGGGAGTCTGCTTCTCCCTCTGACCCTCTTCCCTCTCGTGCTCTCTATCTCTCATTCTCTCTCTCTCAAGTAAATAAATAAAATCTTTAAAGAAAAAAGAAAGATGTTATCTTAGACTCATAGTTTAGTTAAATGGATCACGTAAGAAAAATTAGAAAAATCAAGTAACAAAAACTTCCTTTGAATTTCAAAGATTTACCCAACTTCAAACTAAATACTACTCTCTCCTACACTAGAGATTCTCCAACTATAAAACACTGTTAGAATTATCTGCAACTTGATAATACTTTGTATGAAACCAATAGTTAAGTGAAAACCATAAATCCCTGAAATGTTGATCAATTCTGCAATTAAATATAAACTTACTTTCAAATATGATATAAGTCGAGAGGCCAATGTGTGTTAATGAAAATCAGGCATTTGACTTTATCAACTGTTCTCAAAAAAGGGTAAAAGGCCATTTCACTATCACCTGGATAGCTTTTCCAAACTACCCTACTATTCCAGCCTTCAATTCTGGTCCCGCCTCTTGATGTGGGCAGGCAAGCAGGCAGGAGGAAGGAGTGGTCAGGGATAAAAACATTTCTCTCCTGTGATTATGCAACAGCTGTTTCCCTCCAACCTACCACATTTACAAGCCACTAGGCTAGGAGTGCCTGGCTGGTTCAGTTGGAGCACTCGACTCACGATCTTGGGGTTATAAGTTCGAGCCTCCTGTTCACCATAGAGATTACTTAAAAATAAAATCTTTTGGGGACACCTGGGTGGCTCAGTCGGTTAAGCATCTGCCTTCAGCTCAGGTCATGATACCAGGGTTCCCATGGAGGGTTCTCTGCTCAGCAAGGAGTCTGCTTCTCCCTCTCCCTCTCCCTGCTTGTGCGTGCGCTCTCTCTCTCTCTCTCTCTGTCAAATGAATAAAATCTTTTTAAAAAGTCTTAAAAAAAAAAGGCCCACTAGGCTAAATACATGTACTTACAAATTTTCTAATTCCACACAAATAAAGCACTAAGTTGAGAACTGGGAGATCTGAGTTCTCATTTTGCCCCTTAGCTATCCAATCTGAAACAAAGTTACTTCTTTGTGTCTCAATGGGGATACAATTACATTAGTATCACATCAAAATCAGAAGTTATCTATAACTTCCCAGAACTGTTCTTAGGGATAAAATGAAATGTGAAATATAAACAGATCTTTAAAATGTGATGAATAAGGAATTATCACCATTATTCAAACTTTAGCTTCACTTAGATGTAAAAGCATAGAGTAATTTGGGTTGGTTCACAGTCTGACCTTGAAGCACACAAGACAAGACCAGCCACCCAGAGACAATTAGAAATGAAAAAGATTTCTTGGGCCTTGACTAATCCCTATCTTCTACCCCAAAAGCTTGGCCAAATCAAATCTAGCTTGAGAATTGGGAAAATAGATTCCCATTAATGAATTCTTTAGAAAATGAAATATTCACAATTTTTAACTGAAGACTTTCACTGGGCACTTCCCAGTTAGGACTTGGGAGAGTAGACTGAAATCATTAAAAATTAGGTGACAAAAATTTTAATAATCATACCAACACCACCACACCCTTGCAAAAAAAATAAATAAATCAGTGCCAGCTGCTTATACTACACTATGGCTCTCCAATTCCCTACAAAATGGCCAATAGTAATGCAACTCATACTGGCAGACAGTATGTGCCAAATAAATATCTGTTGAATAAATTATTGATTCCCTTATTTCTCACATCTTCTACACTATTTCAGTGCACCTATATGAATGCTGGCATATTTGTTTTCTTTTAGCCTATTGAAAATTAAAATGCAAATGGTGGCTAAAAAGACAAATTCTGAAAATCCTCATTTTGTTTTCTCAGCTTCCACTTCATCATATGGCACTCTACTGGGTATGAGCACAAACACCTCTTAGATCCACCCATACTCTGGTTAAATTATTTATAAATAACAATCACAATTATAGCCAGGTTTCAATGAAAAATGAATTAATTCTGAGTCCAGAATAATTTAAGACCAAAGCAAAAATATGAAGATATTTTTACTGCAAGAACTAGAAACTCTTAAGCCTAATCAATATCCTTCCTATAGTTCCAGCTTCTAGCCCTATCTTATTTAATGATGCCAACTCACATCAACTTCAACCCTGAAATAAATCCACTTCCCCCACAACGACAGTGCAGGCCAACTTCCTACTAATATTCTAAGTCTATCAACAATTTCCTCCAAAGGAAAAGCGTAAAATCCTACCCGTTCTCATTTAGCTAAAAGCAATTCCTTTCTCATAATCCTACCATTTGGACTGGGTTCTGGATTCCAAAAACAATAAAAATCTCAAAACACTTTCAGTAAAACAATCAACTCCATCTTTCACTTAATATGGATAACCCATCTATGGCAAATATCATAACTGAATACTGCTGTGTATCATTCAAGGTGCCAACTATGATGACAAAATGTCTAATACCTGGCGTTTCTCAAATCAGAAGTTCCAGTACACTACAGCCTGTTATACAAACGTCAGTTACATCTGACACATGGATAATGTTTGATAAATGTGGTTCCCTCTTTCAAGGCATTCAGTGACAAGTGGAATTTTTTGTGAACAGACTTTATGACTACAGTAGCCTCAACAGCAGATTTAAAAGTGGCCTACCCTTTGAAGTGGGAGGATATTTATACACACACACGCACGAGGGAATACAGACATGCAATACTACTTCTCCTTAAAATATCCATACTCACGTCTAGAGCACCATCTACCATACTTTCAATAAGCAAATTATGACCAACTCCATCCCTCAGCATCCCAGGAAGCTTAATCCTCTCCTTTTACAAGTTTAATTCCCTTCAAGAAGCAATCCGGACCGACAGGGTACCTAATTCACCAGACAGCCAGAAAATTCAAGGGCCAACTTTCACCTTTTATGCACAACCATTTATCTGACCTTCCTTCCGGCCCCTTTTAATTATTCCCTCAACTCCCCTCACTTCCTCTCCACCAGCACTGACCTCTTTAGCACCCCCAGCACCCTTGCCTCGGGACTCCCAACATTCCTCCATCTCACCCCATCAACCACCAGCCTGAAGGTCTGCAGACACCACCACAGCACCAACCAGACCACCATCCCAGCGGACCCCAGCAGCCCAAACAGGGCAAACTCCTCATTCAGCGAAGGGGAGGGCGATGCTCTTCAAACTCACCACACGAAGTCGTTGCTTTTGTCCTCGTAGGAGTTGATGAGCCCGTTGCACAAGGGGGCGAGCAGAGGTCTCTTCCTGCTGCCGCTGCCGAGGCTGGAGCTGCTCCCTCCCACGCCGGCGCTGGGCCTGGCCGAGCAGCTGAGCCGAGACAGGCCCGCGGACACCGCCCCGCCGCCGCTGCCGGACACGGCGGCGGCCACCAGCACAGGCCGCGCCGGGCCCCCGAGGCCGCCCGACCCCGCGGCCTGGGCCGCCCCGCCGGACGCCGCCGCCGCCGCCGCCACCGCCGCCGCCGCGGAAGGGGGCGACGGGGAAGAGGACAAGGACGAGGAGGCGGAAGTCACCGAGGAGGCCGCAGAAGAGCCAGGGCTGGTCCCGGCGGAGCCCGACCCGGCCTGGCGGCTCCCGGACATCGTGACTCCCCCCCTCCGGCTGGGCGCTCGGAGAGGGACCGCGACCGCGACCCGCCGCCGCCTCCCTCCCCTCAGCCTCAGTGCATCCTGAGGCCGCGCGCCGCGCCGGGAGGTGGGGCTGAGGAACAATAAAGTTGATTTTTTTTTAAGGCGAGCAAACAGCAGCGTCCGACAAGAGGGGGCGGAGGAAACTAAGAAAGCGTAGAAACCACTAACGCTGCCGAGGCCGCCACCGCCGCGGGCCCCACCGCAGCCAACCGGGGCGCGCCGAGAGCCGGCCGTGCGCGCACGCGAGCGGCGGAAGGGGCGGGAGCGGCGGCGGAGACAGCTTCGCGGGCCGCTCGGACGCGCGCAGCGCGCCCCCGGTGGCGGCCTAGCAACGCCTACAGCGCTCGTCCACAGCTGTTGCCGCTCGTGACGTACCGCGGGAGGCGGGGGGCGGTGGCAGGCAATCCTAAAGGGTGAAAGCGCTACGGAGAGTGGAATGAATGATAGGGTGGTACAATGGTTTGGGAGCTGGGAGAAGAGCGGAGTACTCGCAAAGGGACTGCGCACGCGCTCTGGGCTCCGACCCTCGCGGTTGCCCGGGGTCTCGGCTTCAGGCTCGGAGCGGCGCCGGCGCGGAGTCGCTGCACCACGCCTGCGTAGGGGCGAGCCGCATTCTTGAACGTGGAGAGGGAGCGGTCGCTGTCGCTGTCGCTGTCGCCCAAGTGGCAGGTGATGTGACCCAGTGGTGAGGGCAGGGCAGGTGCTTCCGAGCCGCGGTTTAAAGGCTCTGTAGACCGGGACGCGAGAAGAAAATCCAGGAGCTCTGAGCAGTTGAAAAGAGCACTGGACTGAGAGTCAAGGAGTCTGGGCTCTGATTTACCATTCAACAGTATTGTGAGGCATAATTAAGATGAAGTCAGTGAACGGTGCTTTGTAGATTGCAAACATTGTAGCAAATGTTATCACTTTTATTGGTTCAACCATGCTCTCTTGTATCTTGAAAAATTACCGAATTAAGCATAACAATAATGGGAAAACAAATTATATTTAATCTGAACACAGCTCAGTCGGAATCTTGATGTAATGTGGATCTGATATGATTCTAGCACAAAACAAGGAAACCTGGCAGTTAAGACCACAAAAAGATGGGCAATTTCTGGTAGTTTTTTGGAATGTCGAAAATTGAATACAGATTTTCGTTTGCCATTTTGAGAATCCCCAAGATTCTGGGGGATGTAAATTAGAAACAACTGGGTGATTTTCGATATCCTTTCCAATTCTGTCATCCTGTGGTTCTTAGAGGGAAAGATCCCAGATTTAATTCTGTCCTTGTATTGAAGACCTTTCCCTAGGAACCTTTATCCATGCTGAAGGGACAGAACCAGGGAAGGGCCTAGATGAAGGCCCAGCAAAAAGACCTAGCCATTCATCTGAGCAGTGTTCCATCAAAAGGCTGTCATCCTGAACTCTGCCTTTGCTGCTTACCTTCCTATTACCTGCTCATGTTTCTGCTCAGAAGATGATAGAGGAATGAGCTTATCAGATCTCCAAGAACCACCCTCCTTGTGTGAACATTGCATTACCCAAACCCTTATTTAACTTCACTTTCAAGACCCAACTGAAATGTGAAGCCTTACTGACCCCTCAGCAGAGATATTTACACCCTCCCTACTTTGTGCTCCTAGGATATTTTGTTTGCACTTATTACATCCTTATTTTAGTGGTTTATATATGATTCTCCTCTCCTACCTATTTGCTTCAGCTTTGTATTCCCAAGATGTAACATACCTATGATAGGTGCTTATTAAATATTTCCTGACTAACAAATGAATAAAGCAGTTGGTCTCAGTTTAATTATTTGCTTAAAGTCTGTTTTTCCAACTAAATTGTAAGCTCTATCAAAGACAGGACCATATTGGTTCTTACTGGGCATTTAATAATTTCTGGATGAAGGAATGCATTAAAAAATAAGTGTAAAGAATCTGATGAATATTTATCAAATAGTACCTATAGGCCTGGACCAGGCAAGGGAGAGATGAAGTTTATAAAACACTGTTCCTGCATTCAAGAAGCTTAAGGAATAATTGAAGAACTGGAAAAATACATACAAAGATAAGTAACATTACCAAGAAGCACATGCTAAATGCTTAATGAGTAAAGCAGAAAAATGCCATAAGAGCAGAAACAAGAGCAAGTGCTAAGGGCCAGCCATGTTTGGGGTTGGGGAATGGGCGTTAAGAGAAAAGTGTAGCTTGGTCAAGCAGAAAGTATAATTAAAGTCATGAGCCCAGAAAATAAATAAGTAAAAATGCTTACATCAATTTCGGATATCTATTTCATAGGGGGGAAAGTTTATTCAGCAAAAATTCATCTGGGGACCAGATTGTAAAAGCCTTGAATCCACTTTGGAAAATAACCTATAGGCAATTGGAAAAATTGAAAGCATTGCGAGGGGGTAAAATATATTCAACGTGTTGTTTTGAAGATTAAGGTTTCAGCAGATTAATCTTTGAGAAGAGGTGGGAGATTAGGAGCAAAGAAACTAATTAGGAAAAAATGATGGCAGTCCAAACATATGTGATGAGATTCTAGATTAGGGTGCTGACAAAGAAAGTAAGGGAGTATTCTGAGAAAAACACAAAAGAATCTATAGGATTAAGTTACTCTCCATAAAAGAATCTTTACCAACCCCGAGGGCATGACCCGTGATCTGTTTTGTTCATTACTGTCTTTCCCAGTACTTGGCACAAAGGCCAGTAAGTCGATTAAGTAAAAAATGTTGGAATACAGGAGCGCCTGGCTGGCTTACTCGGAAGAGGGTGTGACTCTTGATTTCAGGTTGTGAGCTCGAGCCCCATGTTGGGTATAGAGATTACTTAAATAAAACTATTTTTAAAATGATAGAATACAGGGGAACCTGGGTGGCTCAGTTGTTAAGCATCTGCCTTCGGCTCGGGTCATGATCTCGGGGTCCTGGGATTGAGCCCCGGCATCAGGCTCTCTGTTCAGCGGGAAGCCTGCTTCTCCCTCTTCCATTCCCCTCCCCCGCTTGTGTTCCCTCTCTCGGTGTCTCTCTCTGTCAAATAAATAAAAAATCTTAACAAAAAAAATTATGGAATACAAAGAAGAATGACTCCAAAGATGAGTCCAGGGATGATAGCATGATGACAGAATTGGAGATGGCCAGTGGATGGTTTAGTTTGGGATGTACTGAGTATGAGTAAGGGGATGAAAATATATTCAAGGGAGCACCTGGGTGACTCGGTTGAGCATCTGCCTTCAGCTCAGGTCATGATCCCAGGGTCCCAGGGATCAAGAACTGCATCAGGCTCCCTACTCAATGGGGAGCCTGCTTTTCCCTCTCCCTTCCCCCCACCTCGTGCTCTCTCTCCCCCTCTCTCTCTGTCAAATAAATAAAATCTTTAAATATATGTATACATACATATATATATATCTCAGAGTAAATACATATATATTCAAGTAAGCAAATCCAGGCAGTGACCAAAAACTCAGGTTAAGACACAGGAGAAAGTTCAGTGCATGAAAAATAAAACTGCAGGCTCCTGAGATTCTGACTCTAGATCTGGGGTAGAGCCTATGAGTATGCATTCTTACCAGCACCCAAGTGAACCTAACCCTTTGAGAAATACTGTGATGGTTATGCAGGGAATGTCTGAGGAATATGTAAAATGGTCTCTTCCTTCCAGGTAGCTTATTGAGGGGACAAAAGTGGTATGACCTTAGCTGAGAAGTCTCCTAGGAAAAAATCATCAGTACTTAGTATTACCTCTTTGGAACCTGGCTTCAGTAAAATCTAAATTTAAAAAAGGAAGCTGAGGGGATAAGAGATGTGATGCAATGGAATTTCCCTTTTATATCAGTTAAATCTATAAAGACTATTCTCAAAAGTGCACAGTCATTATTATTTTCTACAGGCAAGATGTTCTGGAAAAGCAGAAGAGAAAAGAGGAAGCGTGGCAAAACACATACACGTACACACACACACACACAAGGAAGTCAGACAACTCAGGAAAAGAAGCAAATAGGAGAAGACAAGAAAACATTATGAAAAATGAAAGTAAATGTAAAATAAAAACTACGCCTTAATAATTGAAAGAATTTCATTGCGTTATTAAATATATTAATCCTATAAATGACAAAAATGACAAGACAAAATCCAAAGTCTTTTACGAAAATACTGTTACTGAGGTAAAATCCAAAGAAGTTAAGATGGAATGGACTTACCAAGAAGATTGAACTTCCCCAACACATTTCCAAAGGGGCCAATCCGGGGGCGCCTAACAGGCTCAGTTGGAAGAACATGTGACTCTTGATCTCAGGGTTGTGAGTTGGAGCTCCACGTGGGGTGTAGAGACTACTTAAAAATAAAACTAAACAGGGGCGCCTGGGTGGCTCAATCCGTTTTAAGCGGCTGCCTTCGGCTCAGGTCATGATCCTGGGGTCCTGGGATGGAGCCCCACGTCCAGCTCCCTGCTCAGCGGAGAGCCTGCTTCTCCCTCTCCCTCTGCCTGCCACTCTGACTACTTGTGTTCTCTATCTCTCTGTCAAATAAATAAGTACAATCTTTAAAAAAAATAAAAGTAAAAATAAAAAATAAAATCAATCAATAACAAAGTGACTTATCCAAATATCATATGTTAGGGAAATAAGGCTGCTGATTTCTACCTCCAGCTAGTCCTGCCCTTTTGTAACCAATCTCTCAAAAAGATCCTTTCTAAAAAGCTTTATCTGCCTGATTCACCTGAAGTTTGCTGCCTGTTCGCCCTGTTTGCTGTCCAAGCAAATCTCTTAGTGAATAATAGCTTCCTGTTAAGTTTTTTTTTAATTTAATGGGGTTACCCTGTTTAAAAAAAAATAAGAGATATGAAATAAACATGGTATTAAAAAGCTAAAGTGAGGAGGGAAAAGGAGGAAATATATTTTTTTGTCAATGGACAGGAGAGAAGTAGAAACGTTTCCATAATGCCATAGCATAATAATACATCTAGAAGAAAATAATCCGTCATCTACTGGTAAAATGAAAAGCTCCAACTTATGAATTAAAACCGGAGGTAGACAGTTACCTATGGAGAACTATAATTTCTTAAGAGTTACTGTTTGCAGACAACTTTTTTCCGGAAATATCTATCACACTGTTTTCATTGCTAAAATGGCATTGTTAGCTTTTATTCTGTTCTTCCAGTCTCCCTAGGTAAAACTACAAGCACTTTTTAGGGAAAGTAAACTAATAGCACTAATACCTTGGTAAGTCAGTCAACATATTAAAAGAAGTTAATAGCCTTTATTAAAGCACCTCTTTGGCAAGCTACTGCTAGCAATTTTAGTCAAGGCATTGTAAAAATATGTCCTAGGTCAATCAGAAGTATTGTAACAATGAAAGATTATAGGTGGAGCTGTGTGAATGTAAACGCAACTTACTGACTAGGGTTAGTCAGTTTCAAAAAAAAAGTGCCCCAAGACTGGGAAAAGATAACATGGACTAGAAAAACATTTGCTCGGGGCACCTGGGTGGCTCAGTCAGTCAAGCATCTGCCTTCAGCTCAGGTCATGATCCCGGGGTCTTGGGATTGAGCCCCGCGTTGGGCTTCCAGCTCAGTGGAGAGCCTGCTTCTCCCTCTCCTCCCCGCTCCAGCTCTCTGTCGCTCTGTCTCACTCTCTCTCTTTGTCAAATAAATAAACAAAATCTTTTTTTTTTTTTTAGGTTTTATGGTTTTATTAACACAAATATGATGTGCACAACAAGCTGCCTATTCATTTTCTTCGCTGCGCAGCCTGGCGTTGGGATTGGTGACTCTGATTGCCAGCTGGGCTGCTCTTTCCACAATAGCTTTGCGGTTCTTGGAGGAGACATTGTGAGCAATCTCTGCACAGTAAGATTTGTTGCACATCAGCAGCACTTCAAGCTCCTTAACGTTGTGGACTAGGAACTTCCGGAAGCCACTGGGCAACATGTGCTTTGTTTTCTTGTTGCTCCCGTAACCAATGTTGGGCATCAAGATCTGGCCCTTGAATCTTCTGCTCACCCTATTGTCAATGCCTCTGGGTTTCCGCCAGTTGCGCTTAATTTTGACATAGCGGTCTGACTGGTGCCGGATGAATTTCTTGGTCCTCTTTTTAACGATCTTGGGCTTCACCAGAGGTCTGAGGGCAGCCATGATGCCCAGTAACAGATGGCGGCCACCTCCACAGGCAGCGCCGAGAAAAAAAAGCAAATAAACAAAATCTTAAAAAAATTTTTGCTCATCTGCTATGTGGCAATATGTATGTATTTTATGAATATATGGGTAGGTTTAGATCCACTTGAATATAATAAACCAAAAAAATTGAGGTCTAATAAATTCTAATGAATTCAAAAGAGAACAATTGGTGTCATCATGAGGTGGAGACCAGGTAATAAAGGATAGAACAAACAAACAAACAAAAAACTACATCATCTTGAAATCGAGCACATAAATCTTTTGCTCCATGGATTTCACCACCCATGCATGCAATGTGGTATAACCAAACGATCTGGCAAAGTGTATACAGCTAGAATCAAGTTGTATTTAAAAGAGCAAACTGTTCACTGTAATTTGCATCAAGACTCCTTCCTAGATTGTGACATTTCTTTCTGCCTAGTACCTTGGGCATTCAGATGTAATTGCAGGCCAGTCATACTGTGATATCTACTGCAGTACATGCTCCTATCATCTACTAAATTCTGTAAGAAACTGGGAATGCTAAAGTAGCACTGAATTGTGAATTTGTGTAAACAACCTAGAATGAAGGGTGAATAGTATTTGGTTATAATAATTGTAATTAGATTTTTATCAGGTTGCAAGAGAAGTTAGTGTGGGAGCCTATTGTTTACCTTTGAAGGTGATGTCAAACAAAACAAGGATTCATTCTGACCTGTTTCTCTTATTTCCTAAGTCCACATGGTAATTCTTATATTTTTAATTTGCTTTATTCAGATAACAACAGGTATTTCTTTTCTCAGTCTATTGAGTCCTCCCATCCAGAGCCCGGGCATCTACCATTAAACCAGTTCATAAACTGCATTTGCACTTACCAATTTATTGTGTGATAGTAGAAACTGGTATTATCTTCAGTTGGGAAAAACTAGGTCAAAGCAGAAAGCTGCTGGCCAAAACCCTGGCACTCCACCCCTGTTCAACGACTGAGGGTTACCGAATCTGGGTAATTTCTGTCCAACAATAGTTCAACTGATACAAGAGCATATGTTAGTTTTGAGTCATAGACTTATCTATGATAAGTCTAGAACTAATACATGCCAATGACAGGAGTAAAAATTGAGTATCATACACCATTTTTCATTCTTTCTTCCTTCACTGTATGATACTACCTCGTTCTCAAATACTTGGTTTGTACCAAGATATAACAATGTTAATAACACATCAGAAGAAATTACAAGTTGAATCCCATCCTAAAAATTAAATTCAGTATTGGTATCCACTACAGTGTCAATAGAAGTGTATTACTTTCTATTGCTGCCATAACAAATTACCACAAATTTAACAGCTCAAAACAATAGAATCTAGGTTTGCTGGTTTCACTATCAAGTCTCACAAGACTCAAGTCAAGGTGTCAGCAGAGCTGCTTTCCTTTCGGGAGGCTCTGGGGATAATCTGCTCCTGGGCTCCTTCAGGTTGTTGGCAGAATTGAATTTTATATGGTCATAGGATTGAGGTCATAGGCTTATTTTCTTTCTGGCTGTCCACTTAGGGCTATTCTCAGCTTCTATTCACCAGCATTCCTTGGCTCATGGCCCCTTACCTTTCTCACCAGCAACAGTGAGTCAAGTCCTTTTCACACTGCATCCCTCTGATTCTTCTGCCTTCCTTCTCCACCTTTCAAGGGCCTATGTGATTACATTGGACCCACCCAAATAATCCAGGATAATCTCTCTAAAAGCCAGCAAATTCCATCTGCAAAATCGCTTTGCCTTATAATGTAACATATTGACATGTTCCAGTGATTAGGGTATGGACATCTTTGGCAGGACTTTTAATCTGCCTACCGTATGCAGTATAGACTACATATTGCTCAATGAATGTTGGTTGATTAGGTGACATGAAGTACTTCCTGGTTTATCTACACAGATTAAGAATTTGCTTCTTCCAAAGAACAATTTAATAAGATAATTGTCCCTCTGAATGGTCTCTTTAGAGAAACACAATACTGAGAAAATGTGTTCCTTTTCTTCTATGAATCATCTCACCCTCTGACATGAGGGTGGACCAATTGCCTTCCTTTAGTACACTTATTAAATATTGATTAATTTAATAACATCAATACATATCAATACAAATTTATATTTAAGTACCCATCTCTAGACATCATTACTGAGCATTTCTTTGTATATCATGGCAGAACAATGCTCCTGCTTCCTTGATAGGAATTTTCTCTGCATTATTTTTATTACATTTATTGCATTTTTATACTGCAAGAGATTCTTTCACCTGAGTGAAGGGACAGAAAAATCTGGGGAGCTTTGACTTGGTTTGTTGAGCCAGCATGTCATTTCTCCCTCCTATTCTAACCTACAAATGAATACAGAGCTAGAACTCATGACAAAAATGAAAAACTCCTGTGATTGCTTGTTCAAGATGGCAGACTGAGATCATACATTTGCCTCTTCTCTTTCTGAAAATACCTTGAAAAGGAAATGAATGAGATCTTTAAAGGAATAAATCCTTAACAGCACCATAAAACATAATGGAAGACCAGCAGTGAACAAGAAAATTGGGGGAGTTTCTCAAATATATATGTATATTTGTATCTATATGTACACGTGTGTATACTATATATAGCAGATAGTAATTAATATATGTAGTATGTATAATATATAGCATATACATAATATAGTATGTATTATATATTAGTATGCTAGGATATGTAACTATATCTACATGTATATTACATAGACTTTATGATATATATGTATATCATAATAGACTAATGAAGAATCTAGAGTAGACAAAGTCATGTCCAAAACATATTAAGGAGAAAGTTACTGGACAGCAACAAAGCCTTTCTTCCCAATAGAGCCCCAAGCATGATGAAACCTTTGAGCATTATTTATGATAATTTTTAAGAGACTACCTGTGGAACAGTTGATCTAAGTACATACAGATGGTACTGTGAAACTATAAATGGCTCATTAAATCAGTTGGTGGTTCCCTCCTCTCCTACTTGGATAACTATGATAAGTCTAGAACTAATACATGCCAATGACAGGTGGACATCCTCCACCGAACCCCCACCCCAGCAGAGGATGTGTACATTTATCAGATCAAAACCAGGACCTTGGTGATTAAGCCCTTCCCATTCAGCTCTACCTAAAGAGGCTAACAGTGGTAAGATTTGCCTCTATGCTAAAGACCCAGGAAAGCTCTCAGTGAAAGTGAATCATCTAGATAAGCAGGGCTCCTAATATGGGTAAAGGATACATAGAGAGAAAAGATGAATAAACTTTTAGGTAACACTGAATCATCTAATGGACAGGGGAGTAGTGGAGAGAGGGAGGAAGATGGAAATTCAACATTCACCCAGTTCTGAGATACTCTCAAGACAGTGACTACTCAAATGAAACCCTCCTTCCTTCAGCACTTATGGAAGTGCCCAGCTTATATGTTTGTTTCCACATCCACGCTCCCTGAAGGGATAGCTTATTGCTAAGTGAAAGGAGCCAGTCGGAAAGGCTACATACTGTATAATTTTAACAATATGGCATTTGGGATAAAGCAAAATATGGAGACCGTAAATATATCAGCCATTTCCGGGAATTTAGAGAAGTGGGAAGGAGGGATAAACAGGTGGAGGATAGGGGATTTTTAGGGCAGTGCAACTATTCAGAGTAATACTATAATGGTTGACAGATGACATACCTATATCAAAACCCATAGAACACTAAGATTGAGCCCTAATGTAAACTACAGGCTTCAAGGCACCTGGGTGGCTCAGTCAGTTAAGCGTCTGCTTTCCACTCAGGTCATGATCCCAGGACTCTGGGATCGAGCTCACATCAGACTCTCTGCTCAGTGGGGAGCCTTCTACTCCCTCTCCCTCTGCCCTTCTCCCCCTTTCTCTCTCTCTCTCCCAAATAAATAAATAAAATCTTTGAAAAAACAAAACTACAAGCTTTAGTTAATAATAGTGTATCAATATTCAATTCATCAATTATGACAAATGTACCACACTAATGCAGTATGTTAATAATAGGAGAAATTGGTGACAGGAGGGGCGACATGGAATTTCTGTGTACTCTTTGCTTAATGTTTCTGTAAACTTAAAACTGCTCTAAATAATGAAGTCTATCAATTTTAAAAAAATACATGAAAATTAAAAAAATGAAATTTTCAGAGGTTTGAGGAATAGATTAAGAATAATAAAGAGAAGGGCACCTGGGTGGCTCAGTTGGTTAAGCGACTGCCTTCGGCTCAGGTCATGATCCGGAGTCCGGGGATTGAGTCCCGCATCGGGCTCCCTGCTCAGCAGGGAGTCTGCTTCTCCCTCTGACCCTCCCCACTCTCATGCTCTCTCTCTCATTCTCTCTCTCAAATAAATAAATACATAAAATCTTTTAAAAAAAAAGAATAATAAAGGGAAAAAATAGACAAAGGAATGTTAAAAGAAAAATTCCTAGACCAGAATGAAAAATTCCCAATCATTACAGTATCATTCATGACAGATTAGGATCACGACAGTAAGATCGGACTACCAGCAAGTGCCAAGCAAGAATATGAAAAAAAATATTTTGCCAGTGAAATTTCAGAGCATCAGGCATGAAAATACTAAAATATTGCCAATATAGAGGAAGATATCTATTACTTTAAAATAATAAGAATCAGGAGTGCCTAGCTGGTTCAGTTGGAGGAGCACAGAACTCTTGATCTTGGGGTTGTGGGTTCAAGCCCCATGTTGGGTGTAGAGATTACTTAAATAAATAAATAAATAAATAAATAAACTTTAAAATAATGAGAATCAGATTGACATTGGATATTGTATGGACTGAATGCCTGTGTCTTTTTGAAATTCTTATATTGAAATCCTAACCCCGATGTGATGCTATTAGGAGGTGGATCTTGGGGGTGATTAGGTCACGAGGGTGGAGCCTTCATAAATGGGATTAGTGCCCTTATAAGAGACATGAGAGCTTGCTGCCTTCTCTTTCCTCACTGCCATGTGAAGATACAAAGAGAAGACAGCCATCTACAAGCCATGAAGAGAGCTCTCCCCAAATCCGAAATCTACCAGCACCTTGATCTTGGACTTCCAAGCCTTCAGAGCTGTGAGAAATAAATATTGTTTTCGCCACCCCGTCTATGGAAGTTTGCTGGGGCAGCCCAGGCTGACTAAGACTGATGTATTATAAGCAATACTAGATGCTAGTAGAAAAAATGCCTACAATGTTCAGAGGGTAAACTTTTTTTTTTAATTTATTTGACAGAGAGAGACACAGCGAGAGAGGGAACACAAGCAGGGGGAGTGGGAGAGGGAGAAGCAGGCTTCCTGCGGAGCAGGGAGCCCCATGCGAGGCTCAAACCCAGGACCCTGGGATCATGACCTAAGCCAAGGGCAGACGCTTAACGACTGAGCCACTCAGGCGCCCCTGGGGGGTAAACTTTTTTAAGCCTAAAATTTTAAAACCAAATTATGAGTCAAGTTTGAGGTCAGGACAAAGATATTTTCATACATAAAAGTGCTTGAAATGCTTACCACCTCTAGTGGACACTGACGGTGCCCAACCCACTTCCTTTTGCCTGGCACAGTCACCTGGCTGCTGAGTATTGTCTGCTAATGGCTCACAGCAGCCTTGTTCTCTGGAAGATTGCCCTTGTGTGTGCTTCAGCTGGGAGCTGCCTTTCTAACCTGCTTCTATCCTTCCACCTGCCTCCCATGCCAGTAGCCAACAGCCAATCCCTGACACAAGGCTAAACAAAACTCCAGCCTCCTTGGGAGCAACCTTGCAGTGTGGCTAGTGCACTTTGGCTCCCCAGAAAACTAGACTAGAATTAGTCGCCACGTGAAACCTCATTCTGGCCCAGTTTCCTCCCCCAGCCCTATTCTGCTTTCCTTGCTCCCCTCCTCCCCAGAGAAAACCCTCATTAAATCAGTCTCCTAAGAATTCCCATCTCAGGCTCTACTTCTAGGGAACACAATCTAATCCCCTACACATTCCTCGAAAAACACTGCTTAGGAATGAACTCCAACTTACAAAATAACAAAAAGAATCCAAAGGACCTCCACTTTTGACCAATTTGGAGTAACATGCACTAAGTTTACCCTCCCACATGAAACTGAAAAAACAGGCTCACTGTGTGAAACAATGCTTTTAGACATTGGATAGCAGGTAGCACAGAACTGTGAACGCTGAAAAAGGGGGAGCCCTAGAATTACCCCAGCTGACTGCCTGAAAAACATCTCCAAGCCACGCCCCAGGGAGAGAGGACCCAGGCAGTGCCAGGTGGTCTCTCTCAGTTGAGGAAACATAACCGGAAGTCTGGGAAGTGGCTAAGAATCCAGTGGCTAGAGTTTTCAGGGCAGAGCTACAGAAAGGAAAGAGCTACACAGAGACAGAACTCCAGAGACCTAAAGAGCATCTTTAAGTCTTCAGCTGAATACTGATTCGTGCCTACATGTGAAGAAAAAGACTGAGGCTGGGGAAAGAACCACCCAAAGGAGCAGGAAGAATGACTCCCAAAGTTCGCACTGAGCTAGGAAGGGTCACTGAAATGTGAGGGCTGTTTTGTTGCAGCAACTAGTGCAAATTACTCTAGCTAATTTGCAGGAATTTCATCATGGTCTTCAATTCCTGGCAAGCACTGAAAAAATTAAAAAAAAAAGACACATACATAGTAGACAAAGAGGCAGTGCCATCATTATTCAATAAATAGTGCTGGCAATATTGTCCATTTAGAAAAATTGTAAATTGAACCCCTAGTTTGTGCCATGCAAAAACGTATATTCTAAATAAAGTTTTAAATATAAAATAATAATGATCAAGTAATCTTTCTGAGCTTTCATATTGAGCCTAATATAATCTTTTCCACACCTTTATGAAATCGGTAAGCTATAACATTTAGGTCATAGTGGAGTGGGTCGCAGGCTTTGGAGTAAGACTGCTTATGTCTGTGTCATTCCCCACCTCCATCCCTCACTCTCTTTTAGTACTGAACCTGAGATCATGTCCTTTATGCATATCTCTTTTGTTTGCCACTGTAAGTGCCTTTTCAATCAGAGTTTCTTTAATTCTGGGAAATTAATCATCACATCATATTATTTCATCATATAGTTCCTCCTTTCTTTCCTTCTGAGATTTCAATTAATTGGATTAGGCACTTTTTTTAAAAAAGATTTTATTTATTTATTTATTTATTTATTTATTTATTTATTTATTTGAGAGAGAGAGAGAGAAAGAGCATGAGAGGGGAGAGGGTCAGAGGGAGAAGCAGGCTCCCTACTGAGCCGGGAGCCCGATATGGGACTCGATCCCAGGACTCCAGGATCATGACACAAGCCAAAAGCAGTCGCTTAACCAACTGAGCCACCCAGGTGCCCAGGATTTGGCATTTTTATTTCTCTTCACTATACCCTTTAGCATTACATACACACACATGGCTAAAATGTATATATATATGTAAAGTTCATATGTTTTTGTATATATCTATAATTTATATATTTATATTCTTCATTTTTTATTTTCTAGTAGAGTTTCTCAATCTTATTTCACGAATTTGCATTCATGTACTATTATTCTATCAATTATTATGTTTCCTACCAAATAGTTCCACTTGTTTTGTTTTAGTGTATCTTTTTAGATTTTTTTTGTTGTTGTTAAAGATTTTATTTATTTATTCGACAGAGAGAGAGGGTGAGAGAACACAAGCAAGAGGAGCAGCAAAGGGAGATGGAGAAGCAGGCTCTCAACTGAGAAGGGGACCCAATGCGGGGCTCAATCCCAGGACCCTGGGATCATGGCCTGAGCCAAAGGCAAATGTTTAACCAATTGAGCCACCCAGGCGCCCAGTTTTTGTTTTAGTTTTTTAAAGATGTATTTATTTATTTGAGAGACAGAAAGAGAGAGCACATGAGTGGGAGCGGCAAAGGGAGAGGGAGAGAGAATCCGAAGCATGAGAAGCTCATGACCTGAGCCAAAATCAAGAGTTGGACACTTAAACAACTGTGCCATCTAGGTGCCCCTCCACTTGTTTTTTAAAGTTATTTTTGGTTCCATGGACACCTGGCTGGCTCAGTCAGAAGAGCATGTAACTTTTGATCTCTCTCTCTCTCTTTTTTTTTTAAGATTTTATTTATTTGAGAGAGAGAGAGAGAGCATGCACAGAGAGAAGGAGAGGGAGAAGCAGACTCCCCACTGAGCAGGGAGCCTGACACGGGGCTTGATCCCAGGACCCTGGGATCATGACCTGAGCTGAAGGCAGATGCTTAACTGACTGAACCACCCAGGCGCACCGACTTCTGATCTCTTGATCTCAGGGTTGTGAGTTCAAGCCCCATGTTAGGGGTAGAGATTACTTAATAAATAAAAGTAAAATAGTAATAATTTCTGGTTCTTGAGAGACATATGATTAGCAGATAATATCCAATCATAAATTTTTAAAAAATATTTATTTATTTGACAGAGGGAAAGAGAGAGAAAGCACAAGCAGGGGGAGCAGCAGTGGGAGAGGGAGAAGCAGACTCCCCACTGAGCAAGGAGCCAGATGCTAGACTCGATCCCAGGATCCAGGGATCATGATCTGAGCCAAAGACAGAGGCTTAACTGACTGAGTCCCCCAGGCACCCCTATCCAATCATAAATTAAATACTCATTTGTAGAAGATTCAGTGGGTCAGTCTTTCTCTATTCTTTAGGAATAACATGTATTCACTGAACAAATATTTATTGGATACTTGCCATGTATCAACCACTGTATCAAGTTCTGGAGATATGGTAGTTTCCTTCCTCATAAGCTTTATGTGCTAATAAATATTTTAAGTCAGTAGATAGACTGTGAAACAAAGCTGACTGTTGGAAATGATATTTTGATTAAATTGGTCGAAACCATCTCTGAGACTAATGTTTGACCAGAGACCTGAATTAAAAAAGGAAGTAGGCCAAGGGAACAGCAGGGGAGGATCATTCTAGGCAGAGATTATCACAGCATATGCAAGGGCTCTTTGTAGGGGGCATGCTTAGTAGCTGAAGCTCAAAAGCCAGTGTGCTAGAGCAGCATGTGGGAGAGGTGGAAGAGAGGGAGAAAGAGAGGGAGAATATAAAGTCAGAAAGGTAGTGTTCAGGTGCCTGGGTGGCTCAGTCAGTTAAGTGTGTGCCTTCAGCTCGGGTCATGCTCCCAGGGTCCTGGGATCAAGCCCCACATCAGGCTCCCTGCTCCGCGGAGGTCCTGCTTCTCCTTCTGTCTCTGCCCATCACCCCTACTCATGCTCTCTCTCTCTCTCTCAGATGAATAGGTAAAATCTTAAAAAAGAAAGAAAGAAAGAAAGAAAGAAATGAAAAGAAAGAAAGTAAGGTGGTGTTATGGGCTAAATGGTAACCCCCCCATTCATATGCTGAAGCCCTAACCCCGAGTTCCTCTGAAATAAATAAAATCTTTATTTTATCCCCTCACCCCATTCATATGCTAAAGCCCTAACCCCTAGTTCCTAACCCCTTTGGTTCCTTCAAAGATATCTTTGGAGATAGGGCCTTTGAAGAGGTGATTAAGTTAAAATTAAGATCTTTAGGGTAGGGCGCCTGGGTGGCTCAGTTGATTAAGCGACTGCCTTGAGCTCAGGTCATGATCCTGGAGTCCCGGAATCGAGTCCCGCATCCGGCTCCCTGCTCGGTGGGGAGTCTGCTTCTCCCCCTGACCCTATCCCCTCTGATGTGCTCTCTCTCTCTCTCTCTCATTCTCTCTCTCAAATAAATAAATAAAATCTTTAAAAAAAAAAGATCTTTAGGGTAAGTGTAATTCAATCTGACCAGTGTTCTTGTAAGTAGAGGAAATTTGGACAACAGAGGAATACCAGGGGCATGCACAGAGGAAAAACCATGTGAGGACACAGCAAGAAGGTGGCCATCTGCTGGCCAAGGAGGTAGGCCTGCAGAGAAACCAACCCAGTCAACATCTTGATCTCAGACTTCGGGCTCCCATAACCATGAGAAAATAAATATCTGTTGTTTAAGCCACATAGTCTGTGGTTTTTTGCTACAGCAGCCCTAGCAAACTAACAGGAAGCCAGGAGCCATTTTTAACAGTAAGCTGTTGCAATTTGAATTGAGATTTTATCAATAGAAACTATACAAAATTATATGTTCTTGTTTTAATGGTGTACTTGGAGAGACTTTCTTTTTTTTTTTTTTTAAAGATTTTATTTATTTATTTCACAGAGAGAGACACAGCGAGAGAGGGAACACAAGCAGGGGGGGAGTGGGAGAGGGAGAAGCAGGCTTCCCGCGGAGCAGGGAGCCCAATGTGGGACTCCATCCCAGGACCCTGGGACCATGACCTGAGCCTAAGGCAGACGCCTAACGACTGAGCCATCCAGGCGCCCCTGGTGAGACTTTCTTGAGAATAATATTAAGACTCTCTAGGGGCCAAGGGCTGGCTGCTCCAAAATGTGTCACTTTGGCATATTGATTATTTTAAATAAAAGTTACTTAAGAGATAACTTATACCAAAAGGACGCTCAGACCCTTCTGTATCCCTCTGAAAGTAGGAAATAAATTTCCCATTTGAAAGTTACCTGCCCTGTACCAGGAGGTAAAGAGACATCCTTCTTACCAGAGACAGGAAATTTCGAGCTCAGAAGGTTGTATAAATAACTCATTACTATGTTTTTTAGAAGGTTTTTTTTTTTAAGATTTTATTTTGAAGTAATCTCTACATTTAACATGGGGCTCGAATTTATAACCTCAAGATCAAGAGTCACATCCTCTACCAACTGAGCCAGCCAAGCAACCCAACTCTTGTCACCTTTTACTAACTTACTACTCCAGCCCAAATTCTGTTTAGAATTCCTTACTAATCAAAACTCCTAAAGTTAAGGGTTTTGTTGTTGTTGTTTTTTAATCCTATCAATTTCTCACAGATTAATTGTTTCTTTGGCTAAAAAGTACAAAAACTGCCTGCCTTGGTCATTTCTTTAGGGCTCGATTTCATCATTGGGCCTCTGTGTGCACATATTAAAACTGTTTTTTTCCTCCTGTTAATCTGTCTTATGTAAATTTAATAATTTTTAGTCCAACTAGAAGACCCTTAGGGTAGAGAAACATTTTTCCTTCCCTTCAATTCACCATTTGTTTCCGTTTTTCCCCCCACGAAAAAAGAAAACATAATTAGTAGTGTGGTGAGAATTACTGGGCATTTGGTTAAAGGTCCTGAAATAATCACTGACAAAAAGATGGACATATTTAACAACACGAACAATAAAAATTTAACTCCTACATGTCAAAAAATAAAAAATAAAAAGGCCAACGTAAAAAGGCAAACCATAAGTTGTGGGTAAATTATTGCAGTAACTAAGAATGATAAAATATAGATCCTCTATAATCTACAGTGATTGTGTTTGGAATACCACCATCCATTTACATTACCTCTGATGACACGTGGAGATCTGTGTCCATGTGATTCTGGAGAGAACCCAAATCCCAAAACTCCAAGTTTAACATATAATCCAGACTTAAATCAGTCCATGAGTCATATTCTTAGTGCCTCTCCTACCCCTCCAACCAGAATGATTGCTTCAGGAATGGATGAATTATACTGAAGAAAGAGGAGCTTTTGCTGGGACATCTAGGAAGGAGAGCTTGTTTTTTTTCCTTGCTGGCTCTGAAGCCAAAGTGGGCATAGAGCCTGAAACTGTTGCCACCATATTGGTACCATCTTGCTACCATGTGGAAGCCAAAAGTGAGACCAGCACAGAGGAAGGCAGTATTAGTGCAAGGAGAGAAATGAAATTCTGACCACAGCATTTCAGTCCTGAATCCAGGCATACCTGATATCAGCACTAACCCCAAGTATTTATTTACTTAGGCAATAAATCCCTTACTGGTCATTGCACTTTGCACTGTAATTGTCAGTACCTTTCGACTAGATTGTCAGGTTCTTGATTGCAATGATTGTCATTTCTGGTCTATTCCTAGCATCTGGCAAAGTGCCTGGTATATTGAGGGTAAGGTACATATATTTTTACTAAGTGGATATTAAATGAAGATGCTGTCATAAAAAAAAAGATGCTGTCATATTTTAAAGTTGCCTTAAAGACTAATGCAACTTCCTACATGATTCTGACTTTTCACAACATCATGAAGATATTTTTCTAGTCTAAGGTGAATGCATGACTCACAGAGAACTCACTAATATCCTCTTAGTATCACGACTCCATATTTTTGGTGGGCGATACATTTGATACACTTCCAAACACCCCCATAGCAACTAAAATTTCAAAAATACACTCAAAAAGTCATATTTTTATCCTTGTCAGCTCATATGCTATATATCATTTCAGATCGAAAGCCCCAGTAGCAATCTACTTTAGAAGTCCTGGTTTGCCTTCCTCCTACTTAGGAAGTAACATGATCTCCAGAGCTTAATTAATAAACAAACATTTTCCATTTGTTCATTTGTTGATTCTTTCTTTCATGTGCTCACTGTATCATTAATCTACTGCTGCATAACAAATACCCATAAACTTAAAGGCTTAAAACAAGACCACTTGGGGCACCTGGGTGGCACAGTGGGTTAAGTGTCCAACTCTGGTTTCAGCTCAGGTCATGATTTCAGGGTCCTGGGATTGAGCCCTGCATCAGGTTCCACACTCAGCACAAGTCTGCTTCAGATTTTCTCTCCCTCTCCCTCTGCCCCTCCCGCTTGTGCTCTCTCTCAAAAAAATAAATGAATAAATCTTTAAAACAAAACAAAACAAAACACCACTTACTGAGTTGTTCATTCTACAGGTTGGCAGTTTCCTCTGAGCTCCACTGGGATGGTCTTCAGGTCTCAGTTGGATCCTTTTCTGAATCTGCGGGATTGGCTGGAAGCTGGCTCCTCTATAACGACCTTAGCTAGGACAGCAACAGTCTACTCTCATTATTCTATCCTGAGCATTAACTCAAAGTTAACCATAAAATATAAAACCCTTATGTTCAGGATGTTACAGGGTAGGCAATACAAGAGAAATTAGTAATAAGACTGGAATAAAAATAAATCTGAATTTAATGAAGGAGAGACTGTATTCAAAAGTATTATTGTGGGGCACCTGGCTGGCTCAGTTGGTAGAGCACATGACTCTTGATCTCAGGGTCTTAAGGTCAAGCCCCACATTGGGCATCTGGCCTACTTTATTTATTTATTTTTTAAAGATTTTCCTTAAAAAAAAAGAAAAAAAGGATTTTACTTACTTATTTTAGAGAAAGAGATAGAGAGAGAGTGCACAGGGGGAGGGGTGGAGGGGGTAAGGAGAGGGACAAGTAGACTCAGTGCTAAGTGCAGAGCCCTATGTGGGGCTTGATCTCACAACCCTAAAATCATGACCTGAGCTGAAATCAAGGGTTGGATGCTCAACCAACTGAGCCACCCAGACACCCCTAGCCTACTTAAAAAAAAAAAAAAAAAGTATTATTGCAAGAGAGAGAAAAGGACTATTGCAAGTGGAAAGGGTGATTATTGCAACAGAGAGAACATTTTGACCACAAGGTATGCAAGGGACAGTCCAGAGTTAGGCAAAAGAGAAGAGTAAACAAAGCTAGAAAGAAATAGTTTTGGGGAAGTGGGGTGAATGGATGATGTGAAACATAATCATGGAAAACCTCACTAAAATGGTATCAGCTGCAGACCCAACAAGAGGAGAGGACTTGACTTTAGGACTTGACCATTCATAGACTTGACCTTGCATGTGGATACTACCCTACTATTCCAGCCAGAAGAAGAGATGCTTTCCTCTCCAACTCCCCCTCCCCTGCAACAGCTCAGTCAATGAGAAGCCGCCACACTTTGAGCTCCCAGTTTATTCCAACTGACTTTTCATTTATAACAGCCTTTCCAACTTACCCCTTTTCTCCTTGAAAAAAAAGGTGCCTCTGGGCGCCTGGGTGGCTCAGTTGGTTAAGCGACTGCCTTCGGCTCAGGTGATGATCCTGGAGTCCTGGAATCGAGTCCCGCATCGGGCTCCCTGCTCAGCGGGGAGTCTGCTTCTCCCTCTGACCCTCTTCCCTCTCGTGCTCTCTATCTCTCATTCTCCCTCTCAAATAAATAAATAAAATCTTAAAAAAAAAAAGAAAAAAGAAAAAAAAGGTGCCTCTCTTTTATTCCTTGGAATAAATGTTGGGTAAGGTTTTGCCGCAGCTTGTACCAGATTGTATTCTCTTTTATTCCCAAATAAACCCATTTTTGGGTGGTAAAGTAACTGGCAGTTTTAATTTTTATTATTTTTTTATTATTTTATGTTTAAATAGTAGATCTGAGAGTAAGTTATTTTATTCTCAGGGGAATGTATACTGGTCAGGCTGAGGATGGGCCAAAGTTTAGGATCTTGGGGTAAGGAGACACGTTAACAGGAAAAAAAAATTGTTTTTAAGTCATGTTTTAATTACTTAATGGGAGCCCCTCAAAGATATGAGACTCAAAAGGGGACTAAAGGACTGAGGCTTATATATCATCATGAGCTAAGGAAAGGTTTATGGGTATGGGGCTTCAAAGACAGGAAAGTGAGTCACAGGAAGTTGAAAAAAAATGTTTGGTAAACAAAGGTTGCCCTGCCAGGCTGGTAATGGCTCTCTGGTCATAGCTCTCTTCCTGCTACAGTCCCCCTTTCTAATGTAAATTTCCTTTATAAATGTAGATTTCTCTTGCAAAAGGGTAATTTCTGTTTTCAGAGCTCTCTTGGGCCTACAGTTGCTTTAAAAATAATCAGTTCAAAATAATCCTTCTGCCAAAATGGCACATTTTGGGGTGGCATATTCTGCCCTTCAAATTTTTTTTTAAATACTTTATTTATTTATTTGAAAGAGAGACAGCAAGAGCGAGGGAGGGAACACAAGCAGGGGGAGTGACAGAGGGAGAAGCAGGCTTCCCGCCTAACAAGGAGCCCAATGTGGGGCTTGATCCCAGGACCCTGGGATCACGACCTGAGCCGAAGGCAGACGCTTAACAACTGAGCCACCCAGGCGCCCCCCCCGCCCTTCAAATTGTTGAGTTGTTTTTATTATAATAAATCTCAGGAAGTCCTATCTTTTAGGAATGGATAAATATAATAAAGTCTGGAAGAAAGGTGATCCCTCATTCTGGTAAGTAAAACCCTTGCATGTCAGTGAAGATATGATTATTTCATACTTTCCAAAAGAAAAAAGCAGGAAGACCAACTTCTTCCAACTTACATTAAGTTAACTGAAGCATTTTTGGTTGTTAGGAGGGAATAATTTTTAAATGCGGACATCCTGATGGCAGTAGGCAGAAAGAGAATGAACTGAGACGTTCTATTAATATCAAGGGAACGTGTGTGGGTGTCCATGGCGCACTGTGAGTTAAATGACTGCTAACTTGGGGAGTAGGGCATATTGGGTGAGTCAGGTGCAGTCCAGGGCCTTGGTCTCAGCATGCTGAAAGGACTGGGGTCCAATAGTACTTGTCACAGCTGAAGAGCAATGGTTCCATGCCCAGAGAGGCAAGCCAAGGGGATCTCAGGCTGTTGCTTTCCCCCACTTCACTGAGCACTAAGCACCTACAGCAAAGGTGGCACTTGGAGAGAAACATGCCCTGTTCCTAACCCCAGCTCAGAAATATTCCCTAGGAAGAGAAACTTGTTCGTCATCTCCTCCTCAGGAGGAGTTGGAAGCTCCCAATGTTTCCAAAGGAACTGACTGCATTCTTAACAGAGCTTGCGGACGTTCAAGCCTAAGGGTTTGAACAGTGGAGGGTGTGGTGAAAAGCAACTGGAAAGAGATTCGTGCATTTAATGAAGATACGGACTAGACTGTCGGCTGGCTAGTTTGTGAGAGGACAGCTGGGAGGAATTCTCTTGGAGTCAGAAAAAAGATATTGAACATTAACTTCAGAAACTATGCCTTTAAAGGAGGCACAATTTGGGGCACCTGGGTGGCTCAGTCGGTCGAACATTGGACTCTTAATTTTTTTTATCTTTTTTTTAAAGATTTTATTTATTTATTTGAGAGAGAGAATGAGAGAGAGAGAGAGAGAGCATGAGCGGGGGGAGGTCCGAGGGAGAAGCAGACTCTCCGCTGAGCAGGGAACCCGATGCAGGACTCGATCCCGGGACTCCAGGACCACGACCCAAGCCTAAGGCAGTCACTTAACCAACTGAGCCACCCAGGCGCCCTGGATCTTAATTTTGACTCAGGGTCGTGAGATCGGTCCCTGTATTGGGCTCTGCACTGAGCGTGGAGCCTGCTTGAGATTCTCTCTCACCCTCTCTCTCTGCCCCTCCCCTCGACACTCACGCATGTGTGCATGTGTGCGTGAACTCTCTCTCTCTCAAAACAATAAATAAATAAAGGAGACACAATTTTATTGGATTAGTTTGTAGAATAATTTAAGCTCATGGACAAACAAACAAACAAAAAATAGAGCAATTGGTCAGCAATTAGTGTTTCACAGCTGAATGTGGGCAGGGAAAAAAGGAAGAGTGCAGGGTGATTGTGGGCTGTACCTCCTTCAGGAGCAATATGAGAGGTTCAACGTTGTGTGTATGTGCATTGAGGGGTGGAGTGGGGACTAGACTTCCCTAAAATAAAATGGCTAATCATTGTACAAATTGAGGGAGAGGTGCTTGCTAGACTAGAGTTGCTGCTAGCAACCTGAACCAGCACCGTGGCTGACCTTAATGCCCCTTCTAAAGGTAGAAAAATTGGGGTACAAATAAATGACAAGTGGACAGAAGGAGAAAATAGCTGAGCACAGAAGAATGTATAAATGGGTTATGAAATGAGAGATATCCAACATTGTATTAATACCTTGAGAGAGAGGCTCAGGGCAAGAGAATAATATTATCTCTTAGCACAATTATACCAAATGTCCAGAAAGTTGAAGCTATGTTTGAGGCTACCCCCGCTTTTGGAACATGCCCAGGTCGGATGAAAGTCTACAAACCAGCATCTGGGAGACATTCTGGTCATACAATCTGTTGATGAGTTGGATCAACTGTTAATGACTAAATTGAACTCTAATAACGTGCTAGTGTCTTTTGACGAGTATTTTCAGGCTACATCTACTACAAAGGACATCATTTGGGAGAGAATTTCAAAGAACTACTTCCTACAGAGATTTTAAGCCCTGTGGTCTGTAGCTCCCAGCACACTGATTGCTGTGTAACTATAAACCTCCATGATCAAATGCTTGCAAGGGTCTCTGGTTATAAAGGAAACAATGTAATGGCAGTGTGCCCAACGTGCTACAATGCGGTATGCCCAACATGCTACAATGCGGTATGCACACACACAATCACCCTCCTTTTGGGGGATGGAAAGCTATTAATCAGAATAGGGAGGAACAACGGGCTCCTGAAGAGATGAAAGCAGGGGGCATCAAGTGGTGAATCTGAGATCCCCTAAGGAAAGGCCCCACCCTGACACCAGGAAAGCTAAGGGAGGCCTGAGGGCATACTCAAACTAAATTACATGTGGTTTTAACTGCCACTGATTTAACCCTAATATGGGGTGCCCATAATTTTGGGATAGAAAATTTGTACGCTAACCATACCCGAGCCATTAGTACACAAAGGCAACATGACACATTGTGTATTCAACAGTGGCCCACAAGTCGAAAAGAGCCTTAGGAGAGATAGATGCCAGTCTAAGTATCATGGAACAAGCAGAATTTGCTTTTAATGAAAAGCAGCACCTCAGAGGAAAAAGATAACTAGAATAGGCAGACTAGAGGGAGTTCTTCCTGGAGGAAAGCAAAGGATAGGAGTCAGCCTGGAGATATAATGAAGCATTAGCAAAGTAGGTCAGGCAGACTTAACAAAAAATGCTGGATAACACTAGAACATAGTTTTAGGAAAGGGCCTGTACCTTGACCCAAAAGGTCCTCTTGACTAATTTAATACAGATAGAAGTTGAAGTGGCCGTGGGGCAAGGGATCCTAGCCCGGGGTTTAAGGGGCACACCAGTGCAAATCTTATGGCCTCCAAGCTTATGGAATTCTCTAGGGCCATTTGTAATTTGCACTGATGTGTCACGACTGGTCATGCCCCCAAATAGGTTGAAATAAAACATATCCTGCAGTATAATTAGTAGGGATGATGTAGTTTTGGAATGTTGGTGAGGTCCGGAGCTGACAGCCAAGAAAGAATTCTTAAGATGTCTTTGGTGCAAAGAGGTGATCTTATTAAAGCATGGGAACAGGACCCGTGGGCAGAAAGAGCTGCTGCACCAGGGTTGTGAGGGGTGGCTGATTATATACTATGGGGTTGGGGGAGGTAAGGAAAAAGGGAGGTTTTCGAAAGAACTTTGACATGCTAAAGAAGAGCCTCAGGATCCTGGAGGCCTTGCTATTAACAGGCTAAGGTTGTTTTTCCCTCCAGCAAAGCATTAAGAGAGCTGGAAGTTTCCTGGAGGAATGTCACACATATCCCACGGAGGGGGAGGTGGTTTCCGGGTATCAGCTTGTGCTTTGTCCTCCGCTTGCTTTCTGCTCCCTCATCAGGGACAGTGAAACCACAATAGAAAATGTAAAACTGGGTGGATATTAAGATGGGCACACTAATGCTTCAGCAAAGCTCACCTGTATACGGAATGAATTTTTCTCTTCCTCATTCTTGAAGCCCCCACCCCTTCACTTGTTTTTCTGTAGAATCCTTTGTTCCAGGAACTCAGTATTGATGTTGATAGTAAGGAGACTCAGATGGCTGGTGGCGGCACTAGTCAGGAGATCATCCTGAAGACACAACAAACCTGGCTGACAGCAGGTACCAGATACTATCAAAACTACCCAGGGTCGCTGGGGTAGTTAAGTGTCTGCCTTTGGCTCAGCTCAGGATCCCAGGGCTCCTTGCTCAGCAGGGAGCCTGCTTCTCCCTCTCCCTCTGCCCTTCCCCCGAGCTTGTGCACGCCTGCTTGAGCTCTCTCCCTCTGACAAATAAATAAATAAATCTTAAAAAAAAAAATAAAATAAAAAGGAAACTACCCAGATCCCCGTATTTTCCTAGAAAACCCCTCAGCCTTTTAGCCTGGGTGGATTTGCAGTCTTAGAGGCATTAGCCTGCTCCCATCTCCTTTGCCTGGCAAAGTAACAAACTATCCTCCTTTTTTATACCGAAACTCTTATTTTCACGTTACATATTTGAGCTACAGGACACAGAGGTTGGTTTCACAACAGTAGGAACTATTGGAGATACCACTCATGTCCTAACCTTTGGTGGGAGGTGGTGGTCCCCACTATATTTACACACAAAGAAAACCAGTCTCAGTAATAAGCCTATGGAGATGAGGGTGATTAACTTTTTCTTGATTAACTTGAATTAACTCCATGTGAAACTGAGTAAAGAAAACCTTATTTAAATTGGACTCAGGGGCCGCCTGGGTGGCTCAGTAAGTTAAGTGTCTGCTGTCGGCTCAGGTCATGATCGAGCCTCGCGTGGGGCCCCTTGCTCCGCAGAAAGCCTACTTCTCCCTCTGCCTACTTCTCCCTCTGCCTGCTCCTCCCTCTGCTTGTGTTTTCTCTCTCACTATCTCTCTATGTGTCAAATGAACAAATAAAATCTTTTAAAATATAAAATTAAAATAAAATAAAAAAATAAATTAAATTAAATTAAAAAATGGATTCAAGAGGCTGGAAGGGGTGCTCCCACACGCTGCCACTTATCAACTTCACACCCAACAGGAAGAAACATACATTGCCTCCTTCTCCAGCAACAAGCTCAGTCAATAAGAAAATACCACAACTCAGCCAATGAGAAACTGTCAGGACCCTGAACACTTGCTTTCCTCCAATGAACGTTCGTTCAAAGAAGCCCCTCCCAACTTCTTCCTTTTCTTTATGAAGTAACATTCCTTTCCTTTTTTTTTTTTTAAAGATTCCATTCATTTATTCGAGAGAGAGAGAATGAGAGATAGAGAGCACAAGAGGGAAGAGGGTCAGAGGGAGAAGCAGACTCCCTGCTGGGCAGGGAGCCCGATGCGGGACTCGATCCTGGGACTCCAGGATCATGACCTGAGCCGGAAGTAGTTGCCTAACCAACTGAGCCACCCAGGCGCCCCAACATTCCTTTCACTTGATCTGTGGGTTTGCCCTTGCTTTGCTATAGTGTGTATGTTCCTAATTGCAATTCCTCTGCTGTTCCTGATTAAACCCATTTTGCTGGTAAAATAACTGTTTTACTTTTTTTTTAAAGATTTTATTTATTTTTTGACAGACAGAGAGATAGCGAGAGCAGCAACACAAGCAGGGAGAGCGGGAGAGGGAGAAGCAGACTCCCCGCGGAGCAGGGAGCCCGATGCAAGGATGCTGGGATCATGACCTGAGCTGAGTGAAGGCAGACGCCTAACGACTGAGCCACCCAGGCGCTCCATAACTGCCCTCCAAATCTTAAGTTTATAAGGAGGCCCCAACTGGGCTCAGTCTCATATGCCATGCGGGTGTTTTCAACATATCACCATCTCAAGGCTCTGTGCTTGGAGCAGCCTCTGGGAGCAGGAAAGACAAGTGGAACCCACATTCCAGGGACAGGGGAGGGAGTGAGTCGCCTCCATCTGAGGGCCCAGGTCCAGCTCATGGGTCAACTGATGGTCACATCTTTTTGATGA